>NW_028126019.1:0-478763 GCF_965194825.1 Balaenoptera physalus
GATCATGGAGCAATATGATAACAGGGGCCATGGAGCATTGTGATGACAGGTGTATTGGAGCATTGTGATGAAAGGAGTCATGGATCATTGTGATGACATGTGTCCTGGAACACTGTGATGACACAGTTCATCGAGTATTGTGATGACAAGGGTCATAGCGAATTGTGATGACAGGTGTCATGGGGCATTGTGATGACATTGATCATCTAGGAATTGTGATGAAATGTATCATGGAGCACTGTGATGACTGGGGGCATGAAGCATTGTTATGAAAATTGTCCTGGATTATGTGATGACAGCAGTCATGGAGAATTGTGATGACAGGGATTATGCAGCATTGTGTTGACAAGGCTATGGACTATTGTGATGACAATGGTCATGGAGCAATGTGATGAAAGTTTTCATGGAACATCGTGATGAAAAGTGCCTGGGAGCATTGTGACGATAAAGGCCATGGAGCATTGTGATGACAAGTGTCATGGAGCATTGTAATGAAAGGTTTCATTGTGCACTGTGATGACAAGGGGGATGGAGTATTGTGATGAAACTGGTCCTGGAGCATTGTGATAACAGAAGCCGTGGAGCATTGTGATGACAGGCATCATGGAGCATTGTGAAGAAAGGGACGATGGGGAATTGTAATGACAATAGAGAAATGTGATGAAAATGGTCAGCGAGCATAGTGATTAAAGTGGTCATTGAGAATTGTGATGAAAAGCGACATAGAGCATTGTGATGACAAAGGTCAGGGAGAACTGTGATGACAAGGGCCATGGAGCATGGTGATGCCACGGTCATGGAACATTGTGATGACAAGAAGTCTGGAGCATTGTGAGGAAAAAGGCATGGAGCATTTTGATTATAGGGGACATGGAACATTGTGATGACAAAGGCCATGGAGCACTGTGGTGACGGGTGTCATGGAGCATTGAGATGAAACGGGTCATGGACCATTATGATGACAGTGGTCATGGAGAATTGTGATGACAGTGGCCACGGGGAATTTGGATGAAAGACGTACTGGAGCATTTTGAGGAAATGTTTCATGGAGACTTGTGATGACAAGGGCAGTTGAGCATCATGATGACAGGGGTCATGGGGCATTGTGCTGAAAGCGGTCATGGAGCATTGCGATGAAAAGCGCTATGGAGCATTGTGATGACAAGGGCCATGGAGCAATGTGAATACAAGGGACATGGAGCCTTGTGATGACAAGGTTCATGGATCATTGTTAAAACAGATATCTTTGGGCATTGTGATGACAGGGGCATGGAGCATTTTTATGTAAGTTGCCATGGACAATTGTGATGAAAGGGATCATGTGGATTTGTAATGACAAGGGCCATGGAGCATTGGGATGAAACAAATCTTGGGGTATTTTGATGAGAGTTGTCATGGAACATTGCGATGAAAAGCACCAAGGAACATTGTGATGACAAGGGCCATCGAGCATTGTGATGACAAGTGTCATGGAGCATTGTGATGACAGGTGTCATGGAGCATCGTGATGACAAATGCCATGGAGAATTGTGATAAAATGTGGCATTGGGCAATGTGATGAAAGGGGTCATGGAGTACTGTGATTACAGGGGCCATGGAGCGTTGTGATAACAAGTGACATGGAGAATAGTGATGACAGGCGTCATAGAGCATTGTGATGACAAGTGCCATTTAGCATTTTGATGACAGGAGTCATCAGGCATTGTGTTGACAGGAGTCACGGAGCATTGTGATGACATGGGCCATGGAACATTGTGAAGACAAGATTCATGGAGCATTGTGATGACACGGGCATGAAGCATGGTGATGAAAACAGACCTGGAGCATTGTGATGACAAGGGCATGGAGCATTGTGATTACAGGAGACATGGAACATTGTGATGTTATTGGCAGGGATCATTGTGATTACAGGGATCATAGAGCCTTATGATGACAACTGTCATGCAATATTGGGCTGACACAGATCATGGAGCATTTTGATGAGAGTGGCCTTGGAGCACAGTGATGAGAAACGTCATGGGTCATTACGGTGACAGTGGTCAAGGAGCATTGTGATGAAAGTGTTCATGGAGCAATGCGATTATCGGGACAATGGAACATTGGGAATACAAAGGCCATGGAGCATTGAGATAACAGAGTTCATGGGGCATTGTGATGAATGTTGTCATGGATCTCTTTGATGACAAGTGTCCTGAAACCTAGTGATGACACGGTTCATACAGCATTGAGATAACAAGGGCCAAGGCGAATTGTGATGACACGTGTCTTGCGGCATTGTGATGACATTGGTCACCTTGCATTGTGATGACAATGGTCATGTAGAATTTTGATTAAAGTTATCATGGATCACTGTGATGCCAAAGGCCAAGGAACATTTTGATGACAAATGTCATTGAGCAATGGGATGACACGGGAATGGAGTATTATGCTGACAAGTGTTCTGGAGCATTGTGATTACAGGGGCCATGGAGCATTGTGATGACAAAGGCATGGAGCATTGTGATGACAGCCGTCATTGAGCATTGTGATTACAAGACCATGAGGCATTGTGATGACAGGGGCCTTGGAGTATTGTGATGACAATTGTCATCAAGCATAGTGATGACAGGGGTCATAGAGCATTGTGATGAGAAAGACCATGGAGCATGGTGATGACAGAGGCCATGGAACATTGTGGTGACAAGGCCATGTACCACTGTGATTACAAGGGTCATGGAGCATTGTGATGACAAGAGCAGGGAACCTTGTGGTGACCAGGGTCATGGAGACTTTTGATGACAACTTTCATGGAACGTTGTGATGACAGGGTTCATGGACCATTGTGTTGAAAGGGAACATGGAGCAGTGTGATTACAGGGTCCATGGAACATTGTGAATACATAGGCCATGGAACAATGTGATGACAGGGGTCATGTAGCATTGTGATGACAGGGTCATGGAGCATTGTGATTACAGGTTTTAAGGGGCACTGTGATGACAGGGGGCATGGAGCATTGTGATGAAAATTGTCCTGGAGCATTGTGATGACAGCGGTCACAGAGAGTTGGGATGAAAGGTATCATGCAGCATTGTGATGACAACTGTCATGGATCATTTTGATGACAGGGGTCATGGATTATTCTGATAACAAGGTTCATAAAGCAATTTGATGACATGGGTCATGGAGCATTGTGTTGACACGGGCATGGAGCATTGTAATGATAGGATATCTGGAGCACTGTGATGAAAAGGGGATGGAGCATTTTGATGACAGGGTCCAAGGAGCATTGTGCTGACAATGGCATGGAGCATTGTGATGAAAAGGGTACTGGAGCACTGTGAGGAAAGGAGTCATGGATCAATGTGATGACAGGGGTCATGGAGCTTTGTGATGACAACGGTCATGGAGCATTGTGATGACAGTGGTCATGGAGCTTTGCGATGACAAGCGTCATGGATCATTGTGATGACAGGGGTCATGGAGCTTTGTGATGACAAGGGTCATGGATCATTGTGATGACAGGGGTCATGGAGCTTTGTGATGACAAGGTTCATGGAGCATTGTGATGACACGGTCAAGGAACATTGCGATGACAAGAATTCTGGAGCATTGTGATGAAAAGGCATGGAGCATTGTGATTAAAGGTGACAAGGAGCATTGTGAAGATATGGGCAGAGAACTTTGTGATGACAGGGGTCATGGAGCATTGTGATGAAAAGTGCCATCGAATATTGTGCTGACAGGGATCATGGAGCATTTTGGTAAGAGAGGCCTTGGAGATTTGTGAAGGCAGGCGTCATGGGGCATTGTGATGACAGCGGTCTTGGAGCATTGTGATGAAAGGGGTCATGGAGCTCTGTGATTACAGGAGCCATGGAGCATTGTGAATACAAAGACTATGGAGCATTGAGACGACAGGGTTCATGGAGCATTGTGATGAAAGTGATCATGGATCATTGTGATGACAAGTGTCCTGGAACCTTGTGATGACACGGTTCATGGAGCATTGTGATGACAAGGACCATGGCGAATTGTGATGACATCTGTCATGGGGCATTGTGATGACAGTGGTCATCTAGAATTGTGATGAAAGTTATCATGGAGCACTGTGATGACAGGGGCCATGGAACATTGTGATGACAAAGGCCATGGAGCATTGTGATGACAAGTGTCATGGGGCATTTTGATGACATTGGCATGGAGCATTATGATGACAAGAGTTCTGGAGCATTTTGATGACAAGGGCATGGGGAATTGTGATGACAAGGGCCATGGAGCATTGCGATGAAAAGGGCAGGGAACACTGTGATGACTGGGTTCATGGAGCATTGTGATGAAAGGGGCAATGGAGCATTGAGATGACAGGCGTCATGAGGCATGGTGATGACACTGGTCATGGAGCATTGTGATCAAAGGGATCATGGAGCAATATGATAACAGGGGCCATGGAGCATTGTGATGACAGGTGTATTGGAGCATTGTGATGAAAGGAGTCATGGATCATTGTGATGACATGTGTCCTGGAACACTGTGATGACACAGTTCATCGAGTATTGTGATGACAAGGGTCATAGCGAATTGTGATGACAGGTGTCATGGGGCATTGTGATGACATTGATCATCTAGGAATTGTGATGAAATGTATCATGGAGCACTGTGATGACTGGGGGCATGAAGCATTGTTATGAAAATTGTCCTGGATTATGTGATGACAGCAGTCATGGAGAATTGTGATGACAGGGATTATGCAGCATTGTGTTGACAAGGCTATGGACTATTGTGATGACAATGGTCATGGAGCAATGTGATGAAAGTTTTCATGGAACATCGTGATGAAAAGTGCCTGGGAGCATTGTGACGATAAAGGCCATGGAGCATTGTGATGACAAGTGTCATGGAGCATTGTAATGAAAGGTTTCATTGTGCACTGTGATGACAAGGGGGATGGAGTATTGTGATGAAACTGGTCCTGGAGCATTGTGATAACAGAAGCCGTGGAGCATTGTGATGACAGGCATCATGGAGCATTGTGAAGAAAGGGACGATGGGGAATTGTAATGACAATAGAGAAATGTGATGAAAATGGTCAGCGAGCATAGTGATTAAAGTGGTCATTGAGAATTGTGATGAAAAGCGACATAGAGCATTGTGATGACAAAGGTCAGGGAGAACTGTGATGACAAGGGCCATGGAGCATGGTGATGCCACGGTCATGGAACATTGTGATGACAAGAAGTCTGGAGCATTGTGAGGAAAAAGGCATGGAGCATTTTGATTATAGGGGACATGGAACATTGTGATGACAAAGGCCATGGAGCACTGTGGTGACGGGTGTCATGGAGCATTGAGATGAAACGGGTCATGGACCATTATGATGACAGTGGTCATGGAGAATTGTGATGACAGTGGCCACGGGGAATTTGGATGAAAGGCGTACTGGAGCATTTTGAGGAAATGTTTCATGGAGACTTGTGATGACAAGGGCAGTTGAGCATCATGATGACAGGGGTCATGGGGCATTGTGCTGAAAGCGGTCATGGAGCATTGCGATGAAAAGCGCTATGGAGCATTGTGATGACAAGGGCCATGGAGCAATGTGAATACAAGGGACATGGAGCCTTGTGATGACAAGGTTCATGGATCATTGTTAAAACAGATATCTTTGGGCATTGTGATGACAGGGGCATGGAGCATTTTTATGTAAGTTGCCATGGACAATTGTGATGAAAGGGATCATGTGGATTTGTAATGACAAGGGCCATGGAGCATTGGGATGAAACAAATCTTGGGGTATTTTGATGAGAGTTGTCATGGAACATTGCGATGAAAAGCACCAAGGAACATTGTGATGACAAGGGCCATCGAGCATTGTGATGACAAGTGTCATGGAGCATTGTGATGACAGGTGTCATGGAGCATCGTGATGACAAATGCCATGGAGAATTGTGATAAAATGTGGCATTGGGCAATGTGATGAAAGGGGTCATGGAGTACTGTGATTACAGGGGCCATGGAGCGTTGTGATAACAAGTGACATGGAGAATAGTGATGACAGGCGTCATAGAGCATTGTGATGACAAGTGCCATTTAGCATTTTGATGACAGGAGTCATCAGGCATTGTGTTGACAGGAGTCACGGAGCATTGTGATGACATGGGCCATGGAACATTGTGAAGACAAGATTCATGGAGCATTGTGATGACACGGGCATGAAGCATGGTGATGAAAACAGACCTGGAGCATTGTGATGACAAGGGCATGGAGCATTGTGATTACAGGAGACATGGAACATTGTGATGTTATTGGCAGGGATCATTGTGATTACAGGGATCATAGAGCCTTATGATGACAACTGTCATGCAATATTGGGCTGACACAGATCATGGAGCATTTTGATGAGAGTGGCCTTGGAGCACAGTGATGAGAAACGTCATGGGTCATTACGGTGACAGTGGTCAAGGAGCATTGTGATGAAAGTGTTCATGGAGCAATGCGATTATCGGGACAATGGAACATTGGGAATACAAAGGCCATGGAGCATTGAGATAACAGAGTTCATGGGGCATTGTGATGAATGTTGTCATGGATCTCTTTGATGACAAGTGTCCTGAAACCTAGTGATGACACGGTTCATACAGCATTGAGATAACAAGGGCCAAGGCGAATTGTGATGACACGTGTCTTGCGGCATTGTGATGACATTGGTCACCTTGCATTGTGATGACAATGGTCATGTAGAATTTTGATTAAAGTTATCATGGATCACTGTGATGCCAAAGGCCAAGGAACATTTTGATGACAAATGTCATTGAGCAATGGGATGACACGGGAATGGAGTATTATGCTGACAAGTGTTCTGGAGCATTGTGATTACAGGGGCCATGGAGCATTGTGATGACAAAGGCATGGAGCATTGTGATGACAGCCGTCATTGAGCATTGTGATTACAAGACCATGAGGCATTGTGATGACAGGGGCCTTGGAGTATTGTGATGACAATTGTCATCAAGCATAGTGATGACAGGGGTCATAGAGCATTGTGATGAGAAAGACCATGGAGCATGGTGATGACAGAGGCCATGGAACATTGTGGTGACAAGGCCATGTACCACTGTGATTACAAGGGTCATGGAGCATTGTGATGACAAGAGCAGGGAACCTTGTGGTGACCAGGGTCATGGAGACTTTTGATGACAACTTTCATGGAACGTTGTGATGACAGGGTTCATGGACCATTGTGTTGAAAGGGAACATGGAGCAGTGTGATTACAGGGTCCATGGAACATTGTGAATACATAGGCCATGGAACAATGTGATGACAGGGGTCATGTAGCATTGTGATGACAGGGTCATGGAGCATTGTGATTACAGGTTTTAAGGGGCACTGTGATGACAGGGGGCATGGAGCATTGTGATGAAAATTGTCCTGGAGCATTGTGATGACAGCGGTCACAGAGAGTTGGGATGAAAGGTATCATGCAGCATTGTGATGACAACTGTCATGGATCATTTTGATGACAGGGGTCATGGATTATTCTGATAACAAGGTTCATAAAGCAATTTGATGACATGGGTCATGGAGCATTGTGTTGACACGGGCATGGAGCATTGTAATGATAGGATATCTGGAGCACTGTGATGAAAAGGGGATGGAGCATTTTGATGACAGGGTCCAAGGAGCATTGTGCTGACAATGGCATGGAGCATTGTGATGAAAAGGGTACTGGAGCACTGTGAGGAAAGGAGTCATGGATCAATGTGATGACAGGGGTCATGGAGCTTTGTGATGACAACGGTCATGGAGCATTGTGATGACAGTGGTCATGGAGCTTTGCGATGACAAGCGTCATGGATCATTGTGATGACAGGGGTCATGGAGCTTTGTGATGACAAGGGTCATGGATCATTGTGATGACAGGGGTCATGGAGCTTTGTGATGACAAGGTTCATGGAGCATTGTGATGACACGGTCAAGGAACATTGCGATGACAAGAATTCTGGAGCATTGTGATGAAAAGGCATGGAGCATTGTGATTAAAGGTGACAAGGAGCATTGTGAAGATATGGGCAGAGAACTTTGTGATGACAGGGGTCATGGAGCATTGTGATGAAAAGTGCCATCGAATATTGTGCTGACAGGGATCATGGAGCATTTTGGTAAGAGAGGCCTTGGAGATTTGTGAAGGCAGGCGTCATGGGGCATTGTGATGACAGCGGTCTTGGAGCATTGTGATGAAAGGGGTCATGGAGCTCTGTGATTACAGGAGCCATGGAGCATTGTGAATACAAAGACTATGGAGCATTGAGACGACAGGGTTCATGGAGCATTGTGATGAAAGTGATCATGGATCATTGTGATGACAAGTGTCCTGGAACCTTGTGATGACACGGTTCATGGAGCATTGTGATGACAAGGACCATGGCGAATTGTGATGACATCTGTCATGGGGCATTGTGATGACAGTGGTCATCTAGAATTGTGATGAAAGTTATCATGGAGCACTGTGATGACAGGGGCCATGGAACATTGTGATGACAAAGGCCATGGAGCATTGTGATGACAAGTGTCATGGGGCATTTTGATGACATTGGCATGGAGCATTATGATGACAAGAGTTCTGGAGCATTTTGATGACAAGGGCATGGGGAATTGTGATGACAAGGGCCATGGAGCATTGCGATGAAAAGGGCAGGGAACACTGTGATGACTGGGTTCATGGAGCATTGTGATGAAAGGGGCAATGGAGCATTGAGATGACAGGCGTCATGAGGCATGGTGATGACACTGGTCATGGAGCATTGTGATCAAAGGGATCATGGAGCAATATGATAACAGGGGCCATGGAGCATTGTGATGACAGGTGTATTGGAGCATTGTGATGAAAGGAGTCATGGATCATTGTGATGACATGTGTCCTGGAACACTGTGATGACACAGTTCATCGAGTATTGTGATGACAAGGGTCATAGCGAATTGTGATGACAGGTGTCATGGGGCATTGTGATGACATTGATCATCTAGGAATTGTGATGAAATGTATCATGGAGCACTGTGATGACTGGGGGCATGAAGCATTGTTATGAAAATTGTCCTGGATTATGTGATGACAGCAGTCATGGAGAATTGTGATGACAGGGATTATGCAGCATTGTGTTGACAAGGCTATGGACTATTGTGATGACAATGGTCATGGAGCAATGTGATGAAAGTTTTCATGGAACATCGTGATGAAAAGTGCCTGGGAGCATTGTGACGATAAAGGCCATGGAGCATTGTGATGACAAGTGTCATGGAGCATTGTAATGAAAGGTTTCATTGTGCACTGTGATGACAAGGGGGATGGAGTATTGTGATGAAACTGGTCCTGGAGCATTGTGATAACAGAAGCCGTGGAGCATTGTGATGACAGGCATCATGGAGCATTGTGAAGAAAGGGACGATGGGGAATTGTAATGACAATAGAGAAATGTGATGAAAATGGTCAGCGAGCATAGTGATTAAAGTGGTCATTGAGAATTGTGATGAAAAGCGACATAGAGCATTGTGATGACAAAGGTCAGGGAGAACTGTGATGACAAGGGCCATGGAGCATGGTGATGCCACGGTCATGGAACATTGTGATGACAAGAAGTCTGGAGCATTGTGAGGAAAAAGGCATGGAGCATTTTGATTATAGGGGACATGGAACATTGTGATGACAAAGGCCATGGAGCACTGTGGTGACGGGTGTCATGGAGCATTGAGATGAAACGGGTCATGGACCATTATGATGACAGTGGTCATGGAGAATTGTGATGACAGTGGCCACGGGGAATTTGGATGAAAGGCGTACTGGAGCATTTTGAGGAAATGTTTCATGGAGACTTGTGATGACAAGGGCAGTTGAGCATCATGATGACAGGGGTCATGGGGCATTGTGCTGAAAGCGGTCATGGAGCATTGCGATGAAAAGCGCTATGGAGCATTGTGATGACAAGGGCCATGGAGCAATGTGAATACAAGGGACATGGAGCCTTGTGATGACAAGGTTCATGGATCATTGTTAAAACAGATATCTTTGGGCATTGTGATGACAGGGGCATGGAGCATTTTTATGTAAGTTGCCATGGACAATTGTGATGAAAGGGATCATGTGGATTTGTAATGACAAGGGCCATGGAGCATTGGGATGAAACAAATCTTGGGGTATTTTGATGAGAGTTGTCATGGAACATTGCGATGAAAAGCACCAAGGAACATTGTGATGACAAGGGCCATCGAGCATTGTGATGACAAGTGTCATGGAGCATTGTGATGACAGGTGTCATGGAGCATCGTGATGACAAATGCCATGGAGAATTGTGATAAAATGTGGCATTGGGCAATGTGATGAAAGGGGTCATGGAGTACTGTGATTACAGGGGCCATGGAGCGTTGTGATAACAAGTGACATGGAGAATAGTGATGACAGGCGTCATAGAGCATTGTGATGACAAGTGCCATTTAGCATTTTGATGACAGGAGTCATCAGGCATTGTGTTGACAGGAGTCACGGAGCATTGTGATGACATGGGCCATGGAACATTGTGAAGACAAGATTCATGGAGCATTGTGATGACACGGGCATGAAGCATGGTGATGAAAACAGACCTGGAGCATTGTGATGACAAGGGCATGGAGCATTGTGATTACAGGAGACATGGAACATTGTGATGTTATTGGCAGGGATCATTGTGATTACAGGGATCATAGAGCCTTATGATGACAACTGTCATGCAATATTGGGCTGACACAGATCATGGAGCATTTTGATGAGAGTGGCCTTGGAGCACAGTGATGAGAAACGTCATGGGTCATTACGGTGACAGTGGTCAAGGAGCATTGTGATGAAAGTGTTCATGGAGCAATGCGATTATCGGGACAATGGAACATTGGGAATACAAAGGCCATGGAGCATTGAGATAACAGAGTTCATGGGGCATTGTGATGAATGTTGTCATGGATCTCTTTGATGACAAGTGTCCTGAAACCTAGTGATGACACGGTTCATACAGCATTGAGATAACAAGGGCCAAGGCGAATTGTGATGACACGTGTCTTGCGGCATTGTGATGACATTGGTCACCTTGCATTGTGATGACAATGGTCATGTAGAATTTTGATTAAAGTTATCATGGATCACTGTGATGCCAAAGGCCAAGGAACATTTTGATGACAAATGTCATTGAGCAATGGGATGACACGGGAATGGAGTATTATGCTGACAAGTGTTCTGGAGCATTGTGATTACAGGGGCCATGGAGCATTGTGATGACAAAGGCATGGAGCATTGTGATGACAGCCGTCATTGAGCATTGTGATTACAAGACCATGAGGCATTGTGATGACAGGGGCCTTGGAGTATTGTGATGACAATTGTCATCAAGCATAGTGATGACAGGGGTCATAGAGCATTGTGATGAGAAAGACCATGGAGCATGGTGATGACAGAGGCCATGGAACATTGTGGTGACAAGGCCATGTACCACTGTGATTACAAGGGTCATGGAGCATTGTGATGACAAGAGCAGGGAACCTTGTGGTGACCAGGGTCATGGAGACTTTTGATGACAACTTTCATGGAACGTTGTGATGACAGGGTTCATGGACCATTGTGTTGAAAGGGAACATGGAGCAGTGTGATTACAGGGTCCATGGAACATTGTGAATACATAGGCCATGGAACAATGTGATGACAGGGGTCATGTAGCATTGTGATGACAGGGTCATGGAGCATTGTGATTACAGGTTTTAAGGGGCACTGTGATGACAGGGGGCATGGAGCATTGTGATGAAAATTGTCCTGGAGCATTGTGATGACAGCGGTCACAGAGAGTTGGGATGAAAGGTATCATGCAGCATTGTGATGACAACTGTCATGGATCATTTTGATGACAGGGGTCATGGATTATTCTGATAACAAGGTTCATAAAGCAATTTGATGACATGGGTCATGGAGCATTGTGTTGACACGGGCATGGAGCATTGTAATGATAGGATATCTGGAGCACTGTGATGAAAAGGGGATGGAGCATTTTGATGACAGGGTCCAAGGAGCATTGTGCTGACAATGGCATGGAGCATTGTGATGAAAAGGGTACTGGAGCACTGTGAGGAAAGGAGTCATGGATCAATGTGATGACAGGGGTCATGGAGCTTTGTGATGACAACGGTCATGGAGCATTGTGATGACAGTGGTCATGGAGCTTTGCGATGACAAGCGTCATGGATCATTGTGATGACAGGGGTCATGGAGCTTTGTGATGACAAGGGTCATGGATCATTGTGATGACAGGGGTCATGGAGCTTTGTGATGACAAGGTTCATGGAGCATTGTGATGACACGGTCAAGGAACATTGCGATGACAAGAATTCTGGAGCATTGTGATGAAAAGGCATGGAGCATTGTGATTAAAGGTGACAAGGAGCATTGTGAAGATATGGGCAGAGAACTTTGTGATGACAGGGGTCATGGAGCATTGTGATGAAAAGTGCCATCGAATATTGTGCTGACAGGGATCATGGAGCATTTTGGTAAGAGAGGCCTTGGAGATTTGTGAAGGCAGGCGTTATGGGGCATTGTGATGACAGCGGTCTTGGAGCATTGTGATGAAAGGGGTCATGGAGCACTGTGATTACAGGAGCCATGGAGCATTGTGAATACAAAGACTATGGAGCATTGAGACGACAGGGTTCATGGAGCATTGTGATGAAAGTGATCATGGATCATTGTGATGACAAGTGTCCTGGAACCTTGTGATGACACGGTTCATGGAGCAATGTGATGACAAGGACCATGGCGAATTGTGATGACATCTGTCATGGGGCATTGTGATGACAGTGGTCATCTAGAATTGTGATGAAAGTTATCATGGAGCACTGTGATGACAGGGGCCATGGAACATTGTGATGACAAAGGCCATGGAGCATTGTGATGACAAGTGTCATGGGGCATTTTGATGACATTGGCATGGAGCATTATGATGACAAGAGTTCTGGAGCATTTTGATGACAAGGGCATGGGGAATTGTGATGACAAGGGCCATGGAGCATTGCGATGAAAAGGGCAGGGAACACTGTGATGACTGGGTTCATGGAGCATTGTGATGAAAGGGGCAATGGAGCATTGAGATGACAGGCGTCATGAGGCATGGTGATGACACTGGTCATGGAGCATTGTGATCAAAGGGATCATGGAGCAATATGATAACAGGGGCCATGGAGCATTGTGATGACAGGTGTATTGGAGCATTGTGATGAAAGGAGTCATGGATCATTGTGATGACATGTGTCCTGGAACACTGTGATGACACAGTTCATCGAGTATTGTGATGACAAGGGTCATAGCGAATTGTGATGACAGGTGTCATGGGGCATTGTGATGACATTGATCATCTAGGAATTGTGATGAAATGTATCATGGAGCACTGTGATGACTGGGGGCATGAAGCATTGTTATGAAAATTGTCCTGGATTATGTGATGACAGCAGTCATGGAGAATTGTGATGACAGGGATTATGCAGCATTGTGTTGACAAGGCTATGGACTATTGTGATGACAATGGTCATGGAGCAATGTGATGAAAGTTTTCATGGAACATCGTGATGAAAAGTGCCTGGGAGCATTGTGACGATAAAGGCCATGGAGCATTGTGATGACAAGTGTCATGGAGCATTGTAATGAAAGGTTTCATTGTGCACTGTGATGACAAGGGGGATGGAGTATTGTGATGAAACTGGTCCTGGAGCATTGTGATAACAGAAGCCGTGGAGCATTGTGATGACAGGCATCATGGAGCATTGTGAAGAAAGGGACGATGGGGAATTGTAATGACAATAGAGAAATGTGATGAAAATGGTCAGCGAGCATAGTGATTAAAGTGGTCATTGAGAATTGTGATGAAAAGCGACATAGAGCATTGTGATGACAAAGGTCAGGGAGAACTGTGATGACAAGGGCCATGGAGCATGGTGATGCCACGGTCATGGAACATTGTGATGACAAGAAGTCTGGAGCATTGTGAGGAAAAAGGCATGGAGCATTTTGATTATAGGGGACATGGAACATTGTGATGACAAAGGCCATGGAGCACTGTGGTGACGGGTGTCATGGAGCATTGAGATGAAACGGGTCATGGACCATTATGATGACAGTGGTCATGGAGAATTGTGATGACAGTGGCCACGGGGAATTTGGATGAAAGGCGTACTGGAGCATTTTGAGGAAATGTTTCATGGAGACTTGTGATGACAAGGGCAGTTGAGCATCATGATGACAGGGGTCATGGGGCATTGTGCTGAAAGCGGTCATGGAGCATTGCGATGAAAAGCGCTATGGAGCATTGTGATGACAAGGGCCATGGAGCAATGTGAATACAAGGGACATGGAGCCTTGTGATGACAAGGTTCATGGATCATTGTTAAAACAGATATCTTTGGGCATTGTGATGACAGGGGCATGGAGCATTTTTATGTAAGTTGCCATGGACAATTGTGATGAAAGGGATCATGTGGATTTGTAATGACAAGGGCCATGGAGCATTGGGATGAAACAAATCTTGGGGTATTTTGATGAGAGTTGTCATGGAACATTGCGATGAAAAGCACCAAGGAACATTGTGATGACAAGGGCCATCGAGCATTGTGATGACAAGTGTCATGGAGCATTGTGATGACAGGTGTCATGGAGCATCGTGATGACAAATGCCATGGAGAATTGTGATAAAATGTGGCATTGGGCAATGTGATGAAAGGGGTCATGGAGTACTGTGATTACAGGGGCCATGGAGCGTTGTGATAACAAGTGACATGGAGAATAGTGATGACAGGCGTCATAGAGCATTGTGATGACAAGTGCCATTTAGCATTTTGATGACAGGAGTCATCAGGCATTGTGTTGACAGGAGTCACGGAGCATTGTGATGACATGGGCCATGGAACATTGTGAAGACAAGATTCATGGAGCATTGTGATGACACGGGCATGAAGCATGGTGATGAAAACAGACCTGGAGCATTGTGATGACAAGGGCATGGAGCATTGTGATTACAGGAGACATGGAACATTGTGATGTTATTGGCAGGGATCATTGTGATTACAGGGATCATAGAGCCTTATGATGACAACTGTCATGCAATATTGGGCTGACACAGATCATGGAGCATTTTGATGAGAGTGGCCTTGGAGCACAGTGATGAGAAACGTCATGGGTCATTACGGTGACAGTGGTCAAGGAGCATTGTGATGAAAGTGTTCATGGAGCAATGCGATTATCGGGACAATGGAACATTGGGAATACAAAGGCCATGGAGCATTGAGATAACAGAGTTCATGGGGCATTGTGATGAATGTTGTCATGGATCTCTTTGATGACAAGTGTCCTGAAACCTAGTGATGACACGGTTCATACAGCATTGAGATAACAAGGGCCAAGGCGAATTGTGATGACACGTGTCTTGGGGCATTGTGATGACATTGGTCACCTTGCATTGTGATGACAATGGTCATGTAGAATTTTGATTAAAGTTATCATGGATCACTGTGATGCCAAAGGCCAAGGAACATTTTGATGACAAATGTCATTGAGCAATGGGATGACACGGGAATGGAGTATTATGCTGACAAGTGTTCTGGAGAATTGTGATTACAGGGGCCATGGAGCATTGTGATGACAAAGGCATGGAGCATTGTGATGACAGGGGTCATTGAGCATTGTGATTACAAGACCATGAGGCATTGTGATGACAGGGGCCTTGGAGCATTGTGATGACAATGGTCATCAAGCATAGTGATGACAGGGGTCATAGAGCATTGTGATGAGAAAGACCATGGAGCATGGTGATGACAGAGGCCATGGAACATTGTGGTGACAAGGCCATGTACCACTGTGATTACAAGGGTCATGGAGCATTGTGATGACAAGAGCAGGGAACCTTGTGGTGACCAGGGTCATGGAGACTTTTGATGACAACTTTCATGGAACGTTGTGATGACAGGGTTCATGGACCATTGTGTTGAAAGGGAACATGGAGCAGTGTGATTACAGGGTCCATGGAGCATTGTGAATACATAGGCCATGGAACAATGTGATGACAGGGGTCATGTAGCGTTGTGATGACAGGGTCATGGAGCATTGTGATTACAGGTGTTAAGGGGCACTGTGATGACAGGGGGCATGGAGCATTGTGATGAAAATTGTCCTGGAGCATTGTGATGACAGCGGTCACAGAGAGTTGGGATGAAAGGTATCATGCAGCATTGTGATGACAACTGTCATGGATCATTTTGATGACAAGGGTCATGGATTATTCTGATAACAAGGTTCATAAAGCAATTTGATGACATGGGTCAGGGAGCATTGTCTTGACACGGGCATGGAGCATTGTAATGATAGGATATCTGGAGCATTGTGATGAAAAGGGGATGGAGCATTTTGATGACAGGGTCCAAGGAGCATTGTGCTGACAATGGCATGGAGCATTGTGATGAAAAGGGTACTGGAGCACTGTGAAGAAAGGAGTCATGGATCAATGTGATGACAGGGGTCATGGAGCTTTGTTATGACAAGCGTCATGGATCATTGTGATGACAGGGGTCATGGAGCTTTTTGATGACAAGGGTCATGGATCATTGTGATGACAGGGTCATAGAGCTTGGTGATGACAAGGTTCATGGAGCATTGTGATGACACGGTCAAGGAACATTGCGATGACAAGAATTCTGGAGCATTGTGATGAAAGGGCATGGAGCATTGTGATTAAAGGTGACAAGGAGCATTGTGATGATATGGGCAGAGAACTTTGTGATGACAGGGGTCATGGAGCATTGTGATGAAAAGTGCCATCGAATATTGTGCTGACAGGGATCATGGAGCATTTTGGTAAGAGAGGCCTTGGAGATTTGTGAAGGCAGGCGTCATGGGGAATTGTGATGACAGCGGTCTTGGAGCATTGTGATGAAAGGGGTCATGGAGCACTGTGATTACAGGAGCCATGGAGCATTGTGAATACAAAGACTATGGAGCATTGAGACGACAGGGTTCATGGAGCATTGTGCTGAAAGTGATCATGGATCATTGTGATGACAATTGTCCTGGAACCTTGTGATGACACGGTTCATGGAGCATTGTGATGACAAGGACCATGGCGAATTGTGATGACATCTGTCATGGGGCATTGTGATGACAGTGGTCATCTAGAATTGTGATGAAAGTTATCATGGAGCACTGTGATGACAGGGGCCATGGAACATTGTGATGACAAAGGCCATGAAGCATTGTGATGACAAGTGTCATGGGGCATTTTGATGACATTGGCATGGAGCATTATGATGACAAGAGTTCTGGAGCATTTTGATGACAAGGGCATGGGGAATTGTGATGACAAGGGCCATGGAGCATTGCGATGAAAAGGGCAGGGAACACTGTGATGACTGGGTTCATGGAGCATTGTGATGAAAGGGGCAATGGAGCATTGAGATGACAGGCGTCATGAGGCATGGTGATGACACTGGTCATGGAGCATTGTGATCAAAGGGATCATGGAGCAATATGATAACAGGGGCCATGGAGCATTGTGATGACAGGTGTATTGGAGCATTGTGATGAAAGGAGTCATGGATCATTGTGATGACATGTGTCCTGGAACACTGTGATGACACAGTTCATCGAGTATTGTGATGACAAGGGTCATAGCGAATTGTGATGACAGGTGTCATGGGGCATTGTGATGACATTGATCATCTAGGAATTGTGATGAAATGTATCATGGAGCACTGTGATGACTGGGGGCATGAAGCATTGTTATGAAAATTGTCCTGGATTATGTGATGACAGCAGTCATGGAGAATTGTGATGACAGGGATTATGCAGCATTGTGTTGACAAGGCTATGGACTATTGTGATGACAATGGTCATGGAGCAATGTGATGAAAGTTTTCATGGAACATCGTGATGAAAAGTGCCTGGGAGCATTGTGACGATAAAGGCCATGGAGCATTGTGATGACAAGTGTCATGGAGCATTGTAATGAAAGGTTTCATTGTGCACTGTGATGACAAGGGGGATGGAGTATTGTGATGAAACTGGTCCTGGAGCATTGTGATAACAGAAGCCGTGGAGCATTGTGATGACAGGCATCATGGAGCATTGTGAAGAAAGGGACGATGGGGAATTGTAATGACAATAGAGAAATGTGATGAAAATGGTCAGCGAGCATAGTGATTAAAGTGGTCATTGAGAATTGTGATGAAAAGCGACATAGAGCATTGTGATGACAAAGGTCAGGGAGAACTGTGATGACAAGGGCCATGGAGCATGGTGATGCCACGGTCATGGAACATTGTGATGACAAGAAGTCTGGAGCATTGTGAGGAAAAAGGCATGGAGCATTTTGATTATAGGGGACATGGAACATTGTGATGACAAAGGCCATGGAGCACTGTGGTGACGGGTGTCATGGAGCATTGAGATGAAACGGGTCATGGACCATTATGATGACAGTGGTCATGGAGAATTGTGATGACAGTGGCCACGGGGAATTTGGATGAAAGGCGTACTGGAGCATTTTGAGGAAATGTTTCATGGAGACTTGTGATGACAAGGGCAGTTGAGCATCATGATGACAGGGGTCATGGGGCATTGTGCTGAAAGCGGTCATGGAGCATTGCGATGAAAAGCGCTATGGAGCATTGTGATGACAAGGGCCATGGAGCAATGTGAATACAAGGGACATGGAGCCTTGTGATGACAAGGTTCATGGATCATTGTTAAAACAGATATCTTTGGGCATTGTGATGACAGGGGCATGGAGCATTTTTATGTAAGTTGCCATGGACAATTGTGATGAAAGGGATCATGTGGATTTGTAATGACAAGGGCCATGGAGCATTGGGATGAAACAAATCTTGGGGTATTTTGATGAGAGTTGTCATGGAACATTGCGATGAAAAGCACCAAGGAACATTGTGATGACAAGGGCCATCGAGCATTGTGATGACAAGTGTCATGGAGCATTGTGATGACAGGTGTCATGGAGCATCGTGATGACAAATGCCATGGAGAATTGTGATAAAATGTGGCATTGGGCAATGTGATGAAAGGGGTCATGGAGTACTGTGATTACAGGGGCCATGGAGCGTTGTGATAACAAGTGACATGGAGAATAGTGATGACAGGCGTCATAGAGCATTGTGATGACAAGTGCCATTTAGCATTTTGATGACAGGAGTCATCAGGCATTGTGTTGACAGGAGTCACGGAGCATTGTGATGACATGGGCCATGGAACATTGTGAAGACAAGATTCATGGAGCATTGTGATGACACGGGCATGAAGCATGGTGATGAAAACAGACCTGGAGCATTGTGATGACAAGGGCATGGAGCATTGTGATTACAGGAGACATGGAACATTGTGATGTTATTGGCAGGGATCATTGTGATTACAGGGATCATAGAGCCTTATGATGACAACTGTCATGCAATATTGGGCTGACACAGATCATGGAGCATTTTGATGAGAGTGGCCTTGGAGCACAGTGATGAGAAACGTCATGGGTCATTACGGTGACAGTGGTCAAGGAGCATTGTGATGAAAGTGTTCATGGAGCAATGCGATTATCGGGACAATGGAACATTGGGAATACAAAGGCCATGGAGCATTGAGATAACAGAGTTCATGGGGCATTGTGATGAATGTTGTCATGGATCTCTTTGATGACAAGTGTCCTGAAACCTAGTGATGACACGGTTCATACAGCATTGAGATAACAAGGGCCAAGGCGAATTGTGATGACACGTGTCTTGGGGCATTGTGATGACATTGGTCACCTTGCATTGTGATGACAATGGTCATGTAGAATTTTGATTAAAGTTATCATGGATCACTGTGATGCCAAAGGCCAAGGAACATTTTGATGACAAATGTCATTGAGCAATGGGATGACACGGGAATGGAGTATTATGCTGACAAGTGTTCTGGAGAATTGTGATTACAGGGGCCATGGAGCATTGTGATGACAAAGGCATGGAGCATTGTGATGACAGGGGTCATTGAGCATTGTGATTACAAGACCATGAGGCATTGTGATGACAGGGGCCTTGGAGCATTGTGATGACAATGGTCATCAAGCATAGTGATGACAGGGGTCATAGAGCATTGTGATGAGAAAGACCATGGAGCATGGTGATGACAGAGGCCATGGAACATTGTGGTGACAAGGCCATGTACCACTGTGATTACAAGGGTCATGGAGCATTGTGATGACAAGAGCAGGGAACCTTGTGGTGACCAGGGTCATGGAGACTTTTGATGACAACTTTCATGGAACGTTGTGATGACAGGGTTCATGGACCATTGTGTTGAAAGGGAACATGGAGCAGTGTGATTACAGGGTCCATGGAGCATTGTGAATACATAGGCCATGGAACAATGTGATGACAGGGGTCATGTAGCGTTGTGATGACAGGGTCATGGAGCATTGTGATTACAGGTGTTAAGGGGCACTGTGATGACAGGGGGCATGGAGCATTGTGATGAAAATTGTCCTGGAGCATTGTGATGACAGCGGTCACAGAGAGTTGGGATGAAAGGTATCATGCAGCATTGTGATGACAACTGTCATGGATCATTTTGATGACAAGGGTCATGGATTATTCTGATAACAAGGTTCATAAAGCAATTTGATGACATGGGTCAGGGAGCATTGTCTTGACACGGGCATGGAGCATTGTAATGATAGGATATCTGGAGCATTGTGATGAAAAGGGGATGGAGCATTTTGATGACAGGGTCCAAGGAGCATTGTGCTGACAATGGCATGGAGCATTGTGATGAAAAGGGTACTGGAGCACTGTGAAGAAAGGAGTCATGGATCAATGTGATGACAGGGGTCATGGAGCTTTGTTATGACAAGCGTCATGGATCATTGTGATGACAGGGGTCATGGAGCTTTTTGATGACAAGGGTCATGGATCATTGTGATGACAGGGTCATAGAGCTTGGTGATGACAAGGTTCATGGAGCATTGTGATGACACGGTCAAGGAACATTGCGATGACAAGAATTCTGGAGCATTGTGATGAAAGGGCATGGAGCATTGTGATTAAAGGTGACAAGGAGCATTGTGATGATATGGGCAGAGAACTTTGTGATGACAGGGGTCATGGAGCATTGTGATGAAAAGTGCCATCGAATATTGTGCTGACAGGGATCATGGAGCATTTTGGTAAGAGAGGCCTTGGAGATTTGTGAAGGCAGGCGTCATGGGGAATTGTGATGACAGCGGTCTTGGAGCATTGTGATGAAAGGGGTCATGGAGCACTGTGATTACAGGAGCCATGGAGCATTGTGAATACAAAGACTATGGAGCATTGAGACGACAGGGTTCATGGAGCATTGTGCTGAAAGTGATCATGGATCATTGTGATGACAATTGTCCTGGAACCTTGTGATGACACGGTTCATGGAGCATTGTGATGACAAGGACCATGGCGAATTGTGATGACATCTGTCATGGGGCATTGTGATGACAGTGGTCATCTAGAATTGTGATGAAAGTTATCATGGAGCACTGTGATGACAGGGGCCATGGAACATTGTGATGACAAAGGCCATGGAGCATTGTGATGACAAGTGTCATGGGGCATTTTGATGACATTGGCATGGAGCATTATGATGACAAGAGTTCTGGAGCATTTTGATGACAAGGGCATGGAGAATTGTGATGACAGGGGCCATGGAACATTGTGATGACAAAGGCCATGCAGCATTGTGATGACAAGTGTCATGGGGCATTTTGATGACATTGGCATGGAGCATTATGATGACAAGAGTTCTGGAGCATTTTGATGACAAGGGAATGGAGCATTGTGATGACAGGGCCCAAGGAGCATTGAGATGAAAAGGGCAGGGAACACTGTGATGACTGGGTTCATGGAGCATTGTGATGAAAGGGGCAATGGAGCATTGAGATGACAGGCGTCATGAGGCATGGTGATGACACTTGTCATGGAGCATTGTGATCAAAGAGATCATGGAGCAATATGATAACAGGGGCCATGGAGCATTGTGATGACAGGTGTATTGGAGCATTGTGATGAAAGGAGTCATGGATCATTGTGATGACATGTGTCCTGGAACACTGTGATGACACAGTTCATCGAGTATTGTGATGACAAGTGTCATAGCGAATTGTGATGACAGGTGTCATGGGGCATTGTGATGACATTGATCATCTAGGAATTGTGATGAAATGTATCATGGAGCACTGTGATGACTGGGGGCATGAAGCATTGTTATGAAAATTGTCCTGGATTATGTGATGACAGCAGTCATGGAGAATTGTGATGACAGGGATTATGCAGTATTGTGTTGACAAGGCTATGGACTATTGTGATGACAATGGTCATGGAGCAATGTGATGAAAGTTTTCATGGAACATCGTGATGAAAAGTGCCTGGGAGCATTGTGACGAAAAAGGCCATGGAGCATTGTGATGACAAGTGTCATGGAGCATTGTAATGAAAGGTTTCATTGTGCACTGTGATGACAAGGGGGATGGAGTATTGTGATGAAACTGGTCCTGGAGCATTGTGATAACAGAAGCCGTGGAGCATTGTGATGACAGGCATCATGGAGCATTGTGAAGAAAGGGACGATGGGGAATTGTAATGACAATAGAGAAATGTGATGAAAATGGTCAGCGAGCATAGTGATTAAAGTGGTCATTGAGAATTGTGATGAAAAGCGACATAGAGCATTGTGATGACAAAGGTCAGGGAGAACTGTGATGACAAGGGCCATGGAGCATGGTGATGCCACGGTCATGGAACATTGTGATGACAAGAATTCTGGAGCATTGTGAGGAAAAAGGCATGGAGCATTTTGATTATAGGGGACATGGAACATTGTGATGACAAAGGCCATGGAGCACTGTGGTGATGGGTGTCATGGAGCATTGAGATGAAACGGGTCATGGACCATTATGATGACA
This sequence comes from Balaenoptera physalus, assembly GCF_965194825.1. Taxonomy (NCBI): domain Eukaryota; kingdom Metazoa; phylum Chordata; class Mammalia; order Artiodactyla; family Balaenopteridae; genus Balaenoptera; species Balaenoptera physalus. Next base: position 22,991 of record NW_028126019.1, read on the forward strand.
GTGGTCATGGAGAATTGTGATGACAGTGGCCACGGGGAATTTGGATGAAAGGCGTACTGGAGCATTTTGAGGAAATGTTTCATGGAGACTTGTGATGACAAGGGCAGTTGAGCATCATGATGACAGGGGTCATGGGGCATTGTGCTGAAAGCGGTCATGGAGCATTGCGATGAAAAGCGCTATGGAGCATTGTGATGACAAGGGCCATGGAGCAATGTGAATACAAGGGACATGGAGCCTTGTGATGACAAGGGTCATGGATCATTGTAAAAACAGATATCTCTGGGCATTGTGATGACAGGGGCATGGAGCATTTTTATGTAAGTTGCCATGGACAATTGTGATGAAAGGGATCATGTGGATTTGTAATGACAAGGGCCATGGAGCATTGGGATGAAACAAATCTTGGAGTATTTTGATGAGAGTTGTCATGGAACATTGCGATGAAAAGCACCAAGGAACATTGTGATGACAAGGGCCATCGAGCATTGTGATGACAAGTGTCATGGAGCATTGTGATGACAGGTGTCATGGAGCATCGTGATGACAAATGCCATGGAGAATTGTGATAAGAGGTGGCATTGGGCAATGTGATGAAAGGGGTCATGGAGTACTGTGATTACAGTGGCCATGGAGCATTGTGATAACAAGTGACATGGAGAATAGTGATGACAGGCGTCATAGAGCATTGTGATGACAAGTGCCATTTAGCATTTTGATGACAGGAGTCATCAGGCATTGTGTTGACAGGAGTCACGGAGCATTGTGATGACATGGGCCATGGAGCATTGTGAAGACAAGATTCGTGGAGCATTGTGATGACACGGGCATGAAGCATGGTGATGAAAACAGACCTGGAGCATTGTGATGACAAGGGCATGGAGCATTGTGATTACAGGAGACATGGAACATTGTGATGTTATTGGCAGGGATCATTGTGATTACAGGGATCATAGAGCCTTGTGATGACAACTATCATGCAATATTGGGCTGACACAGATCATGGAGCATTTTGATGAGAGTGGCCTTGGAGCACAGTGATGAGAAACGTCATGGGTCATTACGGTGACAGTGGTCAAGGAGCATTGTGATGAAAGTGTTCATGGAGCAATGCGATTATCGGGACAATGGAACATTGGGAATACAAAGGCCATGGAGCATTGAGATAACAGAGTTCATGGGGCATTGTGATGAATGTTGTCATGGATCTCTTTGATGACAAGTGTCCTGAAACCTAGTGATGACACGGTTCATACAGCATTGAGATAACAAGGGCCAAGGCGAATTGTGATGACACGTATCTTGGGGCATTGTGATGACATTGGTCACCTTGCATTGTGATGACAATGGTCATGTAGAATTTTGATTAAAGTTATCATGGATCACTGTGATGCCAAAGGCCAAGGAACATTTTGATGACAAATGTCATTGAGCAATGGGATGACACGGGAATGGAGTATTATGCTGACAAGTGTTCTGGAGCATTGTGATTACAGGGGCCATGGAGCATTGTGATGACAAAGGCATGGAGCATTGTGATGACAGGGGTCATTGAGCATTGTGATTACAAGACCATGAGGCATTGTGATGACAGGGGCCTTGGAGCATTGTGATGACAATGGTCATCAAGCATAGTGATGACAGGGGTCATAGAGCATTGTGATGAGAAAGACCATGGAGCATGGTGATGACAGAGGCCATGGAACATTGTGGTGACAAGGCCATGTACCACTGTGATTACAAGGGTCATGGAGCATTGTGATGACAAGAGCAGGGAACCTTGTGGTGACCAGGGTCATGGAGACTTTTGATGACAACTTTCATGGAACGTTGTGATGACAGGGTTCATGGACCATTGTGTTGAAAGGGAACATGGAGCAGTGTGATTACAGGGTCCATGGAGCATTGTGAATATATAGGCCATGGAACAATGTGATGACAGGGGTCATGGAGCATTGTGATGACAGGGTCATGGAGTATTGTGATTACAGGTGTTTAGGGGCACTGTGATGACAGGGGGCATGGAGCATTGTGATGAAAATTGTCCTGGAGCATTGTGATGACAGCGGTCACAGAGAGTTGGGATGAAAGGTATCATGCAGCATTGTGATGACAACTGTCATGGATCATTTTGATGACAGGGGTCATGGATTATTCTGATAACAAGGTTCATAAAGCAATTTGATGACATGGGTCAGGGAGCATTGTCTTGACACGGGCATGGAGCATTGTAATGATAGGATATCTGGAGCATTGTGATGAAAAGGGGATGGAGCATTTTGATGACAGGGTCCAAGGAGCATTGTGCTGACAATGGCATGGAGCATTGTGATGAAAAGGGTACTGGAGCACTGTGAGGAAAGGAGTCATGGATCAATGTGATGACAGGGGTCATGGAGCTTTGTTATGACAAGCGTCATGGATCATTGTGATGACAGGGGTCATGGAGCTTTTTGATGACAAGGGTCATGGATCATTGTGATGACAGGGTCATAGAGCTTGGTGATGACAAGGTTCATGGAGCATTGTGATGACACGGTCAAGGAACATTGCGATGACAAGAATTCTGGAGCATTGTGATGAAAGGGCATGGAGCATTGTGATTAAAGGTGACAAGGAGCATTGTGATGATATGGGCAGAGAACTTTGTGATGACAGGGGTCATGGAGCATTGTGATGAAAAGTGCCATCGAATATTGTGCTGACAGGGATCATGGAGCATTTTGGTAAGAGAGGCCTTGGAGATTTGTGAAGGCAGGCGTCATGGGGCATTGTGATGACAGCGGTCTTGGAGCATTGTGATGAAAGGGGTCATGGAGCACTGTGATTACAGGAGCCATGGAGCATTGTGAATACAAAGACTACGGAGCATTGAGACGACAGGGTTCATGGAGCATTGTGCTGAAAGTGATCATGGATCATTGTGATGACAAGTGTCCTGGAACCTTGTGATGACACGGTTCATGGAGCATTGTGATGACAAGGACCATGGCGAATTTTGATGACATCTGTCATGGGGCATTGTGATGACAGTGGTCATCTAGAATTGTGATGAAAATTATCATGGAGCACCGTGATGACAGGGGCCATGGAACATTGTGATGACAAAGGCCATGGAGCATTGTGATGACAAGTGTCATGGGGCATTTTGATGACATTGGCATGGAGCATTATGATGACAAGAGTTCTGGAGCATTTTGATGACAAGGGCATGGAGCATTGTGATGACAGGGCCCATGGAGCATTGCGATGAAAAGGGCAGGGAACACTGTGATGACTGGGTTCATGGAGCATTGTGATGAAAGGGGCCATGGAGCATTGAGATGACAGGCGTCATGAGGCATGGTGATGACACTGGTCATGGAGCATTGTGATCAAAGAGATCATGGAGCAATATGATAACAGGGGCCATGGAGCATTGTGATGACAGGTGTATTGGAGCATTGTGATGAAAGGAGTCATGGATCATTGTGATGACATGTGTCCTGGAACACTGTGATGACACAGTTCATCGAGTATTGTGATGACAAGGGTCATAGCGAATTGTGATGACAGGTGTCATGGGGCATTGTGATGACATTGATCATCTAGGAATTGTGATGAAATGTGTCATGGAGCACTGTGATGACTGGGGGCATGAAGCATTGTTATGAAAATTGTCCTGGATTATGTGATGACAGCAGTCATGGAGAATTGTGATGACAGGGATTATGCAGCATTGTGTTGACAAGGCTATGGACTATTGTGATGACAATGGTCATGGAGCAATGTGATGAAAGTTTTCATGGAACATCGTGATGAAAAGTGCCTGGGAGCATTGTGACGATAAAGGCCATGGAGCATTGTGATGACAAGTGTCATGGAGCATTGTAATGAAAGGTTTCATTGTGCACTGTGATGAAAAGGGGGATGGAGTATTGTGATGAAACTGGTCCTGGAGCATTGTGATAACAGAAGCCGTGGAGCATTGTGATGACAGGCATCATGGAGCATTGTGAAGAAAGGGACGATGGGGAATTGTAATGACAATAGAGAAATGTGATGAAAATGGTCAGCGAGCATAGTGATTAAAGTGGTCATTGAGAATTGTGATGAAAAGCGACATAGAGCATTGTGATGACAAAGGTCAGGGAGAACTGTGATGACAAGGGCCATGGAGCATTGTGATGACACGGTCATGGAACATTGTGATGACAAGAATTCTGGAGCATTGTGAGGAAAAAGGCATGGAGCATTTTGATTATAGGGGACATGGAACATTGTGATGACAAAGGCCATGGAGCACTGTGGTGACGGGTGTCATGGAGCATTGAGATGAAACGGGTCATGGACCATTATGATGACAGTGGTCATGGAGAATTGTGATGACAGTGGCCACGGGGAATTTGGATGAAAGGCGTACTGGAGCATTTTGAGGAAATGTTTCATGGAGACTTGTGATGACAAGGGCAGTTGAGCATCATGATGACAGGGTTCATGGGGCATTGTGCTGAAAGCGGTCATGGAGCATTGCGATGAAAAGCGCTATGGAGCATTGTGATGACAAGGGCCATGGAGCAATGTGAATACAAGGGACATGGAGCCTTGTGATGACAAGTGTCATGTATCATTGTAAAAACAGATATCTTTGGGCATTGTGATGACAGGGGCATGGAGCATTTTTATGTAAGTTGCCATGGACAATTGTGATGAAAGGGATCATGTGGATTTGTAATGACAAGGGCCATGGAGCATTGGGATGAAACAAATCTTGGAGTATTTTGATGAGAGTTGTCATGGAACATTGCGATGAAAAGCACCAAGGAACATTGTGATGACAAGGGCCATCGAGCATTGTGATGACAAGTGTCATGGAGCATTGTGATGACAGGTGTCATGGAGCATCATGATGACAAATGCCATGGAGAATTGTGATAAGTGGTGGCATTGGGCAATGTGATGAAAGGGGTCATGGAGTACTGTGATTACAGGGGCCATGGAGCATTGTGATAACAAGTGACATGGAGAATAGTGATGACAGGCGTCATAGAGCATTGTGATGACAAGTGCCATTTAGCATTTTGATGACAGGTGTCATCAGGCATTGTGTTGACAGGAGTCACGGAGCATTGTGATGACATGGGCCATGGAGCATTGTGAAGACAAGATTCATGGAGCATTGTGATGACACGGGCATGAAGTATGGTGATGAAAACAGACCTGGAGCATTGTGATGACAAGGGCATGGAGCATTGTGATTACAGGAGACATGGAACATTGTGATGTTATTGGCAGGGATCATTGTGATTACAGGGATCATAGAGCCTTGTGATGACAACTGTCATGCAATATTGGGCTGACACAGATCATGGAGCATTTTGATGAGAGTGGCCTTGGAGCACAGTGATGAGAAACGTCATGGGTCATTACGGTGACAGTGGTCAAGGAGCATTGTGATGAAAGTGTTCATGGAGCAATGTGATTATCGGGACAATGGAACATTGGGAATACAAAGGCCATGGAGCATTGAGATAACAGAGTTCATGGGGCATTGTGATGAATGTTGTCATGGATCTCTTTGATGACAAGTGTCCTGAAACCTAGTGATGACACGGTTCATACAGCATTGAGATAACAAGGGCCAAGGCGAATTGTGATGACACGTGTCTTGGGGCATTGTGATGACATTGGTCACCTTGCATTGTGATGACAATGGTCATGTAGAATTTTGATTAAAGTTATCATGGATCACTGTGATGCCAAAGGCCAAGGAACATTTTGATGACAAATGTCATTGAGCAATGGGATGACACGGGAATGGAGTATTATGCTGACAAGTGTTCTGGAGCATTGTGATTACAGGGGCCATGGAGCATTGTGATGACAAAGGCATGGAGCATTGTGATGACAGGGGTCATTGAGCATTGTGATTACAAGACCATGAGGCATTGTGATGACAGGGGCCTTGGAGCATTGTGATGACAATGGTCATCAAGCATAGTGATGACAGGGGTCATAGAGCATTGTGATGAGAAAGACCATGGAGCATGGTGATGACAGAGGCCATGGAACATTGTGGTGACAAGGCCATGTACCACTGTGATTACAAGGGTCATGGAGCATTGTGATGACAAGAGCAGGGAACCTTGTGGTGACCAGGGTCATGGAGACTTTTGATGACAACTTTCATGGAACGTTGTGATGACAGGGTTCATGGACCATTGTGTTGAAAGGGAACATGGAGCAGTGTGATTACAGGGTCCATGGAGCATTGTGAATACATAGGCCATGGAACAATGTGATGACAGGGGTCATGGAGCATTGTGATGACAGGGTCATGGAGCATTGTGATTACAGGTGTTAAGGGGCACTGTGATGACAGGGGGCATGGAGCATTGTGATGAAAATTGTCCTGGAGCATTGTGATGACAGCGGTCACAGAGAGTTGGGATGAAAGGTATCATGCAGCATTGTGATGACAACTGTCATGGATCATTTGGTGACAGGGGTCATGGATTATTCTGATAACAAGGTTCATAAAGCAATTTGATGACATGGGTCATGGAGCATTGTCTTGACACGGGCATGGAGCATTGTAATGATAGGATATCTGGAGCATTGTGATGAAAAGGGGATGGAGCATTTTGATGACAGTGTCCAAGGAGCATTGTGCTGACAATGGCATGGAGCATTGTGATGAAAAGGGTACTGGAGCACTGTGAGGAAAGGAGTCATGGATCAATGTGATGACAGGGGTCATGGAGCTTTGTGATGACAAGGGTCATGGAGCATTGTGATGACAGTGGTCATGGAGCTTTGTGATGACAAGCGTCATGGATCATTGTGATGACAGCGGTCATGGAGCTTTGTGATGACAAGGTTCATGGAGCATTGTGATGACACGGTTAAGGAACATTGCGATGACAAGAATTCTGGAGCATTGTGATGAAAGGGCATGGAGCATTGTGATTAAAGGTGACAAGGAGCATTGTGATGATATGGGCAGAGAACTTTGTGATGACAGGGGTCATGGGGCATTGTGATGAAAAGTGCCATCGAATATTGTGCTGACAGGGATCATGGAGCATTTTGGTAAGAGAGGCCTTGGAGATTTGTGAAGGCAGGCGTCATGGGGCATTGTGATGACAGCGGTCTTGGAGCATTTTGATGAAAGGGGTCATGGAGCACTGTGATTACAGGAGCCATGGAGCATTGTGAATACAAAGACTACGGAGCATTGAGACGACAGGGTTCATGGAGCATTGTGATGAAAGTGATCATGGATCATTGTGATGACAAGTGTCCTGGAACCTTGTGATGACACGGTTCATGGAGCATTGTGATGACAAGGACCATGGCGAATTGTGATGACATCTGTCATGGGGCATTGTGATGACAGTGGTCATCTAGAATTGTGATGAAAGTTATCATGGAGCACCGTGATGACAGGGGCCATGGAACATTGTGATGACAAAGGCCATGGAGCATTGTGATGACAAGTGTCATGGGGCATTTTGATGACATTGGCATGGAGCATTATGATGACAAGAGTTCTGGAGCATTTTGATGACAAGGGCATGGAGCATTGTGATGACAGGGCCCATGGAGCATTGCGATGAAAAGGGCAGGGAACACTGTGATGACTGGGTTCATGGAGAATTGTGATGAAAGGGGCCATGGAGCATTGAGATGACAGGCGTCATGAGGCATGGTGATGACACTGGTCATGGAGCATTGTGATCAAAGAGATCATGGAGCAATATGATAACAGGGGCCATGGAGCATTGTGATGACAGGTGTATTGGAGCATTGTGATGAAAGTAGTCATGGATCATTGTGATGACATGTGTCCTGGAACACTGTGATGACACAGTTCATCGAGTATTGTGATGACAAGGGTCATAGCGAATTGTGATGACAGGTGTCATGGGGCATTGTGATGACATTGATCATCTAGGAATTGTGATGAAATATATCATGGAGCACTGTGATGACTGGGGGCATGAAGCATTGTTATGAAAATTGTCCTGGATTATGTGATGACAGCAGTCATGGAGAATTGTGATGACAGGGATTTTGAAGCATTGTGTTGACAAGGGTATGGACTATTGTGCTGACAATGGTCATGGAGCAATGTGATGAAAGTTTTCATGGAACATCGTGATGAAAAGTGCCTGGGAGCATTGTGACGATAAAGGCCATGGAGCATTGTGATGACAAGTGTCATGGAGCATTGTAATGAAAGGTTTCATTGTGCACTGTGATGACAAGGGGGATGGAGTATTGTGATGAAACTGGTCCTGGAGCATTGTGATAACAGAAGCCGTGGAGCATTGTGATGACAGGCATCATGGAGCATTGTGAAGAAAGGGACGATGGGGAATTGTAATGACAATAGAGAAATGTGATGAAAATGGTCAGCGAGCATAGTGATTAAAGTGGTCATTGAGAATTGTGATGAAAAGCGACATAGAGCATTGTGATGACAAAGGTCAGGGAGAACTGTGATGACCAGGGTCATGTAGCATTGTGATGACACGGTCATGGAACATTGTGATGACAAGAATTCTGGAGCATTGTGATGACAAGGGCCATGGAGCATTGTGATGCCATGGTCATGGAACATTGTGATGACAAGAATTCTGGAGCATTGTGAGGAAAAAGGCATGGAGCATTTTGATTATAGGGGACATGGAACATTGTGATCATAAAGGCCATGGATCACTGTGGTGACAGGTGTCACGGAGCATTGAGATGAAACGGGTCATGGACCATTATGATGACAGTGGTCATGGAGAATTGTGATGACAGTGGCCACGGGGAATTTGGATGAAAGGCGTACTGGAGCATTTTGAGGAAATGTTTCATGGAGACTTGTGATGACTAGGGCAGTTGAGCATCATGATGACAGGGTTCATGGGGCATTGTGCTGAAAGCGGTCATGGAGCATTGCGATGAAAAGCGCTATGGAGCATTGTGATGACAAGGGCCACGGAGCAATGTGAATACAAGGGACATGGAGCCTTGTGATGACAAGGGTCATGGATCATTGTAAAAACAGATATCTTTGGGCATTGTGATGACAGGGGCATGGAGCATTTTTATGTAAGTTGCCAAAGACAATTGTGATGAAAGGGATCATGTGGATTTGTAATGACAAGGGCCATGGAGCACTGGGATGAAACAAATCTTGGAGTATTTTGATGAGAGTTGTCATGGAACATTGCGATGAAAAGCACCAGGGAACATTGTGATGACAAGGGCCATCGAGCATTGTGAAGACAAGTGTCATGGAGCATTGTGATGACAGGTGTCATGGAGCATCGTGATGACAAATGCCATGGAGAATTGTGATAAGAGGTGGCATTGGGCATTGTGATGGAAGGGGTCATGGAGTACTGTGATTACAGGGGCCATGGAGCATTGTGATAACAAGTGACATGGAGAATAGTGATGACAGGCGTCATAGAGCATTGTGATGACAAGTGCCATTTAGCATTTTGATGACAGGAGTCATCAGGCATTGTGTTGACAGGAGTCACGGAGCATTGTGATGACATGGGCCATGGAGCATTGTGAAGACAAGATTCATGGAGCATTGTGATGACACGGGCATGAAGCATGGTGATGAAAACAGACCTGGAGCATTGTGATGACAAGGGCATGGAGCATTGTGATTACAGGAGACATGGAACATTGTGATGTTATTGGCAGGGATCATTGTGATTACAGGGATCATAGAGCCTTGTGATGACAACTGTCATGCAATATTGGGCTGACACAGATCATGGAGCATTTTGATGAGAGTGGCCTTGGAGCACAGTGATGAGAAACGTCATGGGTCATTACGGTGACAGTGGTCAAGGAGCATTGTGATGAAAGTGTTCATGGAGCAATGTGATTATCGGGACAATGGAACATTGGGAATACAAAGGCCATGGAGCATTGAGATAACAGAGTTCATGGGGCATTGTGATGAATGTTGTCATGGATCTCTTTGATGACAAGTGTCCTGAAACGTAGTGATGACACGGTTCATACAGCATTGAGATAACAAGGGCCAAGGCGAATTGTGATGACACGTGTCTTGGGGCATTGTGATGACATTGGTCACCTTGCATTGTGATGACAATGGTCATGTAGAATTTTGATTAAAGTTATCATGGATCACTGTGATGCCAAAGGCCAAGGAACATTTTGATGACAAATGTCATTGAGCAATGGGATGACACGGGAATGGAGTATTATGCTGACAAGTGTTCTGGAGCATTGTGATTACAGGGGCCATGGAGCATTGTGATGACAAAGGCATGGAACATTGTGATGACAGCCGTCATTGAGCATTGTGATTACAAGACCATGAGGCATTGTGATGACAGGGGCCTTGGAGCATTGTGATGACAATGGTCATCAAGCATAGTGATGACAGGGGTCATAGAGCATTGTGATGAGAAAGACCATGGAGCATGGTGATGACAGAGGCCATGGAACATTGTGGTGACAAGGCCATGTACCACTGTGATTACAAGGGTCATGGAGCATTGTGATGACAAGAGCAGGGAACCTTGTGGTGACCAGGGTCATGGAGACTTTTGATGACAACTTTCATGGAACGTTGTGATGACAGGGTTCATGGACCATTGTGTTGAAAGGGAACATGGAGCAGTGTGATTACAGGGTCCATGGAGTATTGTGAATTCATAGGCCATGGAACAATGTGATGACAGGTGTCATGGAGCATTGTGATGACAGGGTCATGGAGCATTGTGATTACAGGTGTTAAGGGGCACTGTGATGACAGGGGGCATGGAGCATTGTGATGAAAATTGTCCTGGAGCATTGTGATGACAGCGGTCACAGAGAGTTGGGATGAAAGGTATCATGCAGCATTGTGATGACAACTGTCATGGATCATTTTGATGACAGGGGTCATGGATTATTCTGATAACAAGGTTCATAAAGCAATTTGATGACATGGGTCATGGAGCATTGTCTTCACACTGGCATGGAGCATTGTAATGATAGGATATCTGGAGCATTGTGATGAAAAGGGGATGGAGCATTTTGATGACAGGGTCCAAGGAGCATTGTGCTGACAATGGCATGGAGCATTGTGATGAAAAGGGTACTGGAGCACTGTGAGGAAAGGAGTCATGGATCAATGTAATGACAGGGGTCATGGAGCTTTGTGATGACAACGGTCATGGAGCATTGTGATGACAGTGGTCATGAAGCTTTGTGATGACAAGCGTCATGGATCATTGTGATGACAGGGTTCATGGAGCTTTGTGATGACAAGGGTCATGGATCATTGTGATGACAGGGGTCATGGAGCTTTGTGATGACAAGGTTCATGGAGCATTGTGATGACACGGTCAAGGAACATTGCGATGACAAGAATTCTGGAGCATTGTGATGAAAGGGCATGGAGCATTGTGATTAAAGGTGACAAGGAGCATTGTGATGATATGGGCAGAGAACTTTGTGATGACAGGGGTCATGGAGCATTGTGATGAAAAGTGCCATCGAATATTGTGCTGACAGGGATCATGGAGCATTTTGGTAAGAGAGGCCTTGGAGATTTGTGAAGGCAGGCGTCATGGGGCATTGTGATGACAGCGGTCTTGGAGCATTGTGATGAAAGGGGTCATGGAGCACTGTGATTACAGGAGCCATGGAGCATTGTGAATACAAAGACTATGGAGCATTGAGACGACAGGGTTCATGGAGCATTGTGATGAAAGTGAACATGGATCATTGTGTTGACAAGTGTCCTGGTACCTTGTGATGACACGGTTCATGGAGCATTGTGATGACAAGGACCATGGCGAATTGTGATGACATCTGTCATGGGGCATTGTGATGACAGTGGTCATCTAGAATTGTGATGAAAGTTATCATGGAGCACTGTGATGACAGGGGCCATGGAACATTGTGATGACAAAGGCCATGGAGCATTGTGATGACAAGTGTCATGGGGCATTTTGATGACATTGGCATGGAGCATTATGATGACAAGAGATCTGGAGCATTTTGATGACAAGGGCATGGAGAATTGTGATGGCAGGGGCCATGGAACATTGTGATGACAAAGGCCATGGAGCATTGTGATGACAAGTGTCATGGGGCATTTTGATGACATTGGCATGGAGCATTATGATGACAAGAGTTCTGGAGCATTTTGATGACAAGGGCATGGAGCATTGTGATGACAGGGCCCATGGAGCATTGCGATGAAAAGGGCAGGGAACACTGTGATGACTGGGTTCATGGAGCATTGTGATGAAAGGGGCCATGGAGCATTGAGATGACAGGCGTCATGAGGCATGGTGATGACACTGGTCATGGAGCATTGTGATCAAAGAGATCATGGAGCAATATGATAACAGGGGCCATGGAGCATTGTGATGACAGGTGTATTGGAGCATTGTGATGAAAGTAGTCATGGATCATTGTGATGACATGTGTTGTGGAACACTGTGATGACAGTTCATCGAGTATTGTGATGACAAGGGTCATAGCGAATTGTGATGACAGGTGTCATGGGGCATTGTGATGACATTGATCATCTAGGAATTGTGATGAAATGTATCATGGAGCACTGTGATGACTGGGGGCATGAAGCATTGTTATGAAAATTGTCCTGGATTATGTGATGACAGCAGTCATGGAGAATTGTGATGACAGGGATTATGCAGCATTGTGTTGACAAGGGTATGGACTATTGTGCTGACAATGGTCATGGAGCAATGTGATGAAAGTTTTCATGGAACATCGTGATGAAAAGTGCCTGGGAGCATTGTGACGGTAAAGGCCATGGAGCATTGTGATGACAAGTGTCATGGAGCATTGTAATGAAAGGTTTCATTGTGCACTGTGATGACAAGGGGGATGGAGTATTGTGATGAAACTGGTCCTGGAGCATTGTGATAACAGAAGCCGTGGAGCATTGTGATGACAGGCATCATGGAGCATTGTGAAGAAAGGGACGATGGGGAATTGTAATGACAATAGAGAAATGTGATTAAAATGGTCAGCGAGCATAGTGATTAAAGTGGTCATTGAGAATTGTGATGAAAAGCGACATAGAGCATTGTGATGATAAAGGTCAGGGAGAACTGTGATGACCAGGGTCATGTAGCATTGTGATGACACGGTCATGGAACATTGTGATGACAAGAATTCTGGAGCATTGTGATGACAAGGGCCATGGAGCATTGTGATGCCACGGTCATGGAACATTGTGATGAAAAGAATTCTGGAGCATTGTGAGGAAAAAGGCATGAAGCATTTTGATTATAGGGGACATGGAACATTGTGATCACAAAGGCCATGGAGCCCTGTGGTGACAGGTGTCATGGAGCATTGAGATGAAACGGGTCATGGACCACTATGATGACAGTGGTCATGGAGAATTGTGATGACAGTGGCCACGGGGAATTTGGATGAAAGGCGTACTGGAGCATTTTGAGGAAATGTTTCATGGAGACTTGTGATGACAAGGGCAGTTGAGCATCATGATGACAGGGGTCATGGGGCATTGTGCTGAAAGCGGTCATGGAGCATTGCGATGAAAAGCGCTATGGAGCATTGTGATGACAAGGGCCATAGAGCAATGTGAATACAAGGGACATGGAGCCTTGTGATGACAAGGGTCATGGATCATTGTAAAAACAGATATCTTTGGGCATTGTGATGACAGGGGCATGGAGCATTTTTATGTAAGTTGCCATGGACAATTGTGATGAAAGGGATCATGTGGATTTGTAATGACAAGGGCCATGGAGCATTGGGATGAAACAAATCTTGGAGTATTTTGATGAGAGTTGTCATGGAACATTGCGATGAAAAGCACCAAGGAACATTGTGATGACAAGGGCCATCGAGCATTGTGATGACAAGTGTCATGGAGCATTGTGATGACAGGTGTCATGGAGCATCGTGATGACAAATGCCATGGAGAATTGTGATAAGAGGTGGCATTGGGCATTGTGATGAAAGGGGTCATGGAGTACTGTGATTACAGGGGCCATGGAGCATTGTGATAACAAGAGACATGGAGAATAGTGATGACAGGCGTCATAGAGCATTGTGATGACAAGTGCCATTTAGCATTTTGATGACAGGAGTCATCAGGCATTGTGTTGACAGGAGTCACGGAGCATTGTGATGACATGGGCCATGGAGCATTGTGAAGACAAGATTCGTGGAGTATTGTGATGACACGGGCATGAAGCATGGTGATGAAAACAGACCTGGAGCATTGTGATGACAAGGGCATGGAGCATTGTGATTACAGGAGACATGGAACATTGTGATGTTATTGGCAGGGATCATTGTGATTACAGGGATCATAGAGCCTTGTGATGACAACTGTCATGCAATATTGGGCTGACACAGATCATGGAGCATTTTGATGAGAGTGGCCTTGGAGCACAGTGATGAGAAACGTCATGGGTCATTACGGTGACAGTGGTCAAGGAGCATTGTGATGAAAGTGTTCATGGAGCAATGTGATTATCAGGACAATGGAACATTGGGAATACAAAGGCCATGGAGCATTGAGATAACAGAGTTCATGGGGCATTGTGATGAATGTTGTCATGGATCTCTTTGATGACAAGTGTCCTGAAACCTAGTGATGACACGGTTCATACAGCATTGAGATAACAAGGGCCAAGGCGAATTGTGATGACACGTGTCTTGGGGCATTGTGATGACATTGGTCACCTTGCATTGTGATGACAATGGTCATGTAGAATTTTGATTAAAGTTATCATGGATCACTGTGATGCCAAAGGCCAAGGAACATTTTGATGACAAATGTCATTGAGCAATGGGATGACACGGGAATGGAGTATTATGCTGACAAGTGTTCTGGAGCATTGTGATTACAGGGGCCATGGAGCATTGTGATGACAAAGGCATGGAGCATTGTGATGACAGGGGTCATTGAGCATTGTGATTACAAGACCATGAGGCATTGTGATGACAGGGGCCTTGGAGCATTGTGATGACAATGGTCATCAAGCATAGTGATGACAGGGGTCATAGAGCATTGTGATGAGAAAGACCATGGAGCATGGTGATGACAGAGGCCATGGAACATTGTGGTGACAAGGCCATGTACCACTGTGATTACAAGGGTCATGGAGCATTGTGATGACAAGAGCAGGGAACCTTGTGGTGAAAAGGGTCATGGAGACTTTTGATGACAACTTTCATGGAACGTTGTGATGACAGGGTTCATGGACCATTGTGTTGAAAGGGAACATGGAGCAGTGTGATTACAGGGTCCATGGAGCATTGTGAATACATAGGCCATGGAACAATGTGATGACAGGGGTCATGTAGCATTGTGATGACAGGGTCATGGAGCATTGTGATTACAGGTGTTAAGGGGCACTGTGATGACAGGGGGCATGGAGCATTGTGATGAAAATTGTCCTGGAGCATTGTGATGAAAGCAGTCACAGAGAGTTGGGATGAAAGTTATCATGCAGCATTGTGATGACAACTGTCATGGATCATTTTGATGACAGGGGTCATGGATTATTCTGATAACAAGGTTCATAAAGCAATTTGATGACATGGGTCATGGAGCATTGTCTTGACACGGGCATGGAGCATTGTAATGATAGGATATCTGGAGCATTGTGATGAAAAGGGGATGGAGCATTTTGATGACAGTGTCCAAGGAGCATTGTGCTGACAATGGCATGGAGCATTGTGATGAAAAGGGTACTGGAGCACTGTGAGGAAAGGAGTCATGGATCAATGTGATGACAGGGGTCATGGAGCTTTGTGATGACAACGGTCATGGAGCATTGTGATGACAGTGGTCATGGAGCTTTGTGATGACAAGCGTCATGGATCATTGTGATGACAGGGGTCATGGAGCTTTGTGATGACAAGCGTCATGGATCATTGTGATGACAGGGGTCATGGAGCTTTGTGATGACAAGGTTCATGGAGCATTGTGATGACACTGTCAAGGAACATTGCGATGACAAGAATTCTGGAGCATTGTGATGTAAGGGCATGGAGCATTGTGATTAAAGATGACAAGGAGCATTGTGATGATATGGGCAGAGAACTTTGTGATGACAGGGGTCATGGAGCATTGTGATGAAAAGTGCCATCGAATATTGTGCTGACAGGGATCATGGAGCATTTTGGTAAGAGAGGCCTTGGAGATTTGTGAAGGCAGGCGTCATGGGGCATTGTGATGACAGCGGTCTTGGAGCATTGTGATGAAAGGGGTCATGGAGCACTGTGATTACAGGAGCCATGGAGCATTGTGAATACAAAGACTATGGAGCATTGAGACGACAGGGTTCATGGAGCATTGTGATGAAAGTGATCATGGATCATTGTGATGACAAGTGTCCTGGAACCTTGTGATGACACGGTTCATGGAGCATTGTGATGACAAGGACCATGGCGAATTTTGATGACATCTGTCATGCGGCATTGTGATGACAGTGGTAATCTAGAATTGTGATGAAAGTTATCATGGAGCACTGTGATGACAGGGGCCATGGAACATTGTGATGACAAAGGCCATGGAGCATTGTGATGACAAGCGTCATGGGGCATTTTGATGACATTGGCATGGAGCATTATGATGACAAGAGTTCTGGAGCATTTTGATGACAAGGGCATGGAGAATTGTGATGACAGGGGCCATGGAACATTGTGATGACAAAGGCCATGGAGCATTGTGATGACAAGTGTCATGGGGCATTTTGATGACATTGGCATGGAGCATTATGATGACAAGAGTTCTGGAGCATTTTGATGACAAGGGCATGGAGCATTGTGATGACAGGGCCCATGGAGCATTGCGATGAAAAGGGCAGGGAACACTGTGATGACTGGGTTCATGGAGCATTGTGATGAAAGGGGCCATGGAGCATTGAGATGACAGGCGTCATGAGGCATGGTGATGACACTGGTCATGGAGCATTGTGATCAAAGAGATCATGGAGCAATACGATAACACGGGCCATGGAGCATTGTGATGACATGTGTATTGGAGCATTGTGATGAAAGGAGTCATGGATCATTGTGATGACATGTGTCCTGGAACACTGTGATGACACAGTTCATCGAGTATTGTGATGACAAGGGTCATAGCGAATTGTGATGACAGGTGTCATGGGGCATTGTGATGACATTGATCATCTAGGAATTGTGATGAAATGTATCATGGAGCACTGTGATGACTGGGGGCATGAAGCATTGTTATGAAAATTGTCCTGGATTGTGTGATGACAGCAGTCATGGAGAATTGTGATGACAGGGATTATGCAGCATTGTGTTGACAAGGGTATGGACTATTGTGCTGACAATGGTCATGGAGCAATGTGATGAAAGTTTTCATGGAACATCGTGATGAAAAGTGCCTGGGAGCATTGTGACGGTAAAGGCCATGGAGCATTGTGATGACAAGTGTCATGGAGCATTGTAATGAAAGGTTTCATTGTGCACTGTGATGACAAGGGGGATGGAGTATTGTGATGAAACTGGTCCTGGAGAATTGTGATAACAGAAGCCGTGGAGCATTGTGATGACAGGCATCATGGAGCATTGTGAAGAAAGGGACGATGGGGAATTGTAATGACAATAGAGAAATGTGATTAAAATGGTCAGCGAGCATAGTGATTAAAGTGGTCATTGAGAATTGTGATGAAAAGCGACATAGAGCATTGTGATGATAAAGGTCAGGGAGAACTGTGATGACCAGGGTCATGTAGCATTGTGATGACACGGTCATGGAACATTGTGATGACAAGAATTCTGGAGCATTGTGATGACAAGTGCCATGGAGCATTGTGATGCCACGGTCATGGAACATTGTGATGACAAGAATTCTGGAGCATTGTGAGGAAAAAGGCATGAAGCATTTTGATTATAGGGGACATGGAACATTGTGATGACAAAGGCCATGGAGCACTGTGGTGACAGGTGTCATGGAGCATTGAGATGAAACGGGTCATGGACCATTATGATGACAGTGGTCATGGAGAATTGTGATGACAGTGGCCACGGGGAATTTGGATGAAAGGCGTACTGGAGCATTTTGAGGAAATGTTTCATGGAGACTTGTGATGACAAGGGCAGTTGAGCATCATGATGACAGGGGTCATGGGGCATTGTGCTGAAAGCGGTCATGGAGCATTGCGATGAAAAGCGCTATGGAGCATTGTGATGACAAGGGCCATGGAGCAATGTGAATACAAGGGACATGGAGCCTTGTGATGACAAGGGTCATGGATCATTGTAAAAACAGATATCTTTGGGCATTGTGATGACAGGGGCATGGAGCATTTTTATGTAAGTTGCCATGGACAATTGTGATGAAAGGGATCATGTGGATTTGTAATGACAAGGGCCATGGAGCATTGGGATGAAACAAATCTTGGAGTATTTTGATGAGAGTTGTCATGGAACATTGCGATGAAAAGCACCAAGGAACATTGTGATGACAAGGGCCATCGAGCATTGTGATGACAAGTGTCATGGAGCATTGTGATGACAGGTGTCATGGAGCATCGTGATGAAAAATGCCATGGAGAATTGTGACAAGAGGTGGCATTGGGCATTGTGATGAAAGGGGTCATGGAGTACTGTGATTACAGGGGCCATGGAGCATTGTGATAACAAGTGACATGGAGAATAGTGATGACAGGCGTCATAGAGCATTGTGATGACAAGTGCCATTTAGCATTTTGATGACAGGAGTCATCATGCATTGTGTTGACAGGAGTCACGGAGCATTGTGATGACATGGGCCATGGAGCATTGTGAAGACAAGATTCATGGAGCATTGTGATGACACGGGCATGAAGCATGGTGATGAAAACAGACCTGGAACATTGTGATGACAAGGGCATGGAGCATTGTGATTACAGGAGACATGGAACATTGTGATGTTATTGGCGGGGATCGTTGTGATTACAGGGATCATAGAGCCTTGTGATGACAACTGTCATGCAATATTGGGCTGACACAGATCATGGAGCATTTTGATGAGAGTGGCCTTGGAGCACAGTGATGAGAAACGTCATGGGTCATTACGGTGACAGTGGTCAAGGAGCATTGTGATGAAAGTGTTCATGGAGCAATGCGATTATCGGGACAATGGAACATTGGGAATACAAAGGCCATGGAGCATTGAGATAACAGAGTTCATGGGGCATTGTGATGAATGTTGTCATGGATCTCTTTGATGACAAGTGTCCTGAAACCTAGTGATGACACGGTTCATACAGCATTGAGATAACAAGGGCCAAGGCGAATTGTGATGACACGTGTCTTGGGGCATTGTGATGACATTGGTCACCTTGCATTGTGATGACAATGGTCATGTAGAATTTTGATTAAAGTTATCATGGATCACTGTGATGCCAAAGGCCAAGGAACATTTTGATGACAAATGTCATTGAGCAATGGGATGACACGGGAATGGAGTATTATGCTGACAAGTGTTCTGGAGCATTGTGATTACAGGGGCCATGGAGCATTGTGATGACAAAGGCATGGAGCATTGTGATGACAGGGGTCATTGAGCATTGTGATTACAAGACCATGAGGCATTGTGATGACAGGGGCCTTGGAGCATTGTGATGACAATGGTCATCAAGCATAGTGATGACAGGGGTCATAGAGCATTGTGATGAGAAAGACCATGGAGCATGGTGATGACAGAGGCCATGGAACATTGTGGTGACAAGGCCATGTACCACTGTGATTAAAAGGGTCATGGAGCATTGTGATGACAAGAGCAGGGAACCTTGTGGTGACCAGGGTCATGGAGACTTTTGATGACAACTTTCATGGAACGTTGTGATGACAGGGTTCATGGACCATTGTGTTGAAAGGGAACATGGAGCAGTGTGATTACAGGGTCCATGGAGCATTGTGAATACATAGGCCATGGAACAATGTGATGACAGGGGTCATGTAGCATTGTGATGACAGGGTCATGGAGCATTGTGATTACAGGTGTTAAGGGGCACTGTGATGACAGGGGGCATGGAGCATTGTGATGAAAATTGTCCTGGAGCATTGTGATGAAAGCAGTCACAGAGAGTTGGGATGAAAGTTATCATGCAGCATTGTGATGACAACTGTCATGGATCATTTTGATGACAGGGGTCATGGATTATTCTGATAACAAGGTTCATAAAGCAATTTGATGACATGGGTCATGGAGCATTGTCTTCACACGGGCATGGAGCATTGTAATGATAGGATATCTGGAGCATTGTGATGAAAAGGGGATGGAGCATTTTGATGACAGGGTCCAAGGAGCATTGTGCTGACAATGGCATGGAGCATTGTGATGAAAAGGGTACTGGAGCACTGTGAGGAAAGGAGTCATGGATCAATGTGATGACAGGGGTCATGGAGCTTTGTGATGACAACGGTCATGGAGCATTGTGATGACAGTGGTCATGGAGCTTTGTGATGACAAGCGTCATGGATCATTGTGATGACAGGGGTCATGGAGCTTTGTGATGACAAGGTTCATGGAGCATTGTGATGACACGGTCAAGGAACATTGCGATGACAAGAATTCTGGAGCATTGTGATGAAAGGGCATGGAGCATTGTGATTAAAGGTGACAAGGAGCATTGTGATGATATGGGCAGAGAACTTTGTGATGACAGGGGTCATGGAGCATTGTGATGAAAAGTGCCATCGAATATTGTGCTGACAGGGATCATGGAGCATTTTGGTAAGAGAGGCCTTGGAGATTTGTGAAGGCAGGCG
The DNA here is from genome assembly GCF_965194825.1 of Balaenoptera physalus. Lineage (NCBI taxonomy): Eukaryota > Metazoa > Chordata > Mammalia > Artiodactyla > Balaenopteridae > Balaenoptera > Balaenoptera physalus. Next base: position 43,751 of record NW_028126019.1, read on the forward strand.
TCATGGGGCATTGTGATGACAGCGGCCTTGGAGCATTGTGATGAAAGGGGTCATGGAGCACTGTGATTACAGGAGCCATGGAGCATTGTGAATACAAAGACTATGGAGCATTGAGACGACAGGGTTCATGGAGCATTGTGCTGAAAGTGATCATGGATCATTGTGATGACAAGTGTCCTGGAACCTTGTGATGACACGGTTCATGGAGCATTGTGATGACAAGGACCATGGCGAATTGTGATGACATCTGTCATGGGGCATTGTGATGACAGTGGTCATCTAGAATTGTGATGAAAGTTATCATGGAGCACTGTGATGACAGGGGCCATGGAACATTGTGATGACAAAGGCCATGGAGCATTGTGATGACAAGTGTCATGGGGCATTTTGATGACATTGGCATGGAGCATTATGATGACAAGAGTTCTGGAGCATTTGATGACAAGCGCATGGAGCATTGTGATGAGAGGGCCCATGGAGCATTGCGATGAAAAGGGCAGGGAACACTGTGATGACTGGGTTCATGGAGCATTGTGATGAAAGGGGCCATGGAGCATTGAGATGACAGGCGTCATGAGGCATGGTGATGACACTGGTCATGGAGCATTGTGATCAAAGAGATCATGGAGCAATATGATAACAGGGGCCATGGAGCATTGTGATGACAGGTGTATTGGAGCATTGTGATGAAAGTAGTCATGGATCATTGTGATGACATGTGTCCTGGAACACTGTGATGACACAGTTCATCGAGTATTGTGATGACAAGGGTCATAGCGAATTGTGATGACAGGTGTCATGGGGCATTGTGATGACATTGATCATCTAGGAATTGTGATGAAATGTAACATGGAGCACTGTGATGACTGGGGGCATGAAGCATTGTTATGAAAATTGTCCTGGATTATGTGATGACAGCAGTCATGGAGAATTGTGATGACAGGGATTATGCAGCATTGTGTTGACAAGGGTATGGACTATTGTGCTGACAATGGTCATGGAGCAATGTGATGAAAGTTTTCATGGAACATCGTGATGAAAAGTGCCTGGGAGCATTCTGACGGTAAAGGCCATGGAGCATTGTGATGACAAGTGTCATGGAGCATTGTAATGAAATGTTTCATTGTGCACTGTGATGACAAGGGGGATGGAGTATTGTGATGAAACTGGTCCTGGAGCATTGTGATAACAGAAGCCGTGGAGCATTGTGATGACAGGCATCATGGAGCATTGTGAAGAAAGGGACGATGGGGAATTGTAATGACAATAGAGAAATGTGATTAAAATGGTCAGCGAGCATAGTGATTAAAGTGGTCATTGAGAATTGTGATGAAAAGCGACATAGAGCATTGCGATGATAAAGGTCAGGGAGAACTGTGATGACCAGGGTCATGTAGCATTGTGATGACACGGTCATGGAACATTGTGATGACAAGAATTCTGGAGCATTGTGATGACAAGGGCCGTGGAGCATTGTGATGCCACGGTCATGGAACATTGTGATGACAAGAATTCTGGAGCATTGTGTGGAAAAAGGCATGAAGCATTTTGATTATAGGGGACATGGAACATTGTGATGACAAAGGCCATGGAGCACTGTGGTGACAGGTGTCATGGAGCATTGAGATGAAACGGGTCATGGACCATTATGATGACAGTGGTCATGGAGAATTGTGATGTAAGTGGCCACGGGGAATTTGGATGAAAGGCGTACTGGAGCATTTTGAGGAAATGTTTCATGGAGACTTGTGATGACAAGGGCAGTTGAGCATCATGATGACAGGGGTCATGGGGCATTGTGCTGAAAGCGGTCATGGAGCATTGCGATGAAAAGCGCTATGGAGCATTGTGATGACAAGGGCCATGGAGCAATGTGAATACAAGGGACATGGAACCTTGTGATGACAAGGGTCATGGATCATTGTAAAAACAGATATCTTTGGGCATTGTGATGACAGGGGCATGGAGCATTTTTATGGAAGTTGCCATGGACAATTGTGATGAAAGGGATCATGTGGATTTGTAATGACAAGGGCCATGGAGCATTGGGATGAAACAAATCTTGGAGTATTTTTTTTTTTTTTTTTTTTTTTTTTTTAATCTTGGAGTATTTTGATGAGAGTTGTCATGGAACATTGCGATGAAAAGCACCAAGGAACATTGTGATGACAAGGGCCATCGAGCATTGTGATGCCACGGTCATGGAACATTGTGATGACAAGAATTCTGGAGCATTGTGAGGAAAAAGGCATGGAGCGTTTTGATTATAGGGGACATGGAACATTGTGATGACAAAGGCCATGGAGCACTGTGGTGACGGGTGTCATGGAGCATTGAGATGAAATGGGTCATGGACCATTATGATGACAGTGGTCATGGAGAATTGTGATGACAGTGGCCACGGGGAATTTGGATGAAAGGCGTACTGGAGCATTTTGAGGAAATGTTTCATGGAGACTTGTGATGACAAGGGCAGTTGAGCATCATGATGACAGGGGTCATGGGGCATTGTGCTGAAAGCGGTCATGGAGCATTGCGATGAAAAGCGCTATGGAGCATTGTGATGACAAGGGCCATGGAGCAATGTGAATACAAGGGACATGGAGCCTTGTGATGACAAGGGTCATGGATCATTGTAAAAACAGATATCTTTGGGCATTGTGATGACAGGGGCATGGAGCATTTTTATGTAAGTTGCCATGGACAATTGTGATGAAAGGGATCATGTGGATTTGTAATGACAAGGGCCATGGAGCATTGAGATGAAACAAATCTTGGAGTATTTTGATGAGAGTTGTCATGGAACATTGCGATGAAAAGCACCAAGGAACCTTGTGATGACAAGGGCCATCGAGCATTGTGATGACAAGTGTCATGGAGCATTGTGATGACAGGTGTCATGGAGCATCGTGAGGACAAATGCCATGGAGAATTGTGATAAGAGGTGGCATTGGGCAATGTGATGAAAGGGGTCATGGAGTACTGTGATTACAGGGGCCATGGAGCATTGTGATAACAAGTGACATGGAGAATAGTGATGACAGGCGTCATAGAGCATTGTGATGACAAGTGCCATTTAGCATTTTGATGACAGGAGTCATCAGGCATTGTGTTGACAGGAGTCACGGAGCATTGTGATGACATGGGCCATGGAGCATTGTGAAGACAAGATTCATGGAGCATTGTGATGACACGGGCATGAAGCATGGTGATGAAAACAGACCTGGAGCATTGTGATGACAAGGGCATGGAGCATTGTGATTACAGGAGACATGGAACTTTGTGATGTTATTGGCAGGGATCATTGTGATTACAGGGATCATAGAGCCTTATGATGACAACTGTCATGCAATATTGGGCTGACACAGATCATGGAGCATTTTGATGAGAGTGGCCTTGGAGCACAGTGATGAGAAACGTCATGGGTCATTACGGTGACAGTGGTCAAGGAGCATTGTGATGAAAGTGTTCATGGAGCAATGTGATTATCGGGACAATGGAACATTGGGAATACAAAGGCCATGGAGCATTGAGATAACAGAGTTCATGGGGCATTGTGATGAATGTTGTCATGGATCTCTTTGATGACAAGTGTCCTGAAACCTAGTGATGACACGGTTCATACAGCATTGAGATAACAAGGGCCAAGGCGAATTGTGATGACACGTGTCTTGCGGCATTGTGATGACATTGGTCACCTTGCATTGTGATGACAATGGTCATGTAGAATTTTGATTAAAGTTATCATGGATCACTGTGATGCCAAAGGCCAAGGAACATTTTGATGACAAATGTCATTGAGCAATGGGATGACATGGGAATGGAGTATTATGCTGACAAGTGTTCTCGAGCATTGTGATTACAGGGGCCATGGAGCATTGTGATGACAAAGGCATGGAGCATTGTGATGACAGGGGTCATTGAGCATTGTGATTACAAGACCATGAGGCATTGTGATGACAGGGGCCTTGGAGCATTGTGATGACAATGGTCATCAAGCATAGTGATGTCAGGGGTCATAGAGCATTGTGATGAGAAAGACCATGGAGCATGGTGATGACAGAGGCCATGGAACATTGTGGTGACAAGGCCATGTACCACTGTGATTACAAGGGTCATGGAGCATTGTGATGACAAGAGCAGGGAACCTTGTGGTGACCAGGGTCATGGAGACTTTTGATGACAACTTTCATGGAACGTTGTGATGACAGGGTTCATGGACCATTGTGTTGAAAGGGAACATGGAGCAGTGTGATTACAGGGTCCATGGAGCATTGTGAATACATAGGTCATGGAACAATGTGATGACAGGGGTCATGTAGCATTGTGATGACAGGGTCATGGAGCATTGTGATTACAGGTGTTAAGGGGCACTGTGATGACAGGGGGCATGGAGCATTGTGATGAAAATTGTCCTGGAGCATTGTGATGAAAGCGGTCACAGAGAGTTGGGATGAAAGGTATCATGCAGCATTGTGATGACAACTGTCATGGATCATTTTGATGACAGGGGTCATGGATTATTCTGATAACAAGGTTCATAAAGCAATTTGATGACATGGGTCATGGAGCATTGTCTTGACACGGGCATGGAGCATTGTAATGATAGGATATCTGGAGCATTGTGATGACAGGGTCCAAGGAGCATTGTGCTGACAATGGCATGGAGCATTGTGATGAAAAGGGTACTGGAGCACTGTGAGGAAAGGAGTCATGGATCAATGTGATGACAGGGGTCATGGAGCTTTGTGATGACAACGGTCATGGAGCATTGTGATGACAGTGGTCATGGAGCTTTGTGATGACAAGCGTCATGGATCATTGTGATGACAGGGGTCATGGAGCTTTGTGATGACAAGGTTCATGGAGCATTGTGATGACACGGTCAAGGAACATTGCGATGACAAGAATTCTGGAGCATTGTGATGAAAGGGCATGGAGCATTGTGATTAAAGGTGACAAGGAGCATTGTGATGATATGGGCAGAGAACTTTGTGATGACAGTGGTCATGGAGCATTGTGATGAAAAGTGCCATCGAATATTGTGCTGACAGGGATCATGGAGCATTTTGGTAAGAGAGGCCTTGGAGATTTGTGAAGGCAGGCGTCATGGGGCATTGTGATGACAGCGGCCTTGGAGCATTGTGATGAAAGGGGTCATGGAGCACTGTGATTACAGGAGCCATGGAGCATTGTGAATACAAAGACTATGGAGCATTGAGACGACAGGGTTCATGGAGCATTGTGCTGAAAGTGATCATGGATCATTGTGATGACAAGTGTCCTGGAACCTTGTGATGACACGGTTCATGGAGCATTGTGATGACAAGGACCATGGCGAATTGTGATGACATCTGTCATGGGGCATTGTGATGACAGTGGTCATCTAGAATTGTGATGAAAGTTATCATGGAGCACTGTGATGACAGGGGCCATGGAACATTGTGATGACAAAGGCCATGGAGCATTGTGATGACAAGTGTCATGGGGCATTTTGATGACATTGGCATGGAGCATTATGATGACAAGAGTTCTGGAGCATTTGATGACAAGCGCATGGAGCATTGTGATGAGAGGGCCCATGGAGCATTGCGATGAAAAGGGCAGGGAACACTGTGATGACTGGGTTCATGGAGCATTGTGATGAAAGGGGCCATGGAGCATTGAGATGACAGGCGTCATGAGGCATGGTGATGACACTGGTCATGGAGCATTGTGATCAAAGAGATCATGGAGCAATATGATAACAGGGGCCATGGAGCATTGTGATGACAGGTGTATTGGAGCATTGTGATGAAAGTAGTCATGGATCATTGTGATGACATGTGTCCTGGAACACTGTGATGACACAGTTCATCGAGTATTGTGATGACAAGGGTCATAGCGAATTGTGATGACAGGTGTCATGGGGCATTGTGATGACATTGATCATCTAGGAATTGTGATGAAATGTAACATGGAGCACTGTGATGACTGGGGGCATGAAGCATTGTTATGAAAATTGTCCTGGATTATGTGATGACAGCAGTCATGGAGAATTGTGATGACAGGGATTATGCAGCATTGTGTTGACAAGGGTATGGACTATTGTGCTGACAATGGTCATGGAGCAATGTGATGAAAGTTTTCATGGAACATCGTGATGAAAAGTGCCTGGGAGCATTCTGACGGTAAAGGCCATGGAGCATTGTGATGACAAGTGTCATGGAGCATTGTAATGAAATGTTTCATTGTGCACTGTGATGACAAGGGGGATGGAGTATTGTGATGAAACTGGTCCTGGAGCATTGTGATAACAGAAGCCGTGGAGCATTGTGATGACAGGCATCATGGAGCATTGTGAAGAAAGGGACGATGGGGAATTGTAATGACAATAGAGAAATGTGATTAAAATGGTCAGCGAGCATAGTGATTAAAGTGGTCATTGAGAATTGTGATGAAAAGCGACATAGAGCATTGCGATGATAAAGGTCAGGGAGAACTGTGATGACCAGGGTCATGTAGCATTGTGATGACACGGTCATGGAACATTGTGATGACAAGAATTCTGGAGCATTGTGATGACAAGGGCCGTGGAGCATTGTGATGCCACGGTCATGGAACATTGTGATGACAAGAATTCTGGAGCATTGTGTGGAAAAAGGCATGAAGCATTTTGATTATAGGGGACATGGAACATTGTGATGACAAAGGCCATGGAGCACTGTGGTGACAGGTGTCATGGAGCATTGAGATGAAACGGGTCATGGACCATTATGATGACAGTGGTCATGGAGAATTGTGATGTAAGTGGCCACGGGGAATTTGGATGAAAGGCGTACTGGAGCATTTTGAGGAAATGTTTCATGGAGACTTGTGATGACAAGGGCAGTTGAGCATCATGATGACAGGGGTCATGGGGCATTGTGCTGAAAGCGGTCATGGAGCATTGCGATGAAAAGCGCTATGGAGCATTGTGATGACAAGGGCCATGGAGCAATGTGAATACAAGGGACATGGAACCTTGTGATGACAAGGGTCATGGATCATTGTAAAAACAGATATCTTTGGGCATTGTGATGACAGGGGCATGGAGCATTTTTATGTAAGTTGCCATGGACAATTGTGATGAAAGGGATCATGTGGATTTGTAATGACAAGGGCCATGGAGCATTGGGATGAAACAAATCTTGGAGTATTTTTTTTTTTTTTTTTTTTTTTTTTTTAATCTTGGAGTATTTTGATGAGAGTTGTCATGGAACATTGCGATGAAAAGCACCAAGGAACATTGTGATGACAAGGGCCATCGAGCATTGTGATGCCACGGTCATGGAACATTGTGATGACAAGAATTCTGGAGCATTGTGAGGAAAAAGGCATGGAGCGTTTTGATTATAGGGGACATGGAACATTGTGATGACAAAGGCCATGGAGCACTGTGGTGACGGGTGTCATGGAGCATTGAGATGAAATGGGTCATGGACCATTATGATGACAGTGGTCATGGAGAATTGTGATGACAGTGGCCACGGGGAATTTGGATGAAAGGCGTACTGGAGCATTTTGAGGAAATGTTTCATGGAGACTTGTGATGACAAGGGCAGTTGAGCATCATGATGACAGGGGTCATGGGGCATTGTGCTGAAAGCGGTCATGGAGCATTGCGATGAAAAGCGCTATGGAGCATTGTGATGACAAGGGCCATGGAGCAATGTGAATACAAGGGACATGGAGCCTTGTGATGACAAGGGTCATGGATCATTGTAAAAACAGATATCTTTGGGCATTGTGATGACAGGGGCATGGAGCATTTTTATGTAAGTTGCCATGGACAATTGTGATGAAAGGGATCATGTGGATTTGTAATGACAAGGGCCATGGAGCATTGAGATGAAACAAATCTTGGAGTATTTTGATGAGAGTTGTCATGGAACATTGCGATGAAAAGCACCAAGGAACCTTGTGATGACAAGGGCCATCGAGCATTGTGATGACAAGTGTCATGGAGCATTGTGATGAAAGGGGTCATGGAGCACTGTGATTACAGGAGCCATGGAGCATTGTGAATACAAAGACTATGGAGCATTGAGACGACAGGGTTCATGGAGCATTGTGATGAAAGTGATCATGGATCATTGTGATGACAAGTGTCCTGGAACCTTGTGATGACACGGTTCATGGAGCATTGTGATGACAAGGACCATGGCGAATTTTGATGACATCTGTCATGCGGCATTGTGATGACAGTGGTAATCTAGAATTGTGATGAAAGTTATCATGGAGCACTGTGATGACAGGGGCCATGGAACATTGTGATGACAAAGGCCATGGAGCATTGTGATGACAAGCGTCATGGGGCATTTTGATGACATTGGCATGGAGCATTATGATGACAAGAGTTCTGGAGCATTTTGATGACAAGGGCATGGAGAATTGTGATGACAGGGGCCATGGAACATTGTGATGACAAAGGCCATGGAGCATTGTGATGACAAGTGTCATGGGGCATTTTGATGACATTGGCATGGAGCATTATGATGACAAGAGTTCTGGAGCATTTTGATGACAAGGGCATGGAGCATTGTGATGACAGGGCCCATGGAGCATTGCGATGAAAAGGGCAGGGAACACTGTGATGACTGGGTTCATGGAGCATTGTGATGAAAGGGGCCATGGAGCATTGAGATGACAGGCGTCATGAGGCATGGTGATGACACTGGTCATGGAGCATTGTGATCAAAGAGATCATGGAGCAATACGATAACACGGGCCATGGAGCATTGTGATGACATGTGTATTGGAGCATTGTGATGAAAGTAGTCATGGATCATTGTGATGACATGTGTCCTGGAACACTGTGATGACACAGTTCATCGAGTATTGTGATGACAAGGGTCATAGCGAATTGTGATGACAGGTGTCATGGGGCATTGTGATGACATTGATCATCTAGGAATTGTGATGAAATGTATCATGGAGCACTGTGATGACTGGGGGCATGAAGCATTGTTATGAAAATTGTCCTGGATTGTGTGATGACAGCAGTCATGGAGAATTGTGATGACAGGGATTATGCAGCATTGTGTTGACAAGGGTATGGACTATTGTGCTGACAATGGTCATGGAGCAATGTGATGAAAGTTTTCATGGAACATCGTGATGAAAAGTGCCTGGGAGCATTGTGACGGTAAAGGCCATGGAGCATTGTGATGACAAGTGTCATGGAGCATTGTAATGAAAGGTTTCATTGTGCACTGTGATGACAAGGGGGATGGAGTATTGTGATGAAACTGGTCCTGGAGAATTGTGATAACAGAAGCCGTGGAGCATTGTGATGACAGGCATCATGGAGCATTGTGAAGAAAGGGACGATGGGGAATTGTAATGACAATAGAGAAATGTGATTAAAATGGTCAGCGAGCATAGTGATTAAAGTGGTCATTGAGAATTGTGATGAAAAGCGACATAGAGCATTGTGATGATAAAGGTCAGGGAGAACTGTGATGACCAGGGTCATGTAGCATTGTGATGACACGGTCATGGAACATTGTGATGACAAGAATTCTGGAGCATTGTGATGACAAGTGCCATGGAGCATTGTGATGCCACGGTCATGGAACATTGTGATGACAAGAATTCTGGAGCATTGTGAGGAAAAAGGCATGAAGCATTTTGATTATAGGGGACATGGAACATTGTGATGACAAAGGCCATGGAGCACTGTGGTGACAGGTGTCATGGAGCATTGAGATGAAACGGGTCATGGACCATTATGATGACAGTGGTCATGGAGAATTGTGATGACAGTGGCCACGGGGAATTTGGATGAAAGGCGTACTGGAGCATTTTGAGGAAATGTTTCATGGAGACTTGTGATGACAAGGGCAGTTGAGCATCATGATGACAGGGGTCATGGGGCATTGTGCTGAAAGCGGTCATGGAGCATTGCGATGAAAAGCGCTATGGAGCATTGTGATGACAAGGGCCATGGAGCAATGTGAATACAAGGGACATGGAGCCTTGTGATGACAAGGGTCATGGATCATTGTAAAAACAGATATCTTTGGGCATTGTGATGACAGGGGCATGGAGCATTTTTATGTAAGTTGCCATGGACAATTGTGATGAAAGGGATCATGTGGATTTGTAATGACAAGGGCCATGGAGCATTGGGATGAAACAAATCTTGGAGTATTTTGATGAGAGTTGTCATGGAACATTGCGATGAAAAGCACCAAGGAACATTGTGATGACAAGGGCCATCGAGCATTGTGATGACAAGTGTCATGGAGCATTGTGATGACAGGTGTCATGGAGCATCGTGATGAAAAATGCCATGGAGAATTGTGACAAGAGGTGGCATTGGGCATTGTGATGAAAGGGGTCATGGAGTACTGTGATTACAGGGGCCATGGAGCATTGTGATAACAAGTGACATGGAGAATAGTGATGACAGGCGTCATAGAGCATTGTGATGACAAGTGCCATTTAGCATTTTGATGACAGGAGTCATCATGCATTGTGTTGACAGGAGTCACGGAGCATTGTGATGACATGGGCCATGGAGCATTGTGAAGACAAGATTCATGGAGCATTGTGATGACACGGGCATGAAGCATGGTGATGAAAACAGACCTGGAACATTGTGATGACAAGGGCATGGAGCATTGTGATTACAGGAGACATGGAACATTGTGATGTTATTGGCGGGGATCGTTGTGATTACAGGGATCATAGAGCCTTGTGATGACAACTGTCATGCAATATTGGGCTGACACAGATCATGGAGCATTTTGATGAGAGTGGCCTTGGAGCACAGTGATGAGAAACGTCATGGGTCATTACGGTGACAGTGGTCAAGGAGCATTGTGATGAAAGTGTTCATGGAGCAATGCGATTATCGGGACAATGGAACATTGGGAATACAAAGGCCATGGAGCATTGAGATAACAGAGTTCATGGGGCATTGTGATGAATGTTGTCATGGATCTCTTTGATGACAAGTGTCCTGAAACCTAGTGATGACACGGTTCATACAGCATTGAGATAACAAGGGCCAAGGCGAATTGTGATGACACGTGTCTTGGGGCATTGTGATGACATTGGTCACCTTGCATTGTGATGACAATGGTCATGTAGAATTTTGATTAAAGTTATCATGGATCACTGTGATGCCAAAGGCCAAGGAACATTTTGATGACAAATGTCATTGAGCAATGGGATGACACGGGAATGGAGTATTATGCTGACAAGTGTTCTGGAGCATTGTGATTACAGGGGCCATGGAGCATTGTGATGACAAAGGCATGGAGCATTGTGATGACAGGGGTCATTGAGCATTGTGATTACAAGACCATGAGGCATTGTGATGACAGGGGCCTTGGAGCATTGTGATGACAATGGTCATCAAGCATAGTGATGACAGGGGTCATAGAGCATTGTGATGAGAAAGACCATGGAGCATGGTGATGACAGAGGCCATGGAACATTGTGGTGACAAGGCCATGTACCACTGTGATTAAAAGGGTCATGGAGCATTGTGATGACAAGAGCAGGGAACCTTGTGGTGACCAGGGTCATGGAGACTTTTGATGACAACTTTCATGGAACGTTGTGATGACAGGGTTCATGGACCATTGTGTTGAAAGGGAACATGGAGCAGTGTGATTACAGGGTCCATGGAGCATTGTGAATACATAGGCCATGGAACAATGTGATGACAGGGGTCATGTAGCATTGTGATGACAGGGTCATGGAGCATTGTGATTACAGGTGTTAAGGGGCACTGTGATGACAGGGGGCATGGAGCATTGTGATGAAAATTGTCCTGGAGCATTGTGATGAAAGCAGTCACAGAGAGTTGGGATGAAAGTTATCATGCAGCATTGTGATGACAACTGTCATGGATCATTTTGATGACAGGGGTCATGGATTATTCTGATAACAAGGTTCATAAAGCAATTTGATGACATGGGTCATGGAGCATTGTCTTCACACGGGCATGGAGCATTGTAATGATAGGATATCTGGAGCATTGTGATGAAAAGGGGATGGAGCATTTTGATGACAGGGTCCAAGGAGCATTGTGCTGACAATGGCATGGAGCATTGTGATGAAAAGGGTACTGGAGCACTGTGAGGAAAGGAGTCATGGATCAATGTGATGACAGGGGTCATGGAGCTTTGTGATGACAACGGTCATGGAGCATTGTGATGACAGTGGTCATGGAGCTTTGTGATGACAAGCGTCATGGATCATTGTGATGACAGGGGTCATGGAGCTTTGTGATGACAAGGTTCATGGAGCATTGTGATGACACGGTCAAGGAACATTGCGATGACAAGAATTCTGGAGCATTGTGATGAAAGGGCATGGAGCATTGTGATTAAAGGTGACAAGGAGCATTGTGATGATATGGGCAGAGAACTTTGTGATGACAGGGGTCATGGAGCATTGTGATGAAAAGTGCCATCGAATATTGTGCTGACAGGGATCATGGAGCATTTTGGTAAGAGAGGCCTTGGAGATTTGTGAAGGCAGGCGTCATGGGGCATTGTGATGACAGCGGCCTTGGAGCATTGTGATGAAAGGGGTCATGGAGCACTGTGATTACAGGAGCCATGGAGCATTGTGAATACAAAGACTATGGAGCATTGAGACGACAGGGTTCATGGAGCATTGTGCTGAAAGTGATCATGGATCATTGTGATGACAAGTGTCCTGGAACCTTGTGATGACACGGTTCATGGAGCATTGTGATGACAAGGACCATGGCGAATTGTGATGACATCTGTCATGGGGCATTGTGATGACAGTGGTCATCTAGAATTGTGATGAAAGTTATCATGGAGCACTGTGATGACAGGGGCCATGGAACATTGTGATGACAAAGGCCATGGAGCATTGTGATGACAAGTGTCATGGGGCATTTTGATGACATTGGCATGGAGCATTATGATGACAAGAGTTCTGGAGCATTTGATGACAAGCGCATGGAGCATTGTGATGAGAGGGCCCATGGAGCATTGCGATGAAAAGGGCAGGGAACACTGTGATGACTGGGTTCATGGAGCATTGTGATGAAAGGGGCCATGGAGCATTGAGATGACAGGCGTCATGAGGCATGGTGATGACACTGGTCATGGAGCATTGTGATCAAAGAGATCATGGAGCAATATGATAACAGGGGCCATGGAGCATTGTGATGACAGGTGTATTGGAGCATTGTGATGAAAGTAGTCATGGATCATTGTGATGACATGTGTCCTGGAACACTGTGATGACACAGTTCATCGAGTATTGTGATGACAAGGGTCATAGCGAATTGTGATGACAGGTGTCATGGGGCATTGTGATGACATTGATCATCTAGGAATTGTGATGAAATGTAACATGGAGCACTGTGATGACTGGGGGCATGAAGCATTGTTATGAAAATTGTCCTGGATTATGTGATGACAGCAGTCATGGAGAATTGTGATGACAGGGATTATGCAGCATTGTGTTGACAAGGGTATGGACTATTGTGCTGACAATGGTCATGGAGCAATGTGATGAAAGTTTTCATGGAACATCGTGATGAAAAGTGCCTGGGAGCATTCTGACGGTAAAGGCCATGGAGCATTGTGATGACAAGTGTCATGGAGCATTGTAATGAAATGTTTCATTGTGCACTGTGATGACAAGGGGGATGGAGTATTGTGATGAAACTGGTCCTGGAGCATTGTGATAACAGAAGCCGTGGAGCATTGTGATGACAGGCATCATGGAGCATTGTGAAGAAAGGGACGATGGGGAATTGTAATGACAATAGAGAAATGTGATTAAAATGGTCAGCGAGCATAGTGATTAAAGTGGTCATTGAGAATTGTGATGAAAAGCGACATAGAGCATTGCGATGATAAAGGTCAGGGAGAACTGTGATGACCAGGGTCATGTAGCATTGTGATGACACGGTCATGGAACATTGTGATGACAAGAATTCTGGAGCATTGTGATGACAAGGGCCGTGGAGCATTGTGATGCCACGGTCATGGAACATTGTGATGACAAGAATTCTGGAGCATTGTGTGGAAAAAGGCATGAAGCATTTTGATTATAGGGGACATGGAACATTGTGATGACAAAGGCCATGGAGCACTGTGGTGACAGGTGTCATGGAGCATTGAGATGAAACGGGTCATGGACCATTATGATGACAGTGGTCATGGAGAATTGTGATGTAAGTGGCCACGGGGAATTTGGATGAAAGGCGTACTGGAGCATTTTGAGGAAATGTTTCATGGAGACTTGTGATGACAAGGGCAGTTGAGCATCATGATGACAGGGGTCATGGGGCATTGTGCTGAAAGCGGTCATGGAGCATTGCGATGAAAAGCGCTATGGAGCATTGTGATGACAAGGGCCATGGAGCAATGTGAATACAAGGGACATGGAACCTTGTGATGACAAGGGTCATGGATCATTGTAAAAACAGATATCTTTGGGCATTGTGATGACAGGGGCATGGAGCATTTTTATGGAAGTTGCCATGGACAATTGTGATGAAAGGGATCATGTGGATTTGTAATGACAAGGGCCATGGAGCATTGGGATGAAACAAATCTTGGAGTATTTTTTTTTTTTTTTTTTTTTTTTTTTTAATCTTGGAGTATTTTGATGAGAGTTGTCATGGAACATTGCGATGAAAAGCACCAAGGAACATTGTGATGACAAGGGCCATCGAGCATTGTGATGCCACGGTCATGGAACATTGTGATGACAAGAATTCTGGAGCATTGTGAGGAAAAAGGCATGGAGCGTTTTGATTATAGGGGACATGGAACATTGTGATGACAAAGGCCATGGAGCACTGTGGTGACGGGTGTCATGGAGCATTGAGATGAAATGGGTCATGGACCATTATGATGACAGTGGTCATGGAGAATTGTGATGACAGTGGCCACGGGGAATTTGGATGAAAGGCGTACTGGAGCATTTTGAGGAAATGTTTCATGGAGACTTGTGATGACAAGGGCAGTTGAGCATCATGATGACAGGGGTCATGGGGCATTGTGCTGAAAGCGGTCATGGAGCATTGCGATGAAAAGCGCTATGGAGCATTGTGATGACAAGGGCCATGGAGCAATGTGAATACAAGGGACATGGAGCCTTGTGATGACAAGGGTCATGGATCATTGTAAAAACAGATATCTTTGGGCATTGTGATGACAGGGGCATGGAGCATTTTTATGTAAGTTGCCATGGACAATTGTGATGAAAGGGATCATGTGGATTTGTAATGACAAGGGCCATGGAGCATTGGGATGAAACAAATCTTGGAGTATTTTGATGAGAGTTGTCATGGAACATTGCGATGAAAAGCACCAAGGAACATTGTGATGACAAGGGCCATCGAGCATTGTGATGACAAGTGTCATGGAGCATTGTGATGACAGGTGTCATGGAGCATCGTGATGAAAAATGCCATGGAGAATTGTGACAAGAGGTGGCATTGGGCATTGTGATGAAAGGGGTCATGGAGTACTGTGATTACAGGGGCCATGGAGCATTGTGATAACAAGTGACATGGAGAATAGTGATGACAGGCGTCATAGAGCATTGTGATGACAAGTGCCATTTAGCATTTTGATGACAGGAGTCATCATGCATTGTGTTGACAGGAGTCACGGAGCATTGTGATGACATGGGCCATGGAGCATTGTGAAGACAAGATTCATGGAGCATTGTGATGACACGGGCATGAAGCATGGTGATGAAAACAGACCTGGAACATTGTGATGACAAGGGCATGGAGCATTGTGATTACAGGAGACATGGAACATTGTGATGTTATTGGCGGGGATCGTTGTGATTACAGGGATCATAGAGCCTTGTGATGACAACTGTCATGCAATATTGGGCTGACACAGATCATGGAGCATTTTGATGAGAGTGGCCTTGGAGCACAGTGATGAGAAACGTCATGGGTCATTACGGTGACAGTGGTCAAGGAGCATTGTGATGAAAGTGTTCATGGAGCAATGCGATTATCGGGACAATGGAACATTGGGAATACAAAGGCCATGGAGCATTGAGATAACAGAGTTCATGGAGCATTGTGATGAATGTTGTCATGGATCTCTTTGATGACAAGTGTCCTGAAACCTAGTGATGACACGGTTCATACAGCATTGAGATAACAAGGGCCAAGGCGAATTGTGATGACACGTGTCTTGGGGCATTGTGATGACATTGGTCACCTTGCATTGTGATGACAATGGTCATGTAGAATTTTGATTAAAGTTATCATGGATCACTGTGATGCCAAAGGCCAAGGAACATTTTGATGACAAATGTCATTGAGCAATGGGATGACACGGGAATGGAGTATTATGCTGACAAGTGTTCTGGAGCATTGTGATTACAGGGGCCATGGAGCATTGTGATGACAAAGGCATGGAGCATTGTGATGACAGGGGTCATTGAGCATTGTGATTACAAGACCATGAGGCATTGTGATGACAGGGGCCTTGGAGCATTGTGATGACAATGGTCATCAAGCATAGTGATGACAGGGGTCATAGAGCATTGTGATGAGAAAGACCATGGAGCATGGTGATGACAGAGGCCATGGAACATTGTGGTGACAAGGCCATGTACCACTGTGATTAAAAGGGTCATGGAGCATTGTGATGACAAGAGCAGGGAACCTTGTGGTGACCAGGGTCATGGAGACTTTTGATGACAACTTTCATGGAACGTTGTGATGACAGGGTTCATGGACCATTGTGTTGAAAGGGAACATGGAGCAGTGTGATTACAGGGTCCATGGAGCATTGTGAATACATAGGCCATGGAACAATGTGATGACAGGGGTCATGTAGCATTGTGATGACAGGGTCATGGAGCATTGTGATTACAGGTGTTAAGGGGCACTGTGATGACAGGGGGCATGGAGCATTGTGATGAAAATTGTCCTGGAGCATTGTGATGAAAGCAGTCACAGAGAGTTGGGATGAAAGTTATCATGCAGCATTGTGATGACAACTGTCATGGATCATTTTGATGACAGGGGTCATGGATTATTCTGATAACAAGGTTCATAAAGCAATTTGATGACATGGGTCATGGAGCATTGTCTTCACACGGGCATGGAGCATTGTAATGATAGGATATCTGGAGCATTGTGATGAAAAGGGGATGGAGCATTTTGATGACAGGGTCCAAGGAGCATTGTGCTGACAATGGCATGGAGCATTGTGATGAAAAGGGTACTGGAGCACTGTGAGGAAAGGAGTCATGGATCAATGTGATGACAGGGGTCATGGAGCTTTGTGATGACAACGGTCATGGAGCATTGTGATGACAGTGGTCATGGAGCTTTGTGATGACAAGCGTCATGGATCATTGTGATGACAGGGGTCATGGAGCTTTGTGATGACAAGGTTCATGGAGCATTGTGATGACACGGTCAAGGAACATTGCGATGACAAGAATTCTGGAGCATTGTGATGAAAGGGCATGGAGCATTGTGATTAAAGGTGACAAGGAGCATTGTGATGATATGGGCAGAGAACTTTGTGATGACAGGGGTCATGGAGCATTGTGATGAAAAGTGCCATCGAATATTGTGCTGACAGGGATCATGGAGCATTTTGGTAAGAGAGGCCTTGGAGATTTGTGAAGGCAGGCGTCATGGGGCATTGTGATGACAGCGGCCTTGGAGCATTGTGATGAAAGGGGTCATGGAGCACTGTGATTACAGGAGCCATGGAGCATTGTGAATACAAAGACTATGGAGCATTGAGACGACAGGGTTCATGGAGCATTGTGCTGAAAGTGATCATGGATCATTGTGATGACAAGTGTCCTGGAACCTTGTGATGACACGGTTCATGGAGCATTGTGATGACAAGGACCATGGCGAATTGTGATGACATCTGTCATGGGGCATTGTGATGACAGTGGTCATCTAGAATTGTGATGAAAGTTATCATGGAGCACTGTGATGACAGGGGCCATGGAACATTGTGATGACAAAGGCCATGGAGCATTGTGATGACAAGTGTCATGGGGCATTTTGATGACATTGGCATGGAGCATTATGATGACAAGAGTTCTGGAGCATTTGATGACAAGCGCATGGAGCATTGTGATGAGAGGGCCCATGGAGCATTGCGATGAAAAGGGCAGGGAACACTGTGATGACTGGGTTCATGGAGCATTGTGATGAAAGGGGCCATGGAGCATTGAGATGACAGGCGTCATGAGGCATGGTGATGACACTGGTCATGGAGCATTGTGATCAAAGAGATCATGGAGCAATATGATAACAGGGGCCATGGAGCATTGTGATGACAGGTGTATTGGAGCATTGTGATGAAAGTAGTCATGGATCATTGTGATGACATGTGTCCTGGAACACTGTGATGACACAGTTCATCGAGTATTGTGATGACAAGGGTCATAGCGAATTGTGATGACAGGTGTCATGGGGCATTGTGATGACATTGATCATCTAGGAATTGTGATGAAATGTAACATGGAGCACTGTGATGACTGGGGGCATGAAGCATTGTTATGAAAATTGTCCTGGATTATGTGATGACAGCAGTCATGGAGAATTGTGATGACAGGGATTATGCAGCATTGTGTTGACAAGGGTATGGACTATTGTGCTGACAATGGTCATGGAGCAATGTGATGAAAGTTTTCATGGAACATCGTGATGAAAAGTGCCTGGGAGCATTCTGACGGTAAAGGCCATGGAGCATTGTGATGACAAGTGTCATGGAGCATTGTAATGAAATGTTTCATTGTGCACTGTGATGACAAGGGGGATGGAGTATTGTGATGAAACTGGTCCTGGAGCATTGTGATAACAGAAGCCGTGGAGCATTGTGATGACAGGCATCATGGAGCATTGTGAAGAAAGGGACGATGGGGAATTGTAATGACAATAGAGAAATGTGATTAAAATGGTCAGCGAGCATAGTGATTAAAGTGGTCATTGAGAATTGTGATGAAAAGCGACATAGAGCATTGCGATGATAAAGGTCAGGGAGAACTGTGATGACCAGGGTCATGTAGCATTGTGATGACACGGTCATGGAACATTGTGATGACAAGAATTCTGGAGCATTGTGATGACAAGGGCCGTGGAGCATTGTGATGCCACGGTCATGGAACATTGTGATGACAAGAATTCTGGAGCATTGTGTGGAAAAAGGCATGAAGCATTTTGATTATAGGGGACATGGAACATTGTGATGACAAAGGCCATGGAGCACTGTGGTGACAGGTGTCATGGAGCATTGAGATGAAACGGGTCATGGACCATTATGATGACAGTGGTCATGGAGAATTGTGATGTAAGTGGCCACGGGGAATTTGGATGAAAGGCGTACTGGAGCATTTTGAGGAAATGTTTCATGGAGACTTGTGATGACAAGGGCAGTTGAGCATCATGATGACAGGGGTCATGGGGCATTGTGCTGAAAGCGGTCATGGAGCATTGCGATGAAAAGCGCTATGGAGCATTGTGATGACAAGGGCCATGGAGCAATGTGAATACAAGGGACATGGAACCTTGTGATGACAAGGGTCATGGATCATTGTAAAAACAGATATCTTTGGGCATTGTGATGACAGGGGCATGGAGCATTTTTATGGAAGTTGCCATGGACAATTGTGATGAAAGGGATCATGTGGATTTGTAATGACAAGGGCCATGGAGCATTGGGATGAAACAAATCTTGGAGTATTTTTTTTTTTTTTTTTTTTTTTTTTTTAATCTTGGAGTATTTTGATGAGAGTTGTCATGGAACATTGCGATGAAAAGCACCAAGGAACATTGTGATGACAAGGGCCATCGAGCATTGTGATGCCACGGTCATGGAACATTGTGATGACAAGAATTCTGGAGCATTGTGAGGAAAAAGGCATGGAGCGTTTTGATTATAGGGGACATGGAACATTGTGATGACAAAGGCCATGGAGCACTGTGGTGACGGGTGTCATGGAGCATTGAGATGAAATGGGTCATGGACCATTATGATGACAGTGGTCATGGAGAATTGTGATGACAGTGGCCACGGGGAATTTGGATGAAAGGCGTACTGGAGCATTTTGAGGAAATGTTTCATGGAGACTTGTGATGACAAGGGCAGTTGAGCATCATGATGACAGGGGTCATGGGGCATTGTGCTGAAAGCGGTCATGGAGCATTGCGATGAAAAGCGCTATGGAGCATTGTGATGACAAGGGCCATGGAGCAATGTGAATACAAGGGACATGGAGCCTTGTGATGACAAGGGTCATGGATCATTGTAAAAACAGATATCTTTGGGCATTGTGATGACAGGGGCATGGAGCATTTTTATGTAAGTTGCCATGGACAATTGTGATGAAAGGGATCATGTGGATTTGTAATGACAAGGGCCATGGAGCATTGAGATGAAACAAATCTTGGAGTATTTTGATGAGAGTTGTCATGGAACATTGCGATGAAAAGCACCAAGGAACCTTGTGATGACAAGGGCCATCGAGCATTGTGATGACAAGTGTCATGGAGCATTGTGATGACAGGTGTCATGGAGCATCGTGAGGACAAATGCCATGGAGAATTGTGATAAGAGGTGGCATTGGGCAATGTGATGAAAGGGGTCATGGAGTACTGTGATTACAGGGGCCATGGAGCATTGTGATAACAAGTGACATGGAGAATAGTGATGACAGGCGTCATAGAGCATTGTGATGACAAGTGCCATTTAGCATTTTGATGACAGGAGTCATCAGGCATTGTGTTGACAGGAGTCACGGAGCATTGTGATGACATGGGCCATGGAGCATTGTGAAGACAAGATTCATGGAGCATTGTGATGACACGGGCATGAAGCATGGTGATGAAAACAGACCTGGAGCATTGTGATGACAAGGGCATGGAGCATTGTGATTACAGGAGACATGGAACATTGTGATGTTATTGGCAGGGATCATTGTGATTACAGGGATCATAGAGCCTTATGATGACAACTGTCATGCAATATTGGGCTGACACAGATCATGGAGCATTTTGATGAGAGTGGCCTTGGAGCACAGTGATGAGAAACGTCATGGGTCATTACGGTGACAGTGGTCAAGGAGCATTGTGATGAAAGTGTTCATGGAGCAATGTGATTATCGGGACAATGGAACATTGGGAATACAAAGGCCATGGAGCATTGAGATAACAGAGTTCATGGGGCATTGTGATGAATGTTGTCATGGATCTCTTTGATGACAAGTGTCCTGAAACCTAGTGATGACACGGTTCATACAGCATTGAGATAACAAGGGCCAAGGCGAATTGTGATGACACGTGTCTTGCGGCATTGTGATGACATTGGTCACCTTGCATTGTGATGACAATGGTCATGTAGAATTTTGATTAAAGTTATCATGGATCACTGTGATGCCAAAGGCCAAGGAACATTTTGATGACAAATGTCATTGAGCAATGGGATGACATGGGAATGGAGTATTATGCTGACAAGTGTTCTGGAGCATTGTGATTACAGGGGCCATGGAGCATTGTGATGACAAAGGCATGGAGCATTGTGATGACAGGGGTCATTGAGCATTGTGATTACAAGACCATGAGGCATTGTGATGACAGGGGCCTTGGAGCATTGTGATGACAATGGTCATCAAGCATAGTGATGTCAGGGGTCATAGAGCATTGTGATGAGAAAGACCATGGAGCATGGTGATGACAGAGGCCATGGAACATTGTGGTGACAAGGCCATGTACCACTGTGATTACAAGGGTCATGGAGCATTGTGATGACAAGAGCAGGGAACCTTGTGGTGACCAGGGTCATGGAGACTTTTGATGACAACTTTCATGGAACGTTGTGATGACAGGGTTCATGGACCATTGTGTTGAAAGGGAACATGGAGCAGTGTGATTACAGGGTCCATGGAGCATTGTGAATACATAGGTCATGGAACAATGTGATGACAGGGGTCATGTAGCATTGTGATGACAGGGTCATGGAGCATTGTGATTACAGGTGTTAAGGGGCACTGTGATGACAGGGGGCATGGAGCATTGTGATGAAAATTGTCCTGGAGCATTGTGATGAAAGCGGTCACAGAGAGTTGGGATGAAAGGTATCATGCAGCATTGTGATGACAACTGTCATGGATCATTTTGATGACAGGGGTCATGGATTATTCTGATAACAAGGTTCATAAAGCAATTTGATGACATGGGTCATGGAGCATTGTCTTGACACGGGCATGGAGCATTGTAATGATAGGATATCTGGAGCATTGTGATGACAGGGTCCAAGGAGCATTGTGCTGACAATGGCATGGAGCATTGTGATGAAAAGGGTACTGGAGCACTGTGAGGAAAGGAGTCATGGATCAATGTGATGACAGGGGTCATGGAGCTTTGTGTTGACAATGGTCATGGAGCATTGTGATGACAGTGGTCATGGAGCTTTGTGATGACAAGCGTCATGGATCATTGTGATGACAGGGGTCATGGAGCTTTGTGATGACAAGTTTCATGGAGCATTGTGATGACACGGTCAAGGAACATTGCGATGACAAGAATTCCGGAGCATTGTGATGAAAGGGCATGGAGCATTGTGATTAAAGGTGACAAGGAGCATTGTGATGATATGGGCAGAGACCTTTGTGATGACAGGGGTCATGGAGCATTGTGATGAAAAGTGCCATCGAATATTGTGCTGACAGGGATCATGGAGCATTTTGGTAAGAGAGGCCTTGGAGATTTGTGAAGGCAGGCGTCATGGGGCATTGTGATGAGAGCGGTCTTGGAGCATTGTGATGAAAGGGGTCATGGAGCACTGTGATTACAGGAGCCATGGAGCATTGTGAATACAAAGACTATGGAGCATTGAGACGACAGGGTTCATGGAGCATTGTGATGAAAGTGATCATGGATCATTGTGATGACAAGTGTCCTGGAACCTTGTGATGACACGGTTCATGGAGCATTGTGATGACAAGGACCATGGCGAATTGTGATGACATCTGTCATGGGGCATTGTGATGACAGTGGTCATCTAGAATTGTGATGAAAGTTATCATGGAGCACTGTGATGACAGGGGCGATGGAACATTGTGATGACAAAGGCCATGGAGCATTGTGATGACAAGTGTCATGGGGCATTTTGATGACATTGGCATGGAGCATTATGATGACAAGAGTTCTGGAGCATTTTGATGACAAGGGCATGGAGCATTGTGATGACAGGGCCCATGGAGCATTGCGATGAAAAGGGCAGGGAACACTGTGATGACTGGGTTCATGGAGCATTGTGATGAAAGGGGCCATGGAGCATTGAGATGACAGGCGTCATGAGGCATGGTGATGACACTGGTCATGGAGCATTGTGATCAAAGAGATCATGGAGCAATATGATAACAGGGGCCATGGAGCATTGTGATGACAGGTGTATTCGAGCATTGTGATGAAAGTAGTCATGGATCATTGTGATGACATGTGTCCTGGAACACTGTGATGACACAGTTCATCGAGTATTGTGATGACAAGGGTCATAGCGAATTGTGATGACAGGTGTCATGGGGCATTGTGATGACATTGATCATCTAGGAATTGTGATGAAATGTATCATGGAGCACTGTGATGACTGGGGGCATGAAGCATTGTTATGAAAATTGTCCTGGATTATGTGATGACAGCAGTCATGGAGAATTGTGATGACAGGGATTATGCAGCATTGTGTTGACAAGGCTATGGACTATTGTGATGACAATGGTCATGGAGCAATGTGATGAAAGTTTTCATGGAACATCGTGATGAAAAGTGCCTGGGAGCATTGTGACGATAAAGGCCATGGAGCATTGTGATGACAAGTGTCATGGAGCATTGTAATGAAAGGTTTCATTGTGCACTGTGATGACAAGGGGGATGGAGTATTGTGATGAAACTGGTCCTGGAGCATTGTGATAACAGAAGCCGTGGAGCATTGTGATGACAGGCATCATGGAGCATTGTGAAGAAAGGGACGATGGGGAATTGTAATGAAAATAGAGAGATGTGATGAAAATGGTCAGCGAGCATAGTGATTAAAGTGGTCATTGAGAATTGTGAAGAAAAGCGACATAGAGCATTGTGATGACAAAGGTCAGGGAGAACTGTGATGACAAGGGCCATGGAGCATTGTGATGCCACGGTCATGGAACATTGTGATGACAAGAATTCTGGAGCATTGTGAGGAAAAAGGCATGGAGCATTTTGATTATAGGAGACGTGGAACATTGTGATGACAAAGGCCATGTAGCACTGTGGTGACGGGTGTCATGGAGCATTGAGATGAAACGGGTCATGGACCATTATGATGACAGTGGTCATGGAGAATTGTGATGACAGTGGCCACGGGGAATTTGGATGAAAGGCATACTGGAGCATTTTGAGGAAATGTTTCATGGAGACTTGTGATGACAAGGGCAGTTGAGCATCATAATGACAGGGGTCATGGGGCATTGTGCTGAAAGCGGTCATGGAGCATTGCGATGAAAAGCGCTATGGAGCATTGTGATGACAAGGGCCATGGAGCAATGTGAATACAAGGGACATGGAGCCTTGTGATGACAAGGGTCATGGATCATTGTAAAAACAGATATCTTTGGGCATTGTGATGACAGGGGCATGGAGCATTTTTATGTAAGTTGCCATGGACAATTGTGATGAAAGGGATCATGTGGATTTGTAATGACAAGGGCCATGGAGCATTGGGATGAAACAAATCTTGGAGTATTTTGATGAGAGTTGTCATGGAACATTGCGATGAAAAGCACCAAGGAATATTGTGATGACAAGGGCCATCGAGCATTGTGATGACAAGTGTCATGGAGCATTGTGATGACAGGTGTCATGGAGCATCGTGATGACAAATGCCATGGAGAAATGTGATAAGAAGTGGCATTGGGCAATGTGATGAAAGGGGTCATGGAGTACTGTGATTACAGGGGCCATGGAGCATTGTGATAACAAGTGACATGGAGAATAGTGATGACAGGCGTCATAGAGCATTGTGATGACAATTGCCATTTAGCATTTTGATGACAGGAGTCATCAGGCATTGTGTTGACAGGAGTCACGGAGCATTGTGATGACATGGGCCATGGAGCATTGTGAAGACAAGATTCGTGGAGCATTGTGATGACACGGGCATGAAGCATGGTGATGAAAACAGACCTGGAGCATTGTGATGACAAGGGCATCGAGCATTGTGATTACAGGAGACATGGAACATTGTGATGTTATTGGCAGGGATCATTGTGATTACAGGGATCATAGAGCCTTGTGATGACAACTGTCATGCAATATTGTGCTGACACAGATCATGGAGCATTTTGATGAGAGTGGCCTTGGAGCCCAGTGATGAGAAACGTCATGGGTCATTACGGTGACAGTGGTCAAGGAGCATTGTGATGAAAGTGTTCATGGAGCAATGTGATTATCGGGACAATGGAACATTGGGAATACAAAGGCCATGGAGCATTGAGATAACAGAGTTCATGGGGCATTGTGATGAATGTTGTCATGGATCTCTTTGATGACAAGTGTCCTGAAACCTAGTGATGACATGGTTCATACAGCATTGAGATAAAAAGGGCCAAGGCAAATTGTGATGACACGTGTCTTGCGGCATTGTGATGACATTGGTCACCTTGCATTGTGATGACAATGGTCATGTAGAATTTTGATTAAAGTTATCATGGATCACTGTGATGCCAAAGGCCAAGGAACATTTTGATGACAAATGTCATTGAACAATGGGATGACACGGGAATGGAGTATTATGCTGACAAGTGTTCTGGAGCATTGTGATTACAGGGGCCATGGAGCATTGTGATGACAAAGGTCAGGGAGAACTGTGATGACCAGGGTCATGTAGCATTGTGATGACACGGTCATGGAACATTGTGATGACAAGAATTCTGGAGCATTGTGATGACAAGGGCCATGGAGCATTGTGATGCCACGGTCATGGAACATTGTGATGACAAGAATTCTGGAGCATTGTGAGGAAAAAGGCATGGAGCATTTTGATTATAGGGGACATGGAACATTGTGATGACAAAGCCATGGAGCACTGTGGTGACGGGTGTCATGGAGCTTTGAGATGAAACGGGTCATGGACAATTATGATGACAGTGGTCATGGAGAATTGTGATGACAGTGGCCACGGGGAATTTGGATGAAAGGCGTACTGGAGCATTTTGAGGAAATGTTTCATGGAGACTTGTGATGACAAGGGCAGTTGAGCATCATGATGACAGGGGTCATGTGGCATTGTGCTGAAAGCGGTCATGGAGCATTGCGATGAAAAGCGCTATGGAGCATTGTGATGACAAGGGCCATGGAGCAATGTGAATACAAGGGACATGGAGCCTTGTGATGACAAGGGTCATGGATCATTGTAAAAACAGATATCTTTGGGCATTGTGATGACAGGGGCATGGAGCATTTTTATGTAAGTTGCCATGGACAATTGTGATGAAAGGGATCATGTGGATTTGTAATGACAAGGGCCATGGAGCATTGGGATGAAACAAATCTTGGAGTATTTTGATGAGAGTTGTCATGGAACATTGCGATGAAAAGCACCAAGGAACATTGTGATGACAAGGGCCATCGAGCATTGTGATGACAAGTGTCATGGAGCATTGTGATGACAGGTGTCATGGAGCATCGTGATGACAAATGCCATGGAGAATTGTGACAAGAGGTGGCATTGGGCATTGTGATGAAAGGGGTCATGGAGTACTGTGATTACAGGGGCCATGGAGCATTGTGATAACAAGTGACATGGAGAATAGTGATGACAGGCGTCATAGAGGATTGTGATGACAAGTGCCATTTAGCATTTTGATGACAGGAGTCATCAGGCATTGTGTTGACAGGAGTCACGGAGCATTGTGATGACATGGGCCATGGAGCATTGTGAAGACAAGATTCGTGGAGCATTGTGATGACACGGGCATGAAGCATGGTGATGAAAACAGACCTGGAGCATTGTGATGACAAGGGCATGGAGCATTGTGATTACAGGAGACATGGAACATTGTGATGTTATTGGCAGGGATCGTTGTGATTACAGGGATCATAGAGCCTTGTGATGACAACTGTCATGCAATATTGGGCTGACACAGATCATGGAGCATTTTGATGGGAGTGGCCTTGGAGCACAGTGATGAGAAACGTCATGGGTCATTACGGTGACAGTGGTCAAGGAGCATTGTGATGAAAGTGTTCATGGAGCAATGTGATTATCGGGACAATGGAACATTGGGAATACAAAGGCCATGGAGCATTGAGATAACAGAGTTCATGGGGCATTGTGATGAATGTTGTCATGGATCTCTTTGATGACAAGTGTCCTGAAACCTAGTGATGACACGGTTCATACAGCATTGAGATAAAAAGGGCCAAGGCAAATTGTGATGACACGTGTCTTGCGGCATTGTGATGACATTGGTCACCTTGAATTGTGATGACAATGGTCATGTAGAATTTTGATTAAAGTTATCATGGATCACTGTGATGCCAAAGGCCAAGGAACATTTTGATGACAAATGTCATTGAACAATGGGATGACACGGGAATGGAGTATTATGCTGACAAGTGTTCTGGAGCATTGTGATTACAGGGGCCATGGAGCATTGTGATGACAAAGGTCAGGGAGAACTGTGATGACCAGGGTCATGTAGCATTGTGATGACACGGTCATGGAACATTGTGATGACAAGAATTCTGGAGCATTGTGATGACAAGGGCCATGGAGCATTGTGATGCCACGGTCATGGAACATTGTGATGACAAGAATTCTGGAGCATTGTGAGGAAAAAGGCATGGAGCATTTTGATTATAGGGGACATGGAACATTGTGATGACAAAGCCATGGAGCACTGTGGTGACGGGTGTCATGGAGCTTTGAGATGAAACGGGTCATGGACAATTATGATGACAGTGGTCATGGAGAATTGTGATGACAGTGGCCACGGGGAATTTGGATGAAAGGCGTACTGGAGCATTTTGAGGAAATGTTTCATGGAGACTTGTGATGACAAGGGCAGTTGAGCATCATGATGACAGGGGTCATGGGGCATTGTGCTGAAAGCGGTCATGGAGCATTGCGATGAAAAGCGCTATGGAGCATTGTGATGACAAGGGCCATGGAGCAATGTGAATACAAGGGACATGGAGCCTTGTGATGACAAGGGTCATGGATCATTGTAAAAACAGATATCTTTGGGCATTGTGATGACAGGGGCATGGAGCATTTTTATGTAAGTTGCCATGGACAATTGTGATGAAAGGGATCATGTGGATTTGTAATGACAAGGGCCATGGAGCATTGGGATGAAACAAATCTTGGAGTATTTTGATGAGAGTTGTCATGGAACATTGCGATGAAAAGCACCAAGGAACATTGTGATGACAAGGGCCATCGAGCATTGTGATGACAAGTGTCATGGAGCATTGTGATGACAGGTGTCATGGAGCATCGTGATGACAAATGCCATGGAGAATTGTGACAAGAGGTGGCATTGGGCATTGTGATGAAAGGGGTCATGGAGTACTGTGATTACAGGGGCCATGGAGCATTGTGATAACAAGTGACATGGAGAATAGTGATGACAGGCGTCATAGAGGATTGTGATGACAAGTGCCATTTAGCATTTTGATGACAGGAGTCATCAGGCATTGTGTTGACAGGAGTCACGGAGCATTGTGATGACATGGGCCATGGAGCATTGTGAAGACAAGATTCGTGGAGCATTGTGATGACACGGGCATGAAGCATGGTGATGAAAACAGACCTGGAGCATTGTGATGACAAGGGCATGGAGCATTGTGATTACAGGAGACATGGAACATTGTGATGTTATTGGCAGGGATCGTTGTGATTACAGGGATCATAGAGCCTTGTGATGACAACTGTCATGCAATATTGGGCTGACACAGATCATGGAGCATTTTGATGGGAGTGGCCTTGGAGCACAGTGATGAGAAACGTCATGGGTCATTACGGTGACAGTGGTCAAGGAGCATTGTGATGAAAGTGTTCATGGAGCAATGTGATTATCGGGACAATGGAACATTGGGAATACAAAGGCCATGGAGCATTGAGATAACAGAGTTCATGGGGCATTGTGATGAATGTTGTCATGGATCTCTTTGATGACAAGTGTCCTGAAACCTAGTGATGACACGGTTCATACAGCATTGAGATAAAAAGGGCCAAGGCAAATTGTGATGACACGTGTCTTGCGGCATTGTGATGACATTGGTCACCTTGAATTGTGATGACAATGGTCATGTAGAATTTTGATTAAAGTTATCATGGATCACTGTGATGCCAAAGGCCAAGGAACATTTTGATGACAAATGTCATTGAACAATGGGATGACACGGGAATGGAGTATTATGCTGACAAGTGTTCTGGAGCATTGTGATTACAGGGGCCATGGAGCATTGTGATGACAAAGGTCAGGGAGAACTGTGATGACCAGGGTCATGTAGCATTGTGATGACACGGTCATGGAACATTGTGATGACAAGAATTCTGGAGCATTGTGATGACAAGGGCCATGGAGTATTGTGAAGACAAGACTCGTGGAGCATTGTGATGACACGGGCATGAAGCATGGTGATGAAAACAGACCTGGAGCATTGTGATGACAAGGGCATGGAGCATTGTGATTACAGGAGACATGGAACATTGTGATGTTATTGGCAGGGATCGTTGTGATTACAGGGATCATAGAGCCTTGTGATGACAACTGTCATGCAATATTGGGCTGACACAGATCATGGAGCATTTTGATGGGAGTGGCCTTGGAGCACAGTGATGAGAAACGTCATGGGTCATTACGGTGACAGTGGTCAAGGAGCATTGTGATGAAAGTGTTCATGGAGCAATGTGATTATCGGGACAATGGAACATTGGGAATACAAAGGCCATGGAGCATTGAGATAACAGAGTTCATGGGGCATTGTGATGAATGTTGTCATGGATCTCTTTTATGACAAGTGTCCTGAAACCTAGTGATGACACGGTTCATACAGCATTGAGATAACAAGGGCCAAGGCGAATTGTGATGACACGTGTCTTGGGGCATTGTAATGACATTGGTCACCTTGCATTGTGATGACAATGGTCATGTAGAATTTTGATTAAAGTTATCATGGATCACTGTGATGCCAAAGGCCAAGGAACATTTTGATGACAAATGTCATTGAGCAATGGGATGACACGGGAATGGAGTATTATGCTGACAAGTGTTCTGGAGCATTGTGATTACAGGGGCCATGGAGCATTGTGATGACAAAGGCATGGAGCATTGTGATGACAGGGGTCATTGAGCATTGTGATTACAAGACCATGAGGCATTGTGATGACAGGGGCCTTGGAGCATTGTGATGAAAATGGTCATCAAGCATAGTGATGACAGGGGTCATAGAGCATTGTGATGAGAAAGACCATGGAGCATGGTGATGACAGAGGCCATGGAACATTGTGGTGACAAGGCCATGTACCACTGTGATTACAAGGGTCATGGAGCATTGTGATGACAAGAGCAGGGAACCTTGTGGTGACCAGGGTCATGGAGACTTTTGATGACAACTTTCATGGAACGTTGTGATGACAGGGTTCATGGACCATTGTGTTGAAAGGGAACATGGAGCAGTGTGATTACAGGGTCCATGGAGCATTGTGAATACATAGGCCATGGAACAATGTGATGACAGGGGTCATGTAGCATTGTGATGACAGGGTCATGGAGCATTGTGATTACAGGTGTTAAGGGGCACTGTGATGACAGGGGGCATGGAGCATTGTGATGAAAATTGTCCTGGAGCATTGTGATGACAGCGGTCACAGAGAGTTGGGATGAAAGGTATCATGCAGCATTGTGATGACAACTGTCATGGATCATTTTGATGACAGGGGTCATGGATTATTCTGATAACAAGGTTCATAAAGCAATTTGATGACATGGGTCATGGAGCATTGTCTTGACACCAGCATGGAGCATTGTAATGATAGGATATCTGGAGCATTGTGATGAAAAGGGGATGGAGCATTTTGATGACAGGGTCCAAGGAGCATTGTGCTGACAATGGCATGGAGCATTGTGATGAAAAGGGTACTGGAGCACTGTGAGGAAAGGAGTCATGGATCAATGTGATGACAGGGGTCATGGAGCTTTGTGATGACAACGGTCATGGAGCATTGTGATGACAGTGGTCATGGAGCTTTGTGATGACAAGCGTCATGGATCATTGTGATGACAGGGGTCATGGAGCTTTGTGATGACAAGGGTCATGGATCATTGTGATGACAGGGGTCATGGAGCTTTGTGATGACAAGGTTCATGGAGCATTGTGATGACACGGTCAAGGAACATTGCGATGACAAGAATTCTGGAGCATTGTGATGAAAGGGCATGGAGCATTGTGATTAAAGGTGACAAGGAGCATTGTGATGATATGGGCAGAGAACTTTGTGATGACAGGGGTCATGGAGCATTGTGATGAAAAGTGCCATCGAATATTGTGCTGACAGGGATCATGGAGCATTTTGGTAAGAGAGGCCTTGGAGATTTGTGAAGGCAGGCGTCATGGGGCATTGTGATGAGAGCGGTCTTGGAGCATTGTGATGAAAGGGGTCATGGAGCACTGTGATTACAGGAGCCATGGAGCACTGTGAATACAAAGACTATGGAGCATTGAGACGACAGGGTTCATGGAACATTGTGCTGAAAGTGATCATGGATCATTGTGATGACAAGTGTCCTGGAACCTTGTGATGACACGGTTCATGGAGCATTGTGATGACAAGGACCATGGCGAATTGTGATGACATCTGTCATGGGGCATTGTGATGACAGTGGTAATCTAGAATTGTGATGAAAGTTATCATGGAGCACTGTGATGACAGGGGCCATGGAACATTGTGATGACAAAGGCCATGGAGCATTGTGATGACAAGCGTCATGGGGCATTTTGATGACATTGGCATGGAGCATTATGATGACAAGAGTTCTGGAGCATTTGATGACAAGCGCATGGAGCATTGTGATGAGAGGGCCCATGGAGCATTGTGATGAAAAGGGCAGGGAACACTGTGATGACTGGGTTCATGGAGCATTGTGATGAAAGGAGCCATGGAGCATTGAGATGACAGGCGTCATGAGGCATGGTGATGACACTGGTCATGGAGCATTGTGATCAAAGAGATCATGGAGCAATATGATAACAGGGGCCATGGCGCATTGTGATGACATGTGTATTGGAGCATTGTGATGAAAGTAGTCATGGATCATTGTGATGACATGTGTCCTGGAACACTGTGATGACACAGTTCATCGAGTATTGTGATGACAAGGGTCATAGCGAATTGTGATGACAGGTGTCATGGGGCATTGTGATGACATTGATCATCTAGGAATTGTGATGAAATGTATCATGGAGCACTGTGATGACTGGGGGCATGAAGCATTATTATGAAAATTGTCCTGGATTATGTGATGACAGCAGTCATGGAGAATTGTGATGACAGGAATTATGCAGCATTGTGTTGACAAGGGTATGGACTATTGTGCTGACAATGGTCATGGAGCAATGTGATGAAAGTTTTCATGGAACATCGTGATGAAAAGTGCCTGGGAGCATTGTGACGGTAAAGGCCATGGAGCATTGTGATGACAAGTGTCATGGAGCATTGTAATGAAAGGTTTCATTGTGCACTGTGATGACAAGGGGGATGGAGTATTGTGATGAAACTGGTCCTGGAGCATTGTGATAACAGAAGCCATGGAGCATTGTGATGACAGGCATCATGGAGCATTGTGAAGAAAGGGACGATGGGGAATTGTAATGACAATAGAGAAATGTGATTAAAATGGTCAGCGAGCATAGTGATTAAAGTGGTCATTGAGAATTGTGATGAAAAGCGACATAGAGCATTGTGATGATAAAGGTCAGGGAGAACTGTGATGACCAGGGTCATGTAGCATTGTGATGACACGGTCATGGAACATTGTGATGACAAGAATTATGGAGCATTGTGATGACAAGGGCCATGGAGCATTGTGATGCCACGGTCATGGAACATTGTGATGACAAGAATTCTGGAGCATTGTGAGGAAAAAGGCATGGAGCATTTTGATTATAGGAGACGTGGAACATTGTGATGACAAAGGCCATGTAGCACTGTGGTGACGGGTGTCATGGAGCATTGAGATGAAACGGGTCATGGACCATTATGATGACAGTGGTCATGGAGAATTGTGATGACAGTGGCCACGGGGAATTTGGATGAAAGGCATACTGGAGCATTTTGAGGAAATGTTTCATCGAGACTTGTGATGACAAGGGCAGTTGAGCATCATAATGACAGGGGTCATGGGGCATTGTGCTGAAAGCGGTCATGGAGCATTGCGATGAAAAGCGCTATGGAGCATTGTGATGACAAGGGCCATGGAGCAATGTGAATACAAGGGACATGGAGCCTTGTGATGACAAGGGTCATGGATCATTGTAAAAACAGATATCTTTGGGCATTGTGATGACAGGGGCATGGAGCATTTTTATGTAAGTTGCCATGGACAATTGTGATGAAAGGGATCATGTGGATTTGTAATGACAAGGGCCATGGAGCATTGGGATGAAACAAATCTTGGAGTATTTTGATGAGAGTTGTCATGGAACATTGCGATGAAAAGCACCAAGGAATATTGTGATGACAAGGGCCATCGAGCATTGTGATGACAAGTGTCATGGAGCATTGTGATGACAGGTGTCATGGAGCATCGTGATGACAAATGCCATGGAGAAATGTGATAAGAAGTGGCATTGGGCAATGTGATGAAAGGGGTCATGGAGTACTGTGATTACAGGGGCCATGGAGCATTGTGATAACAAGTGACATGGAGAATAGTGATGACAGGCGTCATAGAGCATTGTGATGACAATTGCCATTTAGCATTTTGATGACAGGAGTCATCAGGCATTGTGTTGACAGGAGTCACGGAGCATTGTGATGACATGGGCCATGGAGCATTGTGAAGACAAGATTCGTGGAGCATTGTGATGACACGGGCATGAAGCATGGTGATGAAAACAGACCTGGAGCATTGTGATGACAAGGGCATGGAGCATTGTGATTACAGGAGACATGGAACATTGTGATGTTATTGGCAGGGATCATTGTGATTACAGGGATCATAGAGCCTTGTGATGACAACTGTCATGCAATATTGTGCTGACACAGATCATGGAGCATTTTGATGAGAGTGGCCTTGGAGCACAGTGATGAGAAACGTCATGGGTCATTACGGTGACAGTGGTCAAGGAGCATTGTGATGAAAGTGTTCATGGAGCAATGTGATTATCGGGACAATGGAACATTGGGAATACAAAGGCCATGGAGCATTGAGATAACAGAGTTCATGGGGCATTGTGATGAATGTTGTCATGGATCTCTTTGATGACAAGTGTCCTGAAACCTAGTGATGACACGGTTCATACAGCATTGAGATAAAAAGGGCCAAGGCAAATTGTGATGACACGTGTCTTGCGGCATTGTGATGACATTGGTCACCTTGCATTGTGATGACAATGGTCATGTAGAATTTTGATTAAAGTTATCATGGATCACTGTGATGCCAAAGGCCAAGGAACATTTTGATGACAAATGTCATTGAACAATGGGATGACACGGGAATGGAGTATTATGCTGACAAGTGTTCTGGAGCATTGTGATTACAGGGGCCATGGAGCATTGTGATGACAAAGGTCAGGGAGAACTGTGATGACCAGGGTCATGTAGCATTGTGATGACACGGTCATGGAACATTGTGATGACAAGAATTCTGGAGCATTGTGATGACAAGGGCCATGGAGCATTGTGATGCCACGGTCATGGAACATTGTGATGACAAGAATTCTGGAGCATTGTGAGGAAAAAGGCATGGAGCATTTTGATTATAGGGGACATGGAACATTGTGATGACAAAGCCATGGAGCACTGTGGTGACGGGTGTCATGGAGCTTTGAGATGAAACGGGTCATGGACAATTATGATGACAGTGGTCATGGAGAATTGTGATGACAGTGGCCACGGGGAATTTGGATGAAAGGCGTACTGGAGCATTTTGAGGAAATGTTTCATGGAGACTTGTGATGACAAGGGCAGTTGAGCATCATGATGACAGGGGTCATGTGGCATTGTGCTGAAAGCGGTCATGGAGCATTGCGATGAAAAGCGCTATGGAGCATTGTGATGACAAGGGCCATGGAGCAATGTGAATACAAGGGACATGGAGCCTTGTGATGACAAGGGTCATGGATCATTGTAAAAACAGATATCTTTGGGCATTGTGATGACAGGGGCATGGAGCATTTTTATGTAAGTTGCCATGGACAATTGTGATGAAAGGGATCATGTGGATTTGTAATGACAAGGGCCATGGAGCATTGGGATGAAACAAATCTTGGAGTATTTTGATGAGAGTTGTCATGGAACATTGCGATGAAAAGCACCAAGGAACATTGTGATGACAAGGGCCATCGAGCATTGTGATGACAAGTGTCATGGAGCATTGTGATGACAGGTGTCATGGAGCATCGTGATGACAAATGCCATGGAGAATTGTGACAAGAGGTGGCATTGGGCATTGTGATGAAAGGGGTCATGGAGTACTGTGATTACAGGGGCCATGGAGCATTGTGATAACAAGTGACATGGAGAATAGTGATGACAGGCGTCATAGAGGATTGTGATGACAAGTGCCATTTAGCATTTTGATGACAGGAGTCATCAGGCATTGTGTTGACAGGAGTCACGGAGCATTGTGATGACATGGGCCATGGAGCATTGTGAAGACAAGATTCGTGGAGCATTGTGATGACACGGGCATGAAGCATGGTGATGAAAACAGACCTGGAGCATTGTGATGACAAGGGCATGGAGCATTGTGATTACAGGAGACATGGAACATTGTGATGTTATTGGCAGGGATCGTTGTGATTACAGGGATCATAGAGCCTTGTGATGACAACTGTCATGCAATATTGGGCTGACACAGATCATGGAGCATTTTGATGGGAGTGGCCTTGGAGCACAGTGATGAGAAACGTCATGGGTCATTACGGTGACAGTGGTCAAGGAGCATTGTGATGAAAGTGTTCATGGAGCAATGTGATTATCGGGACAATGGAACATTGGGAATACAAAGGCCATGGAGCATTGAGATAACAGAGTTCATGGGGCATTGTGATGAATGTTGTCATGGATCTCTTTTATGACAAGTGTCCTGAAACCTAGTGATGACACGGTTCATACAGCATTGAGATAACAAGGGCCAAGGCGAATTGTGATGACACGTGTCTTGGGGCATTGTAATGACATTGGTCACCTTGCATTGTGATGACAATGGTCATGTAGAATTTTGATTAAAGTTATCATGGATCACTGTGATGCCAAAGGCCAAGGAACATTTTGATGACAAATGTCATTGAGCAATGGGATGACACGGGAATGGAGTATTATGCTGACAAGTGTTCTGGAGCATTGTGATTACAGGGGCCATGGAGCATTGTGATGACAAAGGCATGGAGCATTGTGATGTCAGGGGTCATTGAGCATTGTGATTACAAGACCATGAGGCATTGTGATGACAGGGGCCTTGGAGCATTGTGATGAAAATGGTCATCAAGCATAGTGATGACAGGGGTCATAGAGCATTGTGATGAGAAAGACCATGGAGCATGGTGATGACAGAGGCCATGGAACATTGTGGTGACAAGGCCATGTACCACTGTGATTACAAGGGTCATGGAGCATTGTGATGACAAGAGCAGGGAACCTTGTGGTGACCAGGGTCATGGAGACTTTTGATGACAACTTTCATGGAACGTTGTGATGACAGGGTTCATGGACCATTGTGTTGAAAGGGAACATGGAGCAGTGTGATTACAGGGTCCATGGAGCATTGTGAATACATAGGCCATGGAACAATGTGATGACAGGGGTCATGTAGCATTGTGATGACAGGGTCATGGAGCATTGTGATGAAAATTGTCCTGGAGCATTGTGATGACAGCGGTCACAGAGAGTTGGGATGAAAGGTATCATGCAGCATTGTGATGACAACTGTCATGTTTCATTTTGATGACAGGGGTCATGGATTATTCTGATAACAAGGTTCATAAAGCAATTTGATGACATGTGTCATGGAGCATTGTCTTGACACGGGAATGGAGCATTGTAATGATAGGATATCTGGAGCATTGTGATGAAAAGGGGATGGAGCATTTTGATGACAGGGTCCAAGGAGCATTGTGCTGACAATGGCATGGAGCATTGTGATGAAATGGGTACTGGAGCACTGTGAGGAAAGGAGTCATGGATCAATGTGATGACAGGGGTCATGGAGCTTTGTGATGACAACGGTCATGGAGCATTGTGATGACAGTGGTCATGGAGCTTTGTGATGAGAAGCGTCATGGATCATTGTGATGACAGGGGTCATGGAGCTTTGTGATGACAAGGGTCATGGATCATTGTGATGACAGGGGTCATGGAGCTTTGTGATGACAAGGTTCATGGAGCATTGTGATGACACGGTCAAGGAACATTGCGATGACAAGAATTCTGGAGCACTGTGATGAAAGGGCATGGAGCATTGTGATTAAAGGTGACAAGGAGCATTGTGATGATATGGGCAGAGAACTTTGTGATGACAGGGGTCATGGAGCATTGTGATGAAAAGTGCCATCGAATATTGTGCTGACAGGGATCATGGAGCATTTTGGTAAGAGAGGCCTTGGAGATTTGTGAAGGCAGGCGTCATGGGGCATTGTGATGAGAGCGGTCTTGGAGCATTGTGATGAAAGGGGTCATGGAGCACTATGATTACAGGAGCCATGGAGCATTGTGAATACAAAGACTATGGAGCATTGAGACGACAGGGTTCATGGAGCATTGTGATGAAAGTGATCGTAGATCATTGTGATGACAAGTGTCCTGGAACCTTGTGATGACACGGTTCATGGAGCATTGTGATGACAAGGACCATGGCGAATTGTGATGACATCTGTCATGGGGCATTGTGATGACAGTGGTCATCTAGAATTGTGATGAAAGTTATCATGGAGCACTGTGATGACAGGGGCCATGGAACATTGTGATGACAAAGGCCATGGAGCATTGTGATGACAAGTGTCATGGGGCATTTTGATGACATTGGCATGGAGCATTATGATGACAAGAGTTCTGGAGCATTTTGATGACAAGGGCATGGAGCATTGTGATGACAGGGCCCATGGAGCATTGCGATGAAAAGGTCAGGGAACACTGTGATGACTGGGTTCATGGAGCATTGTGATGAAAGGGGCCATGGAGCATTGAGATGACAGGCGTCATGAGGCATGGTGATGACACTGGTCATGGAGCATTGTGATCAAAGAGATCATGGAGCAATATGATAACAGGGGCCATGGAGCATTGTGATGACAGGTGTATTGGAGCATTGTGATGAAAGTAGTCATGGATCATTGTGATGACATGTGTCCTGGAACACTGTGATGACACAGTTCATCGAGTATTGTGATGACAAGGGTCATAGCGAATTGTGATGACAGGTGTCATGGGGCATTGTGATGACATTGATCATCTAGGAATTGTGATGAAATGTATCATGGAGCACTGTGATGACTGGGGGCATGAAGCATTGTTATGAAAATTGTCCTGGATTATGTGATGACAGCAGTCATGGAGAATTGTGATGACAGGGATTATGCAGCATTGTGTTGACAAGGCTATGGACTATTGTGATGACAATGGTCATGGAGCAATGTGATGAAAGTTTTCATGGAACATCGTGATGAAAAGTGCCTGGGAGCATTGTGACGATAAAGGCCATGGAGCATTGTGATGACAAGTGTCATGGAGCATTGTAATGAAAGGTGTCATTGTGCACTGTGATGACAAGGGGGATGGAGTATTGTGATGAAACTGGTCCTGGAGCATTGTGATAACAGAAGCCGTTGAGCATTGTGATGACAGGCATCATGGAGCATTGTGAAGAAAGGGACGAGGGGGAATTGTAATGACAATAGAGAAATGTGATGAAAATGGTCAGCGAGCATAGTGATTAAAGTGGTCATTGAGAACTGTGATGAAAAGCAACATAGAGCATTGTGATGACAAAGGTCAGGGAGAACTGTGATGACCAGGGTCATGTAGCATTGTGATGACACGGTCATGGAACATTGTGATGACAAGAATTCTGGAGCATTGTGATGACAAGGGCCATGGAGCATTGTGATGCCACGGTCATGGAACATTGTGATGACAAGAATTCTGGAGCATTGTGAGGAGAAAGGCATGGAGCATTTTGATT
Organism: Balaenoptera physalus; assembly: GCF_965194825.1. Taxonomy (NCBI): domain Eukaryota; kingdom Metazoa; phylum Chordata; class Mammalia; order Artiodactyla; family Balaenopteridae; genus Balaenoptera; species Balaenoptera physalus. Next base: position 83,174 of record NW_028126019.1, read on the forward strand.
ATAGGGGACATGGAACATTGTGATGACAAAGGCCATGGAGCACTGTGGTGACGGGTGTCATGGAGCATTGAGATGAAACGGGTCATGGACCATTATGATGACAGCGGTCATAGAGAATTGTGATGACAGTGGCCACGGGGAATTTGGATGAAAGGCGTACTGGATCATGTTGAAGGAATGTTTCATGGAGACTTGTGATGACAAGGGCAGTTGAGCATCATGATGACAGGGGTCATGGGGCATTGTGCTGAAAGCGGTCATGGAGCATTGCGATGAAAAGCGCTATGGAGCATTGTGATGACAAGGGCCATGGAGCAATGTGAATACAAGGGACATGGAGCCTTGTGATGACAAGGGTCATGGATCATTGTAAAAACAGATATCTTTGGGCATTGTGATGACAGGGGCATGGAGCATTTTTATGTAAGTTGCCATGGACAATTGTGATGAAAGGGATCATGTGGATTTGTAATGACAAGGGCCATGGAGCATTGGGATGAAACAAATCTTGGAGTATTTTGATGAGAGTTGTCATGGAACATTGCGATGAAAAGCACCAAGGAACATTGTGATGACAAGGGCCATCGAGCATTGTGATGACAAGTGTCATGGAGCATTGTGATGACAGGTGTCATGGAGCATCGTGATGACAAATGCCATGGAGAATTGTGACAAGAGGTGGCATTGGGCATTGTGATGAAAGGGGTCATGGAGTACTGTGATTACAGGGGCCATGGAGCATTGTGATAACAAGTGACATGGAGAATAGTGATGACAGGCGTCATAGAGGATTGTGATGACAAGTGCCATTTAGCATTTTGATGACAGGAGTCATCAGGCATTGTGTTGACAGGAGTCACGGAGCATTGTGATGACATGGGCCATGGAGCATTGTGAAGACAAGATTCGTGGAGCATTGTGATGACACGGGCATGAAGCATGGTGATGAAAACAGACCTGGAGCATTGTGATGACAAGGGCATGGAGCATTGTGATTACAGGAGACATGGAACATTGTGATGTTATTGGCAGGGATCGTTGTGATTACAGGGATCATAGAGCCTTGTGATGACAACTGTCATGCAATATTGGGCTGACACAGATCATGGAGCATTTTGATGGGAGTGGCCTTGGAGCACAGTGATGAGAAACGTCATGGGTCATTACGGTGACAGTGGTCAAGGAGCATTGTGATGAAAGTGTTCATGGAGCAATGTGATTATCGGGACAATGGAACATTGGGAATACAAAGGCCATGGAGCATTGAGATAACAGAGTTCATGGGGCATTGTGATGAATGTTGTCATGGATCTCTTTTATGACAAGTGTCCTGAAACCTAGTGATGACACGGTTCATACAGCATTGAGATAACAAGGGCCAAGGCGAATTGTGATGACACGTGTCTTGGGGCATTGTAATGACATTGGTCACCTTGCATTGTGATGACAATGGTCATGTAGAATTTTGATTAAAGTTATCATGGATCACTGTGATGCCAAAGGCCAAGGAACATTTTGATGACAAATGTCATTGAGCAATGGGATGACACGGGAATGGAGTATTATGCTGACAAGTGTTCTGGAGCATTGTGATTACAGGGGCCATGGAGCATTGTGATGACAAAGGCATGGAGCATTGTGATGTCAGGGGTCATTGAGCATTGTGATTACAAGACCATGAGGCATTGTGATGACAGGGGCCTTGGAGCATTGTGATGAAAATGGTCATCAAGCATAGTGATGACAGGGGTCATAGAGCATTGTGATGAGAAAGACCATGGAGCATGGTGATGACAGAGGCCATGGAACATTGTGGTGACAAGGCCATGTACCACTGTGATTACAAGGGTCATGGAGCATTGTGATGACAAGAGCAGGGAACCTTGTGGTGACCAGGGTCATGGAGACTTTTGATGACAACTTTCATGGAACGTTGTGATGACAGGGTTCATGGACCATTGTGTTGAAAGGGAACATGGAGCAGTGTGATTACAGGGTCCATGGAGCATTGTGAATACATAGGCCATGGAACAATGTGATGACAGGGGTCATGTAGCATTGTGATGACAGGGTCATGGAGCATTGTGATGAAAATTGTCCTGGAGCATTGTGATGACAGCGGTCACAGAGAGTTGGGATGAAAGGTATCATGCAGCATTGTGATGACAACTGTCATGTTTCATTTTGATGACAGGGGTCATGGATTATTCTGATAACAAGGTTCATAAAGCAATTTGATGACATGGGTCATGGAGCATTGTCTTGACACGGGAATGGAGCATTGTAATGATAGGATATCTGGAGCATTGTGATGAAAAGGGGATGGAGCATTTTGATGACAGGGTCCAAGGAGCATTGTGCTGACAATGGCATGGAGCATTGTGATGAAATGGGTACTGGAGCACTGTGAGGAAAGGAGTCATGGATCAATGTGATGACAGGGGTCATGGAGCTTTGTGATGACAACGGTCATGGAGCATTGTGATGACAGTGGTCATGGAGCTTTGTGATGAGAAGCGTCATGGATCATTGTGATGACAGGGGTCATGGAGCTTTGTGATGACAAGGGTCATGGATCATTGTGATGACAGGGGTCATGGAGCTTTGTGATGACAAGGTTCATGGAGCATTGTGATGACACGGTCAAGGAACATTGCGATGACAAGAATTCTGGAGCACTGTGATGAAAGGGCATGGAGCATTGTGATTAAAGGTGACAAGGAGCATTGTGATGATATGGGCAGAGAACTTTGTGATGACAGGGGTCATGGAGCATTGTGATGAAAAGTGCCATCGAATATTGTGCTGACAGGGATCATGGAGCATTTTGGTAAGAGAGGCCTTGGAGATTTGTGAAGGCAGGCGTCATGGGGCATTGTGATGAGAGCGGTCTTGGAGCATTGTGATGAAAGGGGTCATGGAGCACTATGATTACAGGAGCCATGGAGCATTGTGAATACAAAGACTATGGAGCATTGAGACGACAGGGTTCATGGAGCATTGTGATGAAAGTGATCGTAGATCATTGTGATGACAAGTGTCCTGGAACCTTGTGATGACACGGTTCATGGAGCATTGTGATGACAAGGACCATGGCGAATTTTGATGACATCTGTCATGGGGCATTGTGATGACAGTGGTCATCTAGAATTGTGATGAAAGTTATCATGGAGCACTGTGATGACAGGGGCCATGGAACATTGTGATGACAAAGGCCATGGAGCATTGTGATGACAAGTGTCATGGGGCATTTTGATGACATTGGCATGGAGCATTATGATGACAAGAGTTCTGGAGCATTTTGATGACAAGGGCATGGAGCATTGTGATGACAGGGCCCATGGAGCATTGCGATGAAAAGGTCAGGGAACACTGTGATGACTGGGTTCATGGAGCATTGTGATGAAAGGGGCCATGGAGCATTGAGATGACAGGCGTCATGAGGCATGGTGATGACACTGGTCATGGAGCATTGTGATCAAAGAGATCATGGAGCAATATGATAACAGGGGCCATGGAGCATTGTGATGACAGGTGTATTGGAGCATTGTGATGAAAGTAGTCATGGATCATTGTGATGACATGTGTCCTGGAACACTGTGATGACACAGTTCATCGAGTATTGTGATGACAAGGGTCATAGCGAATTGTGATGACAGGTGTCATGGGGCATTGTGATGACATTGATCATCTAGGAATTGTGATGAAATGTATCATGGAGCACTGTGATGACTGGGGGCATGAAGCATTGTTATGAAAATTGTCCTGGATTATGTGATGACAGCAGTCATGGAGAATTGTGATGACAGGGATTATGCAGCATTGTGTTGACAAGGCTATGGACTATTGTGATGACAATGGTCATGGAGCAATGTGATGAAAGTTTTCATGGAACATCGTGATGAAAAGTGCCTGGGAGCATTGTGACGATAAAGGCCATGGAGCATTGTGATGACAAGTGTCATGGAGCATTGTAATGAAAGGTGTCATTGTGCACTGTGATGACAAGGGGGATGGAGTATTGTGATGAAACTGGTCCTGGAGCATTGTGATAACAGAAGCCGTTGAGCATTGTGATGACAGGCATCATGGAGCATTGTGAAGAAAGGGACGAGGGGGAATTGTAATGACAATAGAGAAATGTGATGAAAATGGTCAGCGAGCATAGTGATTAAAGTGGTCATTGAGAACTGTGATGAAAAGCAACATAGAGCATTGTGATGACAAAGGTCAGGGAGAACTGTGATGACCAGGGTCATGTAGCATTGTGATGACACGGTCATGGAACATTGTGATGACAAGAATTCTGGAGCATTGTGATGACAAGGGCCATGGAGCATTGTGATGCCACGGTCATGGAACATTGTGATGACAAGAATTCTGGAGCATTGTGAGGAGAAAGGCATGGAGCATTTTGATTATAGGGGACATGGAACATTGTGATGACAAAGGCCATGGAGCACTGTGGTGACGGGTGTCATGGAGCATTGAGATGAAACGGGTCATGGACCATTATGATGACAGTGGTCATAGAGAATTGTGATGACAGTGGCCACGGGGAATTTGGATGAAAGGCGTACTGGATCATGTTGAAGGAATGTTTCATGGAGACTTGTGATGACAAGGGCAGTTGAGCATCATGATGACAGGGGTCATGGGGCATTGTGCTGAAAGCGGTCATGGAGCATTGCGATGAAAAGCGCTATGGAGCATTGTGATGACAAGGGCCATGGAGCAATGTGAATACAAGGGACATGGAGCCTTGTGATGACAAGGGTCATGGATCATTGTAAAAACAGATATCTTTGGGCATTGTGATGACAGGGGCATGGAGCATTTTTATGTAAGTTGCCATGGAGAATTGTGATGAAAGGGATCATGTGGATTTGTAATGACAAGGGCCATGGAGCATTGGGATGAAACAAATCTTGGAGTATTTTGATGAGAGTTGTCATGGAACATTGCGATGAAAAGCACCAAGGAACATTGTGATGACAAGGGCCTTGGAGCATTGTGATGACAAGTGTCATGGAGCATTGTGATGACAGGTGTCATGGAGCATCGTGATGACAAATGCCATGGAGAATTGTGATAAGAGGTGGCATTGGGCATTGTGATGAAAGGGGTCATGGAGTACTGTGATTACAGGGGCCATGGAGCATTGTGATAACAAGTGACATGGAGAATAGTGATGACAGGCGTCATAGAGCATTGTGATGACAAGTGCCATTTAGCATTTTGATGACAGGAGTCATCAGGCATTGTGTTGACAGGAGTCACAGAGCATTGTGATGACATGGGCCATGGAGCATTGTGAAGACAAGATTCGTGGAGCATTGTGATGACACGGGCATGAAGCATGGTGATGAAAACAGACCTGGAGCATTGTGATGACAAGGGCATGGAGCATTGTGATTACAGGAGACGTGGAACATTGTGATGTTATTGGCAGGGATCGTTGTAATTACAGGGATCATAGAGCACTGTTATGACAACTGTCATGCAATATTGGGCTGAAACAGATCATGGAGCATTTTGATGAGAGTGGCCTTGGAGCACAGTGATGAGAAACGTCATGGGTCATTACGGTGACAGTGGTCAAGGAGCATTGTGATGAAAGTGTTCATGGAGCAATGCGATTATCGGGACAATGGAACATTGGGAATACAAAGGCCATGGAGCATTGAGATAACAGAGTTCATGGGGCATTGTGATGAATGTTGTCATGGATCTCTTTGATGACAAGTGTCCTGAAACCTAGTGATGACACGGTTCATACAGCATTGAGATAACAAGGGCCAAGGCGAATTGTGATGACACGTGTCTTGGGGCATTGTGATGACATTGGTCACCTTGCATTGTGATGACAATGGTCATGTAGAATTTTGATTAAAGTTATCATGGATCACTGTGATGCCAAAGGCCAAGTAACATTTTGATGACAAATGTCATTGAGCAATGGGATGACACGGGAATGGAGTATTATGCTGACAAGTGTTCTGGAGCATTGTGATTACAGGAGCCATGGAGCATTGTGATGACAAAGGCATGGAGCATTGTGATGACAGGGGTCATTGAGCATTGTGATTACAAGACCATGAGGCATTGTGATGACAGGGGCCTTGGAACATTGTGATGACAATGGTCATCAAGCATAGTGATGACAGGGGTCATAGAGCATTGTGATGAGAAAGACCATGGAGCATGGTGATGACAGAGGCCATGGAACATTGTGGTGACAAGGCCATGTACCACTGTGAATACAAGGATCATGGAGCATTGTGATGACAAGAGCAGGGAACCTTGTGGTGACCAGGGTCATGGAGACTTTTGATGACAACTTTCATGGAACGTTGTGATGACAGGGTTCATGGACCATTGTGTTGAAAGGGAACATGGAGCAGTGTGATTACAGGATCCATGGAGCATTGTGAATACATAGGCCATGGAACAATGTGATGACAGGGGTCATGTAGCATTGTGATGACAGGGTCATGGAGCATTGTGATGAAAATTGTCCTGGAGCATTGTGATGACAGCGGTCACAGAGAGTTGGGATGAAAGGTATCATGCAGCATTGTGATGACAACTGTCATGGATCATTTTGATGACGGGTTATGGATTATTCTGATAACAAGGTTCATAAAGCAATTTGATGACATGGGTCATGGAGCATTGTCTTGACACGGGCATGGAGCATTGTAATGATAGGATATCTGGAGCATTGTGATGAAAAGGGGATGGAGCATTTTGATGACAGGGTCCAAGGAGCATTGTGCTGACAATGGCATGGAGCATTGTGATGAAAAGGGTACTGGAGCACTGTGAGGAAAGGAGTCATGGATCAATGTGATGACAGGGGTCATGGAGCTTTGTGATGACAACGGTCATGGAGCATTGTGAAGACAGTGGTCATGGAGCTTTGTGATGACAAGCGTCATGGATCATTGTGATGACATGGGTCATGGAGCTTTGTGATGATAAGGGTCATGGATCATTGTGATGACAGGGGTCATGGAGCTTGGTGATGACAAGGTTCATGGAGCATTGTGATGACACGGTCAAGGAACATTGCGATGACAAGAATTCTGGAGCATTGTGATGAAAGGGCATGGAGCATTGTGATTAAAGGTGACAAGGAGCATTGTGATGATATGGGCAGAGAACTTTGTGATGACAGGGGTCATGGAGGATTGTGATGAAAAGTGCCATCGAATATTTTGCTGACAGGGATCATGGAGCATTTTGGTAAGAGAGGCCTTGGAAATTTGTGAAGGCAGGCGTCATGAGGCATTGTGATGACAGCGGTCTTGGAACATTGTGATGAAAGGGGTCATGGAGCACTGTGATTACAGGAGCCATGGAGCATTGTGAATACAACGACTATGCAGCATTGAGACGAAAGGGTTCATGGAGCATTGTGATGAAAGTGATCATGGATCATTTTGATGGCAAGTGTCCTGGAACCATGTGATGACACGGTTCATGGAGCATTGTGATGACAAGGACCATGGCGAATTGTGATGACATCTGTCATGGTGCATTGTGATTACAGTGGTCATCTAGAATTGTGATGAAAGTTATCATGGAGCACTGTGATGACAGGGGCCATGGAACATTGTGATGACGAAGGCCATGGAGCATTGTGATGACAAGGACCATGGTGAATTGTGATGACATTGGCATGGAGCATTATGATGACAAGAGTTCTGGAGCATTTTGATGACAAGGGCATGGAGAATTGTGATGACAGGAGCCATGGAACATTGTGATGACAAAGGCCATGGAGCATTGTGATGACAAGTGTCATGGGGCATTTTGATGACATTGGCATGGAGCATTATGATGACAAGAGTTCTGGAGCATTTTGATGACAAGGGCATGGAGCATTGTGATGACAGGGCCCATGGAGCATTGCGATGAAAAGGGCAGGGAACACTGTGATGACTGGGTTCATGGAGCATTGTGATGAAAGGGGCCATGGAGCATTGAGATGACAGGCGTCATGAGGCATGGTGATGACACTGGTCATGGAGCATTGTGATTAAAGAGATCATGGAGCAATATGATAACAGGGGCCATGGAGCATTGTGATGACAGGTGTATTGGAGCATTGTGATGAAAGTAGTCATGGATCATTGTGATGACATGTGTCCTGGAACACTGTGATGACACAGTTCATCGAGTATTGTGATGACAAGGGTCATAGCGAATTGTGATGACAGGTGTCATGGGGCATTGTGATGACATTGATCATCTAGGAATTGTGATGAAATGTATCATGGAGCACTGTGATGACTGGGGGCATGAAGCATTGTTATGAAAATTGTCCTGGATTATGTGATGACAGCAGTCATGGAGAATTGTGATGACAGGGATTATGCAGCATTGTGTTGACAAGGCTATGGACTATTGTGATGACAATGGTCATGGAGCAATGTGATGAAAGTTTTCATGGAACATCGTGATGAAAAGTGCCTGGGACCATTGTGACGATAAAGGCCATGGAGCATTGTGATGACAAGTGTCATGGAGCATTGTAATGAAAGGTTTCATTGTGCACTGTGATGACAAGGGGGATGGAGTATTGTGATGAAACTGGTCCTGGAGCATTGTGATAACAGAAGCCGTGGAGCATTGTGATGACAGGCATCATGGAGCATTGTGAAGAAAGGGACGATGGGGAATTGTAATGACAATAGAGAGATGTGATGAAAATGGTCAGCGAGCATAGTGATTAAAGTGGTCATTGAGAACTGTGATGAAAAGCGACATAGAGCATTGTGATGACAAAGGTCAGGGAGAAGTGTCATGACCAGGGTCATGTAGCATTGTGATGACACGGTCATGGAACATTGTGATGACAAGAATTCTGGAGCATTGTGATGACAAGGGCCATGGAGCATTGTGATGCCACGGTCATGGAACATTGTGATGACAAGAATTCTGGAGCATTGTGAGGAAAAAGGCATGAAGCATTTTGATTATAGGGGACATGGAACATTTTGATGACAAAGGCCATGGAGCACTGTGGTGACGGGTGTCATGGAGCATTGAGATGAAACGGGTCATGGACCATTATGATGACAGTGGTCATGGAGAATTGTGATGACAGTGGCCACGGGGAATTTGGATGAAAGGCGTACTGGAGCATTTTGAGGAAATGTTTCATGGAGACTTGTGATGACAAGGGCAGTTGAGCATCATGATGACAGGGGTCATGGGGCATTGTGCTGAAAGCGGTCATGGAGCATTGCGATGAAAAGCGCTATGGAGCATTGTGATGACAAGGGCCATGGAGCAATGTGAATACAAGGGACATGGAGCCTTGTGATGACAAGGGTCATGGATCATTGTAAAAACAGATATCTTTGGGCATTGTGATGACAGGGGCATGGAGCATTTTTATGTAAGTTGCCATGGACAATTGTGATGAAAGGGATCATGTGGATTTGTAATGACAAGGGCCATGGAGCATTGGGATGAAACAAATCTTGGAGTATTTTGATGAGAGTTGTCATGGAACATTGCGATGAAAAGCACCAAGGAACATTGTGATGACAAGGGCCATCGAGCATTGTGATGACAAGTGTCATGGAGCATTGTGATGACAGGTGTCATGGAGCATCGTGATGACAAATGCCATGGAGAATTGTGATAAGAGGTGGCATTGGGCATTGTGATGAAAGGGGTCATGGAGTACTGTGATTACAGGGGCCATGGAGCATTGTGATAACAAGTGACATGGAGAATAGTGATGACAGGCGTCATAGAGCATTGTGATGACAAGTGCCATTTAGCATTTTGATGACAGGAGTCATCAGGCATTGTGTTGACAGGAGTCACGGAGCATTGTGATGACATGGGCCATGGAGCATTGTGAAGACAAGATTCGTGGAGCATTGTGATGACACGGGCATGAAGCATGGTGATGAAAACAGACCTGGAGCATTGTGATGACAAGGGCATGGAGCATTGTGATTACAGGAGACATGGAACATTGTGATGTTATTGGCAGGGATCGTTGTGATTACAGGGATCATAGAGCATTGTGATGACAACTGTCATGCAATATTGGGCTGACACAGATCATGGAGCATTTTGATGAGAGTGGCCTTGGAGCACAGTGATGAGAAACGTCATGGGTCATTACGGTGACAGTGGTCAAGGAGCATTGTGATGAAAGTGTTCATGGAGCAATGCGATTATCGGGACAATGGAACATTGGGAATACAAAGGCCATGGAGCATTGAGATAACAGAGTTCATGGGGCATTGTGATGAATGTTGTCATGGATCTCTTTGATGACAAGTGTCCTGAAACCTAGTGATGACACGGTTCATACAGCATTGAGATAACAAGGGCCAAGGCGAATTGTGATGACACGTGTCTTGGGGCATTGTGATGACATTGGTCACCTTGCATTGTGATGACAATGGTCATGTAGAATTTTGATTAAAGTTATCATGGATCACTGTGATGCCAAAGGCCAAGGAACATTTTGATGACAAATGTCATTGAGCAATGGGATGACACCCGAATGGAGTATTATGCTGACAAGTGTTCTGGAGCATTGTGATTACAGGGGCCATGGAGCATTGTGATGACAAAGGCATGGAGCATTGTGATGACAGGGGTCATTGAGCATTGTGATTACAAGACCATGAGGCATTGTGATGACAGGGGCCTTGGAGCATTGTGATGACAATGGTCATCAAGCATAGTGATGACAGGGGTCATAGAGCATTGTTACGAGAAAGACCATGGAGCATGGTGATGACAGAGGCCATGGAACATTGTGGTGACAAGGCCATGTACCACTGTGATTACAAGGGTCATGGAGCATTGTGATGACAAGAGCAGGGAACCTTGTGGTGACCAGGGTCATGGAGACTTTTGATGACAACTTTCATGGAACGTTGTGATGACAGGGTTCATGGACCATTGTGTTGAAAGGGAACATGGAGCAGTGTGATTACAGGGTCCATGGAGCATTGTGAATATATAGGCCATGGAACAATGTGATGACAGTGGTCATGTAGCATTGTGAAGACAGGGTCATGGAGCATTGTGATTACAGGTGTTAAGGGGCACTGTGATGACAGGGGGCATGGAGCATTGTGATGAAAATTGTCCTGGAGCATTGTGATGACAGCGGTCACAGAGAGTTGGGATGACAGGTATCATGCAGCATTGTGATGACAACTGTCATGGATCATTTTGATGACAGGGGTCATGAATTATTCTGATAACAAGGTTCATAAAGCAATTTGATGACATGGGTCATGGAGCATTGTCTTGACACGGGCATGGAGCATTGTAATGATAGGATATCTGAAGCTTTGTGATGAAAAGGGGATGGAGCATTTTGATGACAGGGTCCAAGGAGCATTGTGCTGACAATGGCATGGAGCATTGTGATGAAAAGGGTACTGGAGCACTGTGAGGAAAGGAGTCATGGATCAATGTGATGACAGGGGTCATGGAGCTTTGTGATGACAACGGTCATGGAGCATTGTGATGACAGTGGTCATGGAGCTTTGTGATGAAAAGCGTCATGGATCATTGTGATGACAGGGGTCATGGAGCTTTGTGATGACAAGAGTCATCGATCATTGTGATGACAGGGGTCATGGAGCTTTGTGATGACAAGGTTCATGGAGCATTGTGATGACTGGGGTCATGGAGCTTTGTGATGACAAGGTTCATGGAGCATTGTGATGACACGGTCAAGGAACATTGCGATGACAAGAATTCTGGAGCATTGTGATGAAACGGCATGGAGCATTGTGATTAATGGTGACAAGGAGCATTGTGATGATATGGGCAGAGAACTTTGTGATGACAGGGGTCATGGAGCATTGTGATGAAAAGTGCCATCGAATATTGTGCTGACAGGGATCATTGAGCATTTTGGTAAGAGAGGCCTTGGAGATTTGTGAAGGCAGGCGTCATGGGGCATTGTGATGACAGCGGTCTTGGAGCATTGTGATGAAAGGGGTCATGGAGCACTGTGATTACAGGAGCCATGGAGCATTGTGAATACAAAGACTATGGAGCATTGAGACGACAGGGTTCATGGAGCATTGTGATGAAAGTGATCATGGATCATTGTGATGACAAGTGTCCTGGAACCTTGTGATGACACGGTTCATGGAGCATTGTGATGACAAGGACCATGGCGAATTGTGATGACATCTGTCATGGGGCATTGTGATGACAGTGGTCATCAAGAATTGTGATGAAAGTTATCATGGAGCACTGTGATGACAGGGGCCATGGAACATTGTGATGACAAAGGCCATGGAGCATTGTGATGACAAGTGTCATGGGGCATTTTGATGACATTGGCATGGAGCATTATGATGACAAGAGTTCTGGAGCATTTTGATGACAAGGGCATGGAGCATTGTGATGACAGGGCCCATGGAGCATTGCGATGAAAAGGGCAGGGAACACTGTGATGACTGGGTTCATGGAGCATTGTGATGAAAGTGGCCATGGAGCATTGAGATGACAGGCGTCATGAGGCATGGTGATGACACTGGTCATGGAGCATTGTGATCAAAGTGATTATGGAACAATATGAAAAAAGGGGCCATGGAGCATTGTGATGACAGGTGTATTGGAGCATTGTGATGAAAGTAGTCATGGATCATTGGGATGACATGTGTCCTGGAACACTGTGATGACACAGTTCATCGAGTATTGTGATGACAAGGGTCATAGCGAATTGTGATGACAGGTGTCATGGGGCATTGTGATGACATTGATCATCTAGGAATTGTGATGAAATGTATCATGGAGCACTGTGATGACTGGGGGCATGAAGCATTGTTATGAAAATTGTCCTGGATTATGTGATGACAGCAGTCATGGAGAATTGTGATGACAGGGATTATGCAGCATTGTGTTGACAAGGCTATGGACTATTGTGATGACAATGGTCATGGAGCAATGTGATGAAAGTTTTCATGGAACATCGTGATGAAAAGTGCCTGGGAGCATTGTGACGATAAAGGCCATGGAGCATTGTGATGACAAGTGTCATGGAGCATTGTAATGAAAGGTTTCATTGTGCACTGTGATGACAAGGGGGATGGAGTATTGTTATGAAACTGGTCCTGGAGCATTGTGATAACAGAAGCCGTGGAGCATTGTATTGACAGGCATCATGGAGCATTGTGAAGAAAGGGACGATGGGGAATTGTAATGACAATAGAGAAATGTGATGAAAATGGTCAGCGAGCATAGTGATTAAAGTGGTCATTGAGAATTGTGAAGAAAAGCGAAATAGAGCATTGTGATGACAAAGGTCAGGGAGAACTGTGATGACCAGGGTCATGTAGCATTGTGATGACACGGTCATGGAACATTGTGATGACAAGAATTCTGGAGCATTGTGATGACAAGGGCCATGGAGCATTGTGATGCCATGGTCATGGAACATTGTGATGACAAGAATTCTGGAGCATTGTGAGGAAAAAGGCATGGAGCATTTTGATTGTAGGGGACATGGAACATTTTGATGACAAAGGCCATGGAGCACTGTGGTAGACAAGTGTCATGGAGCATTGAGATGAAACGCGTCATGGACCATTATGATGACAGTGGTCATGGAGAATTGTGATGACAGTGGCCACGGGGAATTTGGATGAAAGGCGTACTGGAGCATTTTGAGGAAATGTTTCATGGAGACTTGTGATGACAAGGGCAGTTGAGCATCATGATGACAGGGGTCATGGGGCATTGTGCTGAAAGCGGTCATGGAGCATTGCGATGAAAAGCGCTATGGAGCATTGTGATGACAAGGGCCATGGAGCAATGTGAATACAAGGGACATGGAGCCTTGTGATGACAAGGGTCATGGATCATTGTAAAAACAGATATCTTTGGGCATTGTGATGACAGGGGCATGGAGCATTTTTATGTAAGTTGCCATGGACAATTGTGAGGAAAGGGATCATGTGGATTTGTAATGACAAGGGCCATGGAGCATTGGGATGAAACAAATCTTGGAGTATTTTGATGAGAGTTGTCATGGAACATTGCGATGAAAAGCACCAAGTAACATTGTGATGACAAGGGCCATCGAGCATTGTGATGACAAGTGTCATGGAGCATTGTGATGACAGGTGTCATGGAGCATCGTGATGACAAATGCCATGGAGAATTGTGATAAGAGGTGGCATTGGGCATTGTGATGAAAGGGGTCATGGAGTACTGTGATTACAGGGGCCATGGAGCATTGTGATAACAAGTGACATGGAGAATAGTGATGACAGGCGTCGTAGAGCATTGTGATGACAAGTGCCATTTAGTATTTTGATGACAGGAGTCATCAGGCATTGTGTTGACAGGAGTCACGGAGCATTGTGATGACATGGGCCATGGAGCATTGTGAAGACAAGATTCATGGAGCATTGTGATGACACGGGCATGAAGCATGGTGATGAAAACAGACCTGGAGCATTGTGATGACAAGGGCATGGAGCATTGTGATTACAGGAGACATGGAACATTGTGATGTTATTGGCAGGGATCATTGTGATTACAGGGATCATAGAGCCTTGTGATGACAACTGTCATGCAATATTGGGCTGACACAGATTATGGAGCATTTTGATGAGAGTGGCCTTGCAGCACAGTGATGAGAAACGTCATGGGTCATTACGGTGACAGTGGTCAAGGAGCATTGTGATGAAAGTGTTCATGGAGCAATGCGATTATCGGGACAATGGAACATTGGGAATACAAAGGCCATGGAGCATTGAGATAACAGAGTTCATGGGGCATTGTGATGAATGTTGTCATGGATTTCTTTGATGACAAGTGTCCTGAAACCTAGTGATGACACGGTTCATACAGCATTGAGATAACAAGGGCCAAGGCGAATTGTGATGACACGTGTCTTGGGGCATTGTGATGACATTGGTCACCTTGTATTGTGATGACAATGGTCATGTAGAATTTTGATTAAAGTTATCATGGATCACTGTGATGCCAAAGGCCAAGGAACATTTTGATGACAAATGTCATTGAGCAATGGGATGACACGGGAATGGAGTATTATGCTGACAAGTGTTCTGGAGCATTGTGATTACAGGGGCCATGGAGCATTGTGATGACAAAGGCATGGAGCATTGTGATGACAGGGGTCATTGAGCATTGTGATTACAAGACCATGAGGCATTGTGATGACAGGGGCCTTGGAGCATTGTGATGACAATGGTCATCAAGCATAGTGATGACAGGGGTCATAGAGCATTGTGATGAGAAAGACCCTGGAGCATGGTGATGACAGAGGCCATGGAACATTGTGGTGACAAGGCCATGTACCACTGTGATTACAAGGGTCATGGAGCATTGTGATGACAAGAGCAGGGAACCTTGTGGTGACCAGGGTCATGGAGACTTTTGATGACAACTTTCATGGAACGTTGTGATGACAGGGTTCATGGACCATTGTGTTGAAAGGGAACATGGAGCAGTGTGATTACAGGGTCCATGGAGCATTGTGAATACATAGGCCATGGAACAATGTGATGACAGGTGTCATGTAGCATTGTGATGACAGGGTCATGGAGCATTGTGATTACAGGTGTTAAGGGGCACTGTGATGACAGGGGGCATGGAGCATTGTGATGAAAATTGTCCTGGAGCATTGTGATGACAGCGGTCACAGAGAGTTGGGATGAAAGGTATCATGCAGCATTGTGATGACAACTGTCATAGATCATTTTGATGACAGGGGTCATGGATTATTCTGATAACAAGGTTCATAAAGCAATTTGATGACATGGGTCATGGAGCATTGTCTTGACACGGGCATGGAGCATTGTAATGATAGGATATCTGGAGCATTGTGATGAAAATGGGATGGAGCGTTTTGATGACAGGGTCCAAGGAGCATTGTGCTGACAATGGCATGGAGCATTGTGATGAAAAGGGTACTGGAGCACTGTGAGGAAAGGAGTCATGGATCAATGTGATGACAGGGGTCATGGAGCTTTGTGATGACAAGCGTCATGGATCATTGTGATGACAGGGGTCATGGAGCTTTGCGATGACAAGCGTCATGGATCATTGTGATGACAGGGGTCATGGAGCTTTGTGATGACAAGGGTCATGGATCATTGTGATGACAGGGGTCATGGAGCTTTGTGATGACAAGGTTCATGGAGCATTGTGATGACACGGTCAAGGAACATTGCGATGACAAGAATTCTGGGGCATTGTGATGAAAGGGCATGGAGCATTGTGATTAAAGGTGACAAGGAGCATTGTGATGATATGGGCAGAGAACTTTGTGATGACAGGGGTCATGGGGGATTGTTATGAAAAGTGCCATCGAATATTGTGCTGACAGGGATCATGGAGCATTTTGGTAAGAGAGGCCTTGGAGATTTGTGAAGGCAGGCGTCATGGGGCATTGTGATGACAGCGGTCTTGGAGCATTGTGATGAAAGGGGTCATGGAGCACTGTGATTACAGGAGCCATGGAGCATTGTGAATACAAAGACTATGGAGCATTGAGATGACAGGTTTCATGTAGCATTGTGCTGAATGTGATCATGGATCATTGTGATGGCAAGTGTCCTGGAACCTTGTGATGACACGGTTCATGGAGCATTGTGATGACAAGGACCATGGCGAATTGTGATGACATCTGTCATGGGGCATTGTGATGACAGTGGTCATCTAGAATTGTGATGAACGTTATCATGGAGCACTGTGATGACAGGGGCCATGGAACATTGTGATGACGAAGGCCATGGAGCATTGTGATGACAAGTGTCATGGGGCATTTTGATGACATTCGCATGGAGCATTATGATGACAAGTGTTCTGGAGCATTTTGATGACAAGGGCATGGAGAATTGTGATGACAGGGGCCATGGAACATTGTGATGACAAAGGCCATGGAGCATTGTGATGACAAGTGTCATGGGGCATTTTGATGACATTGGCATGGAGCATTATGATGACAAGAGTTCTGGAGCATTTTGATGACAAGGGCATGGAGCATTGTGATGACAGGGCCCATGGAGCATTGCGATGAAAAGGGCAGGGAACACTGTGATGACTGGGTTCATGGAGCATTGTGATGAAAGGGGCCATGGAGCATTGAGATGACACTCGTCGTGAGGCATGGTGATGACACTGGTCATGGAGCATTGTGATCAAAGAGATCATGGAGCAATATGATAACAGGGGCCATGGAGCATTGTGATGACAGGTGTATTGGAGCATTGTGATGAAAGTAGTCATGGATCATTGGGATGACATGTGTCCTGGAACACTGTGATGACACAGTTCATCGAGTATTGTGATGACAAGGGTCATAGCGAATTGTGATGACAGGTGTCATGGGGCATTGTGATGACATTGATCATCTAGGAATTGTGATGAAATGTATCATGGAGCACTGTGATGACTGGGGGCATGAAGCATTGTTATGAAAATTGTCCTGGATTATGTGATGACAGCAGTCATGGAGAATTGTGATGACAGGGATTATGCAGCATTGTGTTGACAAGGCTATGGACTATTGTGATGACAATGGTCATGGAGCAATGTGATGAAAGTTTTCATGGAACATCGTGATGAAAAGTGCCTGGGAGCATTGTGACGATAAAGGCCATGGAGCATTGTGATGACAAGTGTCATGGAGCATTGTAATGAAAGGTTTCATTGTGCACTGTGATGACAAGGGGGATGGAGTATTGTGATGAAACTGGTCCTGGAGCATTGTGATAACAGAAGCCGTGGAGCATTGTATTGACAGGCATCATGGAGCATTGTGAAGAAAGGGACGATGGGGAATTGTAATGACAATAGAGAAATGTGATGAAAATGGTCAGCGAGCATAGTGATTAAAGTGGTCATTGAGAATTGTGAAGAAAAGCGAAATAGAGCATTGTGATGACAAAGGTCAGGGAGAACTGTGATGACCAGGGTCATGTAGCATTGTGATGACACGGTCATGGAACATTGTGATGACAAGAATTCTGGAGCATTGTGATGACAAGGGCCATGGAGCATTGTGATGCCATGGTCATGGAACATTGTGATGACAAGAATTCTGGAGCATTGTGAGGAAAAAGGCATGGAGCATTTTGATTGTAGGGGACATGGAACATTTTGATGACAAAGGCCATGGAGCACTGTGGTAGACAAGTGTCATGGAGCATTGAGATGAAACGCGTCATGGACCATTATGATGACAGTGGTCATGGAGAATTGTGATGACAGTGGCCACGGGGAATTTGGATGAAAGGCGTACTGGAGCATTTTGAGGAAATGTTTCATGGAGACTTGTGATGACAAGGGCAGTTGAGCATCATGATGACAGGGGTCATGGGGCATTGTGCTGAAAGCGGTCATGGAGCATTGCGATGAAAAGCGCTATGGAGCATTGTGATGACAAGGGCCATGGAGCAATGTGAATACAAGGGACATGGAGCCTTGTGATGACAAGGGTCATGGATCATTGTAAAAACAGATATCTTTGGGCATTGTGATGACAGGGGCATGGAGCATTTTTATGTAAGTTGCCATGGACAATTGTGAGGAAAGGGATCATGTGGATTTGTAATGACAAGGGCCATGGAGCATTGGGATGAAACAAATCTTGGAGTATTTTGATGAGAGTTGTCATGGAACATTGCGATGAAAAGCACCAAGTAACATTGTGATGACAAGGGCCATCGAGCATTGTGATGACAAGTGTCATGGAGCATTGTGATGACAGGTGTCATGGAGCATCGTGATGACAAATGCCATGGAGAATTGTGATAAGAGGTGGCATTGGGCATTGTGATGAAAGGGGTCATGGAGTACTGTGATTACAGGGGCCATGGAGCATTGTGATAACAAGTGACATGGAGAATAGTGATGACAGGCGTCGTAGAGCATTGTGATGACAAGTGCCATTTAGTATTTTGATGACAGGAGTCATCAGGCATTGTGTTGACAGGAGTCACGGAGCATTGTGATGACATGGGCCATGGAGCATTGTGAAGACAAGATTCATGGAGCATTGTGATGACACGGGCATGAAGCATGGTGATGAAAACAGACCTGGAGCATTGTGATGACAAGGGCATGGAGCATTGTGATTACAGGAGACATGGAACATTGTGATGTTATTGGCAGGGATCATTGTGATTACAGGGATCATAGAGCCTTGTGATGACAACTGTCATGCAATATTGGGCTGACACAGATTATGGAGCATTTTGATGAGAGTGGCCTTGCAGCACAGTGATGAGAAACGTCATGGGTCATTACGGTGACAGTGGTCAAGGAGCATTGTGATGAAAGTGTTCATGGAGCAATGCGATTATCGGGACAATGGAACATTGGGAATACAAAGGCCATGGAGCATTGAGATAACAGAGTTCATGGGGCATTGTGATGAATGTTGTCATGGATTTCTTTGATGACAAGTGTCCTGAAACCTAGTGATGACACGGTTCATACAGCATTGAGATAACAAGGGCCAAGGCGAATTGTGATGACACGTGTCTTGGGGCATTGTGATGACATTGGTCACCTTGTATTGTGATGACAATGGTCATGTAGAATTTTGATTAAAGTTATCATGGATCACTGTGATGCCAAAGGCCAAGGAACATTTTGATGACAAATGTCATTGAGCAATGGGATGACACGGGAATGGAGTATTATGCTGACAAGTGTTCTGGAGCATTGTGATTACAGGGGCCATGGAGCATTGTGATGACAAAGGCATGGAGCATTGTGATGACAGGGGTCATTGAGCATTGTGATTACAAGACCATGAGGCATTGTGATGACAGGGGCCTTGGAGCATTGTGATGACAATGGTCATCAAGCATAGTGATGACAGGGGTCATAGAGCATTGTGATGAGAAAGACCCTGGAGCATGGTGATGACAGAGGCCATGGAACATTGTGGTGACAAGGCCATGTACCACTGTGATTACAAGGGTCATGGAGCATTGTGATGACAAGAGCAGGGAACCTTGTGGTGACCAGGGTCATGGAGACTTTTGATGACAACTTTCATGGAACGTTGTGATGACAGGGTTCATGGACCATTGTGTTGAAAGGGAACATGGAGCAGTGTGATTACAGGGTCCATGGAGCATTGTGAATACATAGGCCATGGAACAATGTGATGACAGGTGTCATGTAGCATTGTGATGACAGGGTCATGGAGCATTGTGATTACAGGTGTTAAGGGGCACTGTGATGACAGGGGGCATGGAGCATTGTGATGAAAATTGTCCTGGAGCATTGTGATGACAGCGGTCACAGAGAGTTGGGATGAAAGGTATCATGCAGCATTGTGATGACAACTGTCATAGATCATTTTGATGACAGGGGTCATGGATTATTCTGATAACAAGGTTCATAAAGCAATTTGATGACATGGGTCATGGAGCATTGTCTTGACACGGGCATGGAGCATTGTAATGATAGGATATCTGGAGCATTGTGATGAAAATGGGATGGAGCGTTTTGATGACAGGGTCCAAGGAGCATTGTGCTGACAATGGCATGGAGCATTGTGATGAAAAGGGTACTGGAGCACTGTGAGGAAAGGAGTCATGGATCAATGTGATGACAGGGGTCATGGAGCTTTGTGATGACAAGCGTCATGGATCATTGTGATGACAGGGGTCATGGAGCTTTGCGATGACAAGCGTCATGGATCATTGTGATGACAGGGGTCATGGAGCTTTGTGATGACAAGGGTCATGGATCATTGTGATGACAGGGGTCATGGAGCTTTGTGATGACAAGGTTCATGGAGCATTGTGATGACACGGTCAAGGAACATTGCGATGACAAGAATTCTGGGGCATTGTGATGAAAGGGCATGGAGCATTGTGATTAAAGGTGACAAGGAGCATTGTGATGATATGGGCAGAGAACTTTGTGATGACAGGGGTCATGGGGGATTGTTATGAAAAGTGCCATCGAATATTGTGCTGACAGGGATCATGGAGCATTTTGGTAAGAGAGGCCTTGGAGATTTGTGAAGGCAGGCGTCATGGGGCATTGTGATGACAGCGGTCTTGGAGCATTGTGATGAAAGGGGTCATGGAGCACTGTGATTACAGGAGCCATGGAGCATTGTGAATACAAAGACTATGGAGCATTGAGATGACAGGTTTCATGTAGCATTGTGCTGAATGTGATCATGGATCATTGTGATGGCAAGTGTCCTGGAACCTTGTGATGACACGGTTCATGGAGCATTGTGATGACAAGGACCATGGCGAATTGTGATGACATCTGTCATGGGGCATTGTGATGACAGTGGTCATCTAGAATTGTGATGAACGTTATCATGGAGCACTGTGATGACAGGGGCCATGGAACATTGTGATGACGAAGGCCATGGAGCATTGTGATGACAAGTGTCATGGGGCATTTTGATGACATTCGCATGGAGCATTATGATGACAAGTGTTCTGGAGCATTTTGATGACAAGGGCATGGAGAATTGTGATGACAGGGGCCATGGAACATTGTGATGACAAAGGCCATGGAGCATTGTGATGACAAGTGTCATGGGGCATTTTGATGACATTGGCATGGAGCATTATGATGACAAGAGTTCTGGAGCATTTTGATGACAAGGGCATGGAGCATTGTGATGACAGGGCCCATGGAGCATTGCGATGAAAAGGGCAGGGAACACTGTGATGACTGGGTTCATGGAGCATTGTGATGAAAGGGGCCATGGAGCATTGAGATGACACTCGTCGTGAGGCATGGTGATGACACTGGTCATGGAGCATTGTGATCAAAGAGATCATGGAGCAATATGATAACAGGGGCCATGGAGCATTGTGATGACAGGTGTATTGGAGCATTGTGATGAAAGTAGTCATGGATCATTGGGATGACATGTGTCCTGGAACACTGTGATGACACAGTTCATCGAGTATTGTGATGACAAGGGTCATAGCGAATTGTGATGACAGGTGTCATGGGGCATTGTGATGACATTGATCATCTAGGAATTGTGATGAAATGTATCATGGAGCACTGTGATGACTGGGGGCATGAAGCATTGTTATGAAAATTGTCCTGGATTATGTGATGACAGCAGTCATGGAGAATTGTGATGACAGGGATTATGCAGCATTGTGTTGACAAGGCTATGGACTATTGTGATGACAATGGTCATGGAGCAATGTGATGAAAGTTTTCATGGAACATCGTGATGAAAAGTGCATGGGAGCATTGTGACGATAAAGGCCATGGAGCATTGTGATGACAAGTGTCATGGAGCATTGTAATGAAAGGTTTCATTGTGCACTGTGATGACAAGGGGGATGGAGTATTGTGATGAAACTGGTCCTGGAGCATTGTGATAACAGAAGCCGTGGAGCATTGTGATGACAGGCATCATGGAGCATTGTGAAGAAAGGGACGATGGGGAATTGTAATGACAATAGAGAAATGTGATGAAAATGGTCAGCGAGCATAGTGATTAAAGTGGTCATTGAGAACTGTGATGAAAAGCGACAAAGAGCATTGTGATGACAAAGGTCAGGGAGAACTGTGATGACCAGGGTCATGTAGCATTGTGATGACATGGTCATGGAACATTGTGATGACAAGAATTCTGGAGCATTGTGATGACAAGGGCCATGGAGCATTGTGATGCCACGGTCATGGAACATTGTGATGACAAGAATCCTGGAGCATTGTGAGGAAAAAGGCATGCAGCATTTTGATTATAGGGGACATGGAACATTGTGATGACAAAGGCCATGGAGCATTGTGGTGACAGGTGTCATGGAGCATTGAGATGAAACGGGTCATGGACCATTATGATGACAGTGGTCATGGAGAATTGTGATGACAGTGGCCACGGGGAATTTGGATGAAAGGCGTACTGGAGCATTTTGAGGAAATGTTTCATGGAGACTTGTGATGACAAGGGCAGTTGAGCATCATGATGACAGGTGTCATGGGGCATTGTGCTGAAAGCGGTCATGGAGCATTGCGATGAAAAGCGCTATGGAGCATTGTGATGACAAGGGCCATGGAGCAATATGAATACAAGGGACATGGAGCCTTGTGATGACAAGGGTCATGGATCATTGTAAAAACAGATATCTTTGGGCATTGTGATGACAGGGGCATGGAGCATTTTTATGTAAGTTGCCATGGACAATTGTGATGAAAGGGATCATGTGGATTTGTAATGACAAGGGCCATGGAGCATTGGGATGAAACAAATCTTGGAGTATTTTGATGAGAGTTGTCATGGAACATTGCGATGAAAAGCACCAAGGAACATTGTGATGACAAGGGCCATCGAGCATTGTGATGACAAGTGTCATGGAGCATTGTGATGACAGGTGTCATGGAGCATCGTGATGACAAATGCCATGGAGAATTGTGATAAGAGGTGGCATTGGGCATTGTGATGAAAGGGGTCATGGAGTACTGTGATTACAGGGGCCATGGAGCATTGTGATAACAAGTGACATGGAGAATAGTGATGACAGGCGTCGTAGAGCATTGTGATGACAAGTGCCATTTAGTATTTTGATGACAGGAGTCATCAGGCATTGTGTTGACAGGAGTCACGGAGCATTGTGATGACATGGGCCATGGAGCATTGTGAAGACAAGATTCATGGAGCATTGTGATGACACGGGCATGAAGCATGGTGATGAAAACAGACCTGGAGCATTGTGATGACAAGGGCATGGAGCATTGTGATTACAGGAGACATGGAACATTGTGATGTTATTGGCAGGGATCATTGTGATTACAGGGATCATAGAGCCTTGTGATGACAACTGTCATGCAATATTGGGCTGACACAGATTATGGAGCATTTTGATGAGAGTGGCCTTGCAGCACAGTGATGAGAAACGTCATGGGTCATTACGGTGACAGTGGTCAAGGAGCATTGTGATGAAAGTGTTCATGGAGCAATGCGATTATCGGGACAATGGAACATTGGGAATACAAAGGCCATGGAGCATTGAGATAACAGAGTTCATGGGGCATTGTGATGAATGTTGTCATGGATTTCTTTGATGACAAGTGTCGTGAAACCTAGTGATGACACGGTTCATACAGCATTGAGATAACAAGGGCCAAGGCGAATTGTGATGACACGTGTCTTGGGGCATTGTGATGACATTGGTCACCTTGTATTGTGATGACAATGGTCATGTAGAATTTTGATTAAAGTTATCATGGATCACTGTGATGCCAAAGGCCAAGGAACATTTTGATGACAAATGTCATTGAGCAATGGGATGACACGGGAATGGAGTATTATGCTGACAAGTGTTCTGGAGCATTGTGATTACAGGGGCCATGGAGCATTGTGATGACAAAGGCATGGAGCATTGTGATGACAGGGGTCATTGAGCATTGTGATTACAAGACCATGAGGCATTGTGATGACAGGGGCCTTGGAGCATTGTGATGACAATGGTCATCAAGCATAGTGATGACAGGGGTCATAGAGCATTGTGATGAGAAAGACCCTGGAGCATGGTGATGACAGAGGCCATGGAACATTGTGGTGACAAGGCCATGTACCACTGTGATTACAAGGGTCATGGAGCATTGTGATGACAAGAGCAGGGAACCTTGTGGTGACCAGGGTCATGGAGACTTTTGATGACAACTTTCATGGAACGTTGTGATGACAGGGTTCATGGACCATTGTGTTGAAAGGGAACATGGAGCAGTGTGATTACAGGGTCCATGGAGCATTGTGAATACATAGGCCATGGAACAATGTGATGACAGGGGTCATGTAGCATTGTGATGACAGGGTCATGGAGCATTGTGATTACAGGTGTTAAGGGGCACTGTGATGACAGGGGGCATGGAGCATTGTGATGAAAATTGTCCTGGAGCATTGTGATGACAGCGGTCACAGAGAGTTGGGATGAAAGGTATCATGCAGCATTGTGATGACAACTGTCATGGATCATTTTGATGACAGGGGTAATGGATTATTCTGATAACAAGGTTCATAAAGCAATTTGATGACATGGGTCATGGAGCATTGTCTTGACACGGGCATGGAGCATTGTAATGATAGGATATCTGGAGCATTGTGATGAAAATGGGATGGAGCGTTTTGATGACAGGGTCCAAGGAGCATTGTGCTGACAATGGCATGGAGCATTGTGATGAAAAGGGTACTGGAGCACTGTGAGGAAAGGAGTCATGGATCAATGTGATGACAGGGGTCATGGAGCTTTGTGATGACAAGCGTCATGGATCATTGTGATGACAGGGGTCATGGAGCTTTGCGATGACAAGCGTCATGGATCATTGTGATGACAGGGGTCATGGAGCTTTGTGATGACAAGGGTCATGGATCATTGTGATGACAGGGGTCATGGAGCTTTGTGATGACAAGGTTCATGGAGCATTGTGATGACACGGTCAAGGAACATTGCGATGACAAGAATTCTGGGGCATTGTGATGAAAGGGCATGGAGCATTGTGATTAAAGGTGACAAGGAGCATTGTGATGATATGGGCAGAGAACTTTGTGATGACAGGGGTCATGGGGGATTGTTATGAAAAGTGCCATCGAATATTGTGCTGACAGGGATCATGGAGCATTTTGGTAAGAGAGGCCTTGGAGATTTGTGAAGGCAGGCGTCATGGGGCATTGTGATGACAGCGGTCTTGGAGCATTGTGATGAAAGGGGTCATGGAGCACTGTGATTACAGGAGCCATGGAGCATTGTGAATACAAAGACTATGGAGCATTGAGATGACAGGTTTCATGTAGCATTGTGCTGAATGTGATCATGGATCATTGTGATGGCAAGTGTCCTGGAACCTTGTGATGACACGGTTCATGGAGCATTGTGATGACAAGGACCATGGCGAATTGTGATGACATCTGTCATGGGGCATTGTGATGACAGTGGTCATCTAGAATTGTGATGAACGTTATCATGGAGCACTGTGATGACAGGGGCCATGGAACATTGTGATGACGAAGGCCATGGAGCATTGTGATGACAAGTGTCATGGGGCATTTTGATGACATTCGCATGGAGCATTATGATGACAAGTGTTCTGGAGCATTTTGATGACAAGGGCATGGAGAATTGTGATGACAGGGGCCATGGAACATTGTGATGACAAAGGCCATGGAGCATTGTGATGACAAGTGTCATGGGGCATTTTGATGACATTGGCATGGAGCATTATGATGACAAGAGTTCTGGAGCATTTTGATGACAAGGGCATGGAGCATTGTGATGACAGGGCCCTTGGAGCATTGCGATGAAAAGGGCAGGGAACACTGTGATGACTGGGTTCATGGAGCATTGTGATGAAAGGGGCCATGGAGCATTGAGATGACAGTCGTCGTGAGGCATGGTGATGACACTGGTCATGGAGCATTGTGATCAAAGAGATCATGGAGCAATATGATAACAGGGGCCATGGAGCATTGTGATGACAGGTGTATTGGAGCATTGTGATGAAAGTAGTCATGGATCATTGGGATGACATGTGTCCTGGAACACTGTGATGACACAGTTCATCGAGTATTGTGATGACAAGGGTCATAGCGAATTGTGATGACAGGTGTCATGGGGCATTGTGATGACATTGATCATCTAGGAATTGTGATGAAATGTATCATGGAGCACTGTGATGACTGGGGGCATGAAGCATTGTTATGAAAATTGTCCTGGATTATGTGATGACAGCAGTCATGGAGAATTGTGATGACAGGGATTATGCAGCATTGTGTTGACAAGGCTATGGACTATTGTGATGACAATGGTCATGGAGCAATGTGATGAAAGTTTTCATGGAACATCGTGATGAAAAGTGCATGGGAGCATTGTGACGATAAAGGCCATGGAGCATTGTGATGACAAGTGTCATGGAGCATTGTAATGAAAGGTTTCATTGTGCACTGTGATGACAAGGGGGATGGAGTATTGTGATGAAACTGGTCCTGGAGCATTGTGATAACAGAAGCCGTGGAGCATTGTGATGACAGGCATCATGGAGCATTGTGAAGAAAGGGACGATGGGGAATTGTAATGACAATAGAGAAATGTGATGAAAATGGTCAGCGAGCATAGTGATTAAAGTGGTCATTGAGAACTGTGATGAAAAGCGACAAAGAGCATTGTGATGACAAAGGTCAGGGAGAACTGTGATGACCAGGGTCATGTAGCATTGTGATGACATGGTCATGGAACATTGTGATGACAAGAATTCTGGAGCATTGTGATGACAAGGGCCATGGAGCATTGTGATGCCACGGTCATGGAACATTGTGATGACAAGAATCCTGGAGCATTGTGAGGAAAAAGGCATGCAGCATTTTGATTATAGGGGACATGGAACATTGTGATGACAAAGGCCATGGAGCATTGTGGTGACAGGTGTCATGGAGCATTGAGATGAAACGGGTCATGGACCATTATGATGACAGTGGTCATGGAGAATTGTGATGACAGTGGCCACGGGGAATTTGGATGAAAGGCGTACTGGAGCATTTTGAGGAAATGTTTCATGGAGACTTGTGATGACAAGGGCAGTTGAGCATCATGATGACAGGTGTCATGGGGCATTGTGCTGAAAGCGGTCATGGAGCATTGCGATGAAAAGCGCTATGGAGCATTGTGATGACAAGGGCCATGGAGCAATATGAATACAAGGGACATGGAGCCTTGTGATGACAAGGGTCATGGATCATTGTAAAAACAGATATCTTTGGGCATTGTGATGACAGGGGCATGGAGCATTTTTATGTAAGTTGCCATGGACAATTGTGATGAAAGGGATCATGTGGATTTGTAATGACAAGGGCCATGGAGCATTGGGATGAAACAAATCTTGGAGTATTTTGATGAGAGTTGTCATGGAACATTGCGATGAAAAGCACCAAGGAACATTGGGATGACAAGGGCCATCGAGCATTGTGATGACAAGTGTCATGGAGCATTGTGATGACAGGTGTCATGGAGCATCGTGATGACAAATGCCATGGAGAATTGTGACAAGAGGTGGCATTGGGCATTGTGATGAAAGGGGTCATGGAGTACTGTGATTACAGGGGCCATGGAGCATTGTGATAACAAGTGACATGGAGAATAGTGATGACAGGCATCATGGAGCATTGTGATGACAAGGACCATGGCGAATTGTGATGACATCTATCATGGGGCATTGTGATGACAGTGGTCATCAAGAATTGTGATGAAAGTTATCATGGAGCACTGTGATGACAGCGGCCATGGAACATTGTGATGACAAAGGCCATGGAGCATTGTGATGACAAGTGTCATGGGGCATTTTCATGACATTGGCATGGAGCATTACGATGACAAGAGTTCTGGAGCATTTTGATGACAAGGGCATGGAGCATTGTGATGCCAGGGCCCATGGAGCATTGCGATGAAAAGGGCAGGGAACACTGTGATGACTGGGTTCCTGGAGCATTGTGATGAAAGGGGCCATGGAGCATTGAGATGACAGGCGTCATGAGGCATGGTGATGACACTGGTCATGGAGCATTGTGATCAAAGTGATTATGGAGCAATATGATAACAGGGGCCATGGAGCATTGTGATGACAGGTGTATTGGAGCATTGTGATGAAAGTAGTCATGGATCATTGTGATGACATGTGTCCTGGAACACTGTGATGACACAGTTCATCGAGTATTGTGATGACAAGGGTCATAGCGAATTGTGATGACAGGTGTCATGGGGCATTGTGATGACATTGATCATCTAGGAATTGTGATGAAATGTATCATGGAGCACTGTGATGACTGGGGGCATGAAGCATTGTTATGAAAATTGTCCTGGATTATGTGATGACAGCAGTCATGGAGAATTGTGATGACAGGGATTATGCAGCATTGTGTTGACAAGGGTATGGACTATTGTGCTGACAATGGTCATGGAGCAATGTGATGAAAATTTTCATGGAACATCGTGATGAAAGGTGCCTGGGAGCATTGTGACGATAAAGGCCATGGAGCATTGTGATGACAAGTGTCATGGAGCATTGTAATGAAAGGTTTCATTGTGCACTGTGATGACAAGGGGGATGGAGTATTGTGATGAAACTGGTCCTGGAGCATTGTGATAACAGAAGCCGTGGAGTTGTGATGTCAACAGCCATGGCGCATTGTGAGCACAAGTGTCATGGGGCATTGTAATGACAGTGCTCATGGAGCATTGTGATGAAAGGCATCATGGTGTAATGTGATTACAGGGGCCACGGAGAATGGTGAAAACATAGGGCATGGAGCATTGTGATGACAAGGGTCATGAAATATTGTGACGAAAGTGGTCATGGATCACTGTGATGACAAGTTTCCTGGAACATTGTGATGACACGGTTCAGGGAGCATTGTGATGACAGGGGCCATGGCGAATTGGGATGACAGATGTCAGGTGGCATTGTGTTGATAGTGGTCATCTAGAATTGTGATGAAATGTATCATGGAGCACTGTGATGACAGGGGCCATGGAGCATTGTGATGACAAGTGTCAAGGAGCATTGTGGTGACACGGGAATGGAGCATTATGTTGAAAAGAGTTCTGGAGCGTTGTGATGACTAGTGCATGAATCATTGTGATTACAGGGTCCATGGAGCATGGTGATGACAAGGGTCATCGAGCATTGTGATGACAGGGGTCATGGAGCATTGTGATGACAAGGAACATGGAGAATTGTGATGACAGGGTTCATGGGGCATTGTGATGACAGGGGGCATGGAACATTGTGATGAAAATGGTCCTGGAGCATTGTGATGAGAGCGGTCACAGAAAATTGGGATGACATTAATTATGCAGCATTGGGATGACTAGGGTCATGGAGCATTGCAGTGAATGTGGTCATAGAGCATTGTGATGAAAAGCACCATGGAGCATTGTGATGACAAGGGCTTTGAGCATTGTGATGAAATGGGTCATCATGAATTGTGATGACAGGGGTCATGGAGCATTGCGTTGACATGGGTATGGAACATTGTAATGAGAAGAGATCTGGAGCATTGTAATGACAAGGGTATGGAGCATTTTGAGTACAGGGCCCAAGGAGCATTGTGCTGATAAGTGCATGGTGCATTGTGATGAGAAGTGGTATGGACCATTGTGATGAAAATGTTACTGGAGCATTGTGAAGAAAGCGGTCATGGATCATTGTGATGACAGGGTTCATGGAGCTTTGTGATGACAAGGGCCATGGAGCATGGTGATGACAGGGGTCATGGGGCATTGTGATGACAGGTGGCATTGGGAATTGTGATGAAAGGGTCATGGAGCACTCTGATGAAAGTTTTCCTGGAGCATTGTGATGAAAAGAACCATGGATTATTGTGATGAAAAGTGCCATGGATCATTGTGAGGACAAGTGTCATGGAATATTTTGCTGACAGGAATCATGGAGCATTGTGATGAGTGGGGTCATCGGGCATTGTGATGAAAGGGATCATGGAGCAATGTGATTACATGGGCTATGGAGCATTGTGAATACATAGGTCATAGAGCATTGTGATGAGAGGTGTCATGGAGCCTTGTGATGAAAGTGGTCATGGATCATTTTGATGACAAGTGACCTGGAACATTGTGATGACACGGTTCATGGAGCACTGTAATGACAAGGGCAATGGCGAATTGTGATGACAGGTGTCATGGGGAAATGTGATGACAGTGGTCAACTCGAATTGTCATGAAAGGTATCATGGAGCACTGTGATGACAAGGGCTATGGAGCATTGTGATGACAAAGGTCATCGAGCATTGTGATGACAGGGGCCCTGGAGCATTGTGTTGACACGAGCATTGAGCAATGTTATGAGCAGAGATCTGGAGCATTGTGATGACAAGGGCATGGAGCATTTTGATTACAGGGGCCAAGGAGCATTGTGCTGACAAGGCATTGTGCACTGTCATGACATGTGGCATGGAGCATTGTGATGAAAGTTGTAATTGACCATTGTGATTACATGTGTCCTGGAAACTTATGATGACACAGTTCAAGGAGCATTGTGATGACAAGGGCCATGGCGAATTGGGATATAAGGTGTCAAGGGGCATTTTGATGACAGTGGTCATCTAACATTGTGATGAAAGGTATCATGGAGCACTGTGATGACAGGGGCCATGTAACATTCTGATGACAAAGGTCATGGAGCATTATGATGACACAGGCATGGGACATTATGATGACAAGCGGTCTGGAGCATTGTGATGACAAGGGCATGGAGCATTGTGATTATAGGGACCATGGAGCATTGTGATGACCATGGCATGGAGAATTGTGATGACATGGGTCATCGAGAATTGTAATGACCACGGTCTGGGAGCATTGTGTTGACACAGGCATGGAACATTGTGATGAGAAGAGAACTGGAGCATTGTGATGACAAGGGCATGGAGCATTGTGATTATAGGGGCCAAGGAGCACTGTGCTGACAAGGATATGGTGTATTGTGATGAAAAGGGCATGGAGAATTGTGATGACATGGACAGGGAACATTGTGATCACAGAGGTCATGGAAAATTGTGATGACAAGTGTCATGGAACATTGTGCTGACAGGGATCATGGAGCTTTGTGATGAGAAAGGTTTTCGAGCATTGTGATGACAGGTGTCATGGGGCATTGTGATGACAGTGGTCATGGAGCAGTGTGATGAAAGGTGTCATGGAGCGCTGTGATTACAGGGGCCATTTAGCATTGTGATGAGCAAAGGCAACGGAGCATTGAGATGACAGGGGCAATGGAGCCTTGTGATGAAAACTGTCCTGGAACCTTGTGATGACACGGTTCATGGAGCATTGTGATGGCATGGGCCATGGCGAATTGTGATGACAGGTGTCATGGGGCATTGAGATGAAAGGGTGCATGGAGCATTGCAGTGAATGTGGTCATAGAGCATTGTGATGAAAAGCACCATGGAGCATTGTGATGACAAGGGTCATAGAGCATGGTGATGACACTAGTCATGGAGCATTGTGATAACATGAGATCTGGAGCGTAGTGATGACAAGTGTCATGGAACATTGTGATGAAAGTGATCATGGAGCAATGTGATTACATGGGCCATGCAGCAATGTGAATACATAGGCCATGGAGCATTGTGATGACAGGGGTCATGGAACATTGTGATGAATGTGGTCACGGATCATTGTGATGACAAGTGTCCTGGAACATTGTGATGACATGGCTCATGGAACATTGTGATTACAAGGGCCATGGTGAATTGTGGTGACAAGTGTCATGGGGCACTGTGATGTCATTGGTCACCTAGGATTGTGATGAAAGGTATCATGGAGCACTGTGATGACAGGGGCCGTGGAGCATTGTGATGACAAATGCCATGGAGCATTGTGATGACAAGTGTCATGGAGCATTGTATGACATTTGCATGGTGCATTATGATGCCAAGAGTTCTGGAGCATTATGATGACAAAGGCATGGAGCATTGTGATTACAGGGGCCATGGAGCTATGTGATGACATGGGCAGGGAACACTGTGATGGCAGGTGTCATGGATCATTGTGATGACAACTGTCATGGAACATTGTTGTGAGAGGTGTCATGGAGCATTCTGAGTACATAGGCCATGGAGCATTGTGATGTCGGGGTCATGGGTATTGTAATGAAAATTGTCATGGATCATTGTGATGACAAGTGTCCCAGAACATTGTGATGACCAGGTTCATGGAGCATTGTGAAGACAAGGGCCATGGCGAATTGTGATGACAGGTGTCATGGAGCATTTTGATGACAATGGCCATGGAACATTCTGATGACAAGTGTCATGGACCATTGTGAAGACAAGGGCATGGAGCATTATGATGACAAGAGTTCTGGAGCATTGTGATGCTAAGGGCATGGAGCATTGTGATTACAGGGGCCATGGAGCATTGTGATGACAAGTGTCATGGAGCATTGTATGACATTTGCATGGTGCATTATGATGACAAGAGTTCTGGAGCATTGTGATGCCAAAGGCATGGAGCATTGTGATTACAGGGGCCATGGAGCATTGTGATGAAAATGGCATGGAGCATTGTGATGAAAGGGGTACTGGAGCATTGTGAGGAAAGGGGTCATGGATCATTGTGATGACAGGGGTCATGGAGATTTGTGATGACAAGGGCCATGGAGGATTGTGATGACAGGGTCAGGGGGCATTGTGATGACAGGGGGCATGGAACACTGTGATGAAAGTTGTCCTGGAGAATTGTGAAGAAAAGCACCATGGAGCATTGTGATTTCGAGAGCCATGGAGCATTGTAATGACAAGTATCATGGAGAATTGTGATGCCATGCGTCATGGAGCATTGTGATGACACGGTCATGGAACATTGTGCTGACAGGGATCATGGAGCATTGTGATGGGTGTGGCCTTGGAGCATTGTGATGACAGGCATCATTGGGCATTTTGATAACAGTGGGCATCTAGCATTGTGATGAAAGGTATCATGGAGCACTGTGATGGCAGTGGCCATGGAGCATTGTGATGACAAAGGCCTTGGAGCATTGTTATGACACGTGCATGGAGCATTATGATGACAAGAGTTCTGGAGCATTGTGATGACAAGGGCATGGAGCATTGTGATTACAAGGTTCATCGAGCATTGTGATGACAGTGGTCATGGAATGTTGTGATGTCAACAGCCATGGCGCATTGTGAGCACAGGTGTCATGGGGCATTGTAATGACAGTGCTCATGGAGCATTGTGATGAAAGGCATCATGGTGTAATGTGATTACAGGGGCCACGGAGAATGGTGAAATCATAGTGCATGGAGCATTGTGATGACAGGGGTCATGAAATATTGTGACGAAAGTGGTCATGGATCACTGTGATGACAAGTTTCCTGGAACATTGTGATGACACGGTTCAGGGAGCATTGTGATGACAAGGGCCATGGCGAATTGTGATGACAGATGTCAGGTGGCATTGTGATGATAGTGGTCATCTAGAATTGTGATGAAATGTATCATGGAGCACTGTGATGACAGGGGCCATGGAGCATTGTGATGACAAGTGTCAAGGAGCATTGTGGTGACACGGGAATGGAGCATTATGTTGAAAAGAGTTCTGGAGCATTGTGATGACTAGTGCATGAAGCCTTGTGATTACAGGGGCCATGGAGCATAGTGATGACAAGGGTCATCGAGCATTGTGATGACAGGGGTCATGGAGCATTGTGATGACAAGGAACATGGCGAATTGTGATGACAGAGTTCATGGGGCATTGTGATGACAGGTGGCATGGAACATTGTGATGAAAATGGTCCTGGAGCATTGTGATGACAGCGGTCACGGAAAATTGGGATGACAGTAATTATGCAGCATTGTGATGACTAGGGTCATGGAGCATTGTGATGACAGTGGTCAGTGAACATTGTGACGACAAGGTTCATGAAGCATTGTGATGACAGTGGTCAGTGAACATTGTGACGACAAGGTTCATGAAGCATTGTGATGACAGGGGTCAGTGAACATTGTGACGACAATGTTCATGAAGCATTGTGATGACAAGGGCTTTGAGCATTGTCATGAAATGGGTCATCGAGAATTGTAATGACAGGGGTCATGGAGCATTGCGTTGACATGGGTATGGATCATTGTAATGAGAAGAGATCTGGAGCATTGTAATGACAAGGGTATGGAGCATTTTGAGTACAGGGGCCAAGGAGCATTGTGCTGACAAGTGCATGGTGCATTGTGATGAGAAGTGGTATGGACCATGGTGATGAAAATGTTACTGGAGCATTGTGAAGAAAGTGGTCATGGATCATTGTGATGACAGGGTTCATGGAGCTTTGTGATGACAAGGGCCATGGAGCATGGTGATGACAGGGGTCATGGGGCATTGTGATGACAGGTGGCATTGGGAACTGTGATGAAAGGGTCATGGAGCACTCTGATGAAAGTTTTCCTGGAGCATTGTGATGAAAAGAACCATGGATTATTGTGATGACAAGTGCCATGGAGCATTGTGAGGACAAGTGTCATGGAATAATTTGCTGACAGGAGTCATGGAGCATTGTGATGAGTGGGGCCATGGAGCATTGTGATGAAAGACGTCATGGGGCATTGTTATGACAGTGGTCATGGGGCATTGTGATGAAAGGGATCATGGGGCAATGTGATTACAGGGGCCATGGAGCATTGTTAATACATAGGACATAGAGCATTGTGATGAGAGGTGTCATGGAGCATTGTGATGAAAGTGGTCATGGATCATTTTGATGACAAGTGACCTGGAACATTGTGATGACATGGTTCATGGAGCACTGTAATGACAAGGGCAATGGCGAATTGTGATGACAGGTGTCATGGGGAAATGTGATGACAGTGGTCATCTCGAATTGTCATGAAAAGTATCATGGAGCACTGTGATGACAAGGGCTATGGAGCATTGTGATGACATAGGCCATGGAACATTGTGATGACAAGTGTTATGGAGCATTGTGATAACACGGGCATGGAGCATTTTGATGACAAGGGTCATCGAGCATTGTGATGACAGGGGCCTGGAGCATTGTGTTGACACGAGCATTGAGCAATGTGATGAGAAGAGATCTGGAGCATTGTGATGACAAGGGCATGGAGCATTTTGATTACAGGGGCCAAGGAGGATTGTGCTGACAAGGCATTGTGCACTGTCATGACAAGTGGCATGGAGCATTGTGATGAAAGTTGTAATTGACAATTGTGATTACATGTGTCCTGGAAACTTATGATGACACAGTTCAAGGAGCATTGTGATGACAAGGGCCATGGGGAATTGTGATATAAAGTGTCACGGGGCATTTTGATGACAGTGGTCATCTAGCATTGTGATGAAAGGTATCATGGAGCACTGTGATGACAGGGGCCATGTAGCATTCTGATGACAAAGGCCATGGAGCATTATGATGACACAGGCATGGGACATTATGATGACAAGCGGTCTGGAGCATTGGGATGACAAGGGCATGGAGCATTGTGCTTATAGGGGCCATGGAGCATTGTGATGACCATGGCATGGAGAATTGTGATGACATGGGTCATCAAGCATTGTGATGACCAGGGTCTTGGAGCATTGTGTTGACACAGGCATGGAGCATTGTGATGAGAAGAGAACTGGAACATTGTGATGACAAGGGCATGGAGCATTGTGATTATAGGGGCCAAGGAGCACTGTGCTGACAAGGGCATGGTGTATTGTGATGAAAAGGGCATGGAGAATTGTGATGACATGGACAGGGAACATTGTGATCACAGAGGTCATGGAAAATTGTGATGACAAGTGTCATGGAACATTGTGCTGACAGGGATCATGGAGCTTTGTGATGAGAAATGTTTTCGAGCATTGTGATGACAGTGGTCATGGAGCAGTGTGATGAAAGGTGTCATGGAGCGCTGTGATTACAGGGGCCATTTAGCATTGTGATGACCAAAGGCAACGGAGCATTGAGATGACAGGGGCAATGGAGCCTTGTGATGAAAACTGTCCTGGAATCTTGTGATGACACGGTTCATGGAGCATTGTGATGGCATGGGCCATGGCGAATTGTGATGACAGGTGTCATGGGGCATTGAGATGACAGGGTTCATGGAGCATTGCAGTGAATGTGGTCATAGAGCATTGTGATGAAAAGCACCATGGAGCATTGTGATGACAAGGGTCATAGAGCATGGTGATGACACTAGTCATGGAGCATTGTGATAACATGAGATCTGGAGCGTAGTGATGACAAGTGTCATGGAACATTGTGATGAAAGTGATCATGGAGCAATGTGATTACATGGGCCATGCAGCAATGTGAATACATAGGCCATGGAGCATTGTGATGACAGGGGTCATGGAACATTGTGATGAATGTGTTCACGGATCATTGTGATGACAAGTGTCCTGGAACATTGTGATGACATGGCTCATGGAACATTGTGATTACAAGGGCCATGGCGAATTGTGGTGACAAGTGTCATGGGGCACTGTGATGTCATTGGTCACCTAGGATTGTGATGAAAGGTATCATGGAGCACTGTGATGACAGGGGCCGTGGAGAATTGTGATGACAAATGCCATGGAGCATTGTGATGACAAGTGTCATGGAGCATTGTATGACATTTGCATGGTGCATTATGATGACAAGAGTTCTGGAGCATTATGATGACAAAGGCATGGAGCATTGTGATTACAGGGGCCATGGAGCTATGTGATAACATGGGCAGGGAACACTGTGATGGCAGGTGTCATGGATCGTTGTGATGACAACTGTCATGGAACATTGTGGTGAGAGGTGTCATGGAGCATTCTGAGTACATAGGCCATGGAGCATTGTGATGTCGGGGTCATGGGAATTGTAATGAAAATTGTCATGGATCATTGTGATGACAAGTGTCCCAGAACATTGTGATGACCAGGTTCATGGAGCATTGTGAAGACAAGGGCCATGGCGAATTGTGATGACAGGCGTCATGGAGCATTTTGATGACAATGGCCATGGAACATTCTGATGACAAGTGTCATGGACCATTGTGAAGACAAGGGCATGGAGCATTATGATGACAAGAGTACTGGAGCATTGTGATGCTAAGGGCATGGAACATTGTGATTACAGGGGCCATGGAGCATTGTGATGACAAGTGTCATGGAGCATTGTATGACATTTGCATGGTGCATTATGATGACAAGTGTTCTGGAGCATTGTGATGCCAAAGGCATGGAGCATTGTGATTACAGGGGCCATGGAGCATTGTGATGAAAATGGCATGGAGCATTGTGATGAAAGGGGTACTGGAGCATTGTGAGGAAAGGGGTCATGGATCATTGTGATGACAGGGGTCATGGAGATTTTTGATGACAAGGGCCATGGAGGATTGTGATGACAGGGGTCAGGGGGCATTGTGATGACAGGGGGCATGGAACACTGTGATGAAAGTTGTCCTGGAGAATTGTGAAGAAAAGCACCATGGAACTTTGTGATGTCGAGAGCCATGGAGCATTGTAATGACAAGTATCATGGAGAATTGTGATGCCATGCGTCATGGAGCATTGTGATGACACGGTCATGGAACATTGTGCTGACAGGGATCATGGAGCATTGTGATGGGTGTGGCCTTGGAGCATTGTGATGACAGGCATCATTGGGCATTTTGATAACAGTGGGCATCTAGCATTGTGATGAAAGGTATCATGGAGCACTGTGATGGCAGTGGCCATGGAGCATTGTGATGACATAGGCCTTGGAGCATCGTGATGACACGTGCATGGAGCATTATGATGACAAAAGTTCTGGAGCATTGTGATGACAAGGGCATGGAGCATTGTGATTACAAGGTTCATCGAGCATTGTGATGACAGTGGTCATGGAATGTTGTGATGTCAACAGCCATGGCGCATTGTGAGCACAGGTGTCATGGGGCATTGTAATGACAGTGCTCATGGAGCATTGTGATGAAAGGCATCATGGTGTAATGTGATTACAGGGGCCACGGAGAATGGTGAAAACATAGGGCATGGAGCATTGTGATGACAGGGGTCATGAAATATTGTGACGAAAGTGGTCATGGATCACTGTGATGACAAGTTTCCTGGAACATTGTGATGACACGGTTCAGGGAGCATTGTGATGACAAGGGCCATGGCGAATTGTGATGACAGATGTCAGGTGGCATTGTGATGATAGTGGTCATCTAGAATTGTGATGAAATGTATCATGGAGCACTGTGATGACAGGGGCCATGGAGCATTGTGATGACAAGTGTCAAGGAGCATTGTGGTGACACGGGAATGGAGCATTATGTTGAAAAGAGTTCTGGAGCGTTGTGATGACTAGTGCATGAAGCCTTGTGATTACAGGGGCCATGGAGCATGGTGATGACAAGGGTCATCGAGCATTGTGATGAC
This sequence comes from Balaenoptera physalus, assembly GCF_965194825.1. Classification (NCBI taxonomy): domain Eukaryota; kingdom Metazoa; phylum Chordata; class Mammalia; order Artiodactyla; family Balaenopteridae; genus Balaenoptera; species Balaenoptera physalus. The sequence goes on from NW_028126019.1 coordinate 122,085, forward strand.
AGGGGTCATGGAGCATTGTGATGACAAGGAACATGGCGAATTGTGATGACAGGGTTCATGGGGCATTGTGATGACAGGTGGCATGGAACATTGTGATGAAAATTGTCCTGGAGCATTGTGATGACAGCGGTCACGGAAAATTGGGATGACAGTAATTATGCAGCATTGTGATGACTAGGGTCATGGAGCATTGTGATGACAGTGGTCAGTGAACATTGTGACGACAAGGTTCATGAAGCATTGTGATGACAGTGGTCAGTGAACACTGTGACGACAAGGTTCATGAAGCATTGTGATGACAGGGGTCAGTGAACATTGTGACGACAATGTTCATGAAGCATTGTGATGACAAGGGCTTTGAGCATTGTGATGAAATGGGTCATCGAGAATTGTGATGACAGGGGTCATGGAGCATTGCGTTGACATGGGTATGGATCATTGTAATGAGAAGAGATCTGGAGCATTGTAATGACAAGGGTATGGAGCATTTTGAGTACAGGGGCCAAGGAGCATTGTGCTGACAAGTGCATGGTGCATTGTGATGAGAAGTGGTATGGACCATGGTGATGAAAATGTTACTGGAGCATTGTGAAGAAAGCGGTCATGGATCATTGTGATGACAGGGTTCATGGAGCTTTGTGATGACAAGGGCCATGGAGCATGGTGATGACAGGGGTCATGGGGCATTGTGATGACAGGTGGCATTGGGAATTGTGATGAAAGGGTCATGGAGCACTCTGATGAAAGTTTTCCTGGAGCATTGTGATGAAAAGAACCATGGATTATTGTGATGACAAGTGCCATGGAGCATTGTGAGGACAAGTGTCATGGAATAATTTGCTGACAGGAGTCATGGAGCATTGTGATGAGTGGGGCCATGGAGCATTGTGATGAAAGACGTCATGGGGCATTGTTATGACAGTGGTCATGGGGCATTGTGATGAAAGGGATCATGGGGCAATGTGATTACAGGGGCCATGGAGCATTGTTAATACATAGGACATAGAGCATTGTGATGAGAGGTGTCATGGAGCATTGTGATGAAAGTGGTCATGGATCATTTTGATGACAAGTGACCTGGAACATTGTGATGACACGGTTCATGGAGCACTGTAATGACAAGGGCAATGGCGAATTGTGATGACAGGTGTCATGGGGAAATGTGATGACAGTGGTCATCTCGAATTGTCATGAAAAGTATCATGGAGCACTGTGATGACAAGGGCTATGGAGCATTGTGATGACATAGGCCATGGAACATTGTGATGACAAGTGTTATGGAGCATTGTGATAACACGGGCATGGAGCATTTTGATGACAAGGGTCATCGAGCATTGTGATGACAGGGGCCTGGAGCATTGTGTTGACACGAGCATTGAGCAATGTGATGAGAAGAGATCTGGAGCATTGTGATGACAAGGGCATGGAGCATTTTGATTACAGGGGCCAAGGAGGATTGTGCTGACAAGGCATTGTGCACTGTCATGACAAGTGGCATGGAGCATTGTGATGAAAGTTGTAATTGACCATTGTGATTACATGTGTCCTGGAAACTTATGATGACACAGTTCAAGGAGCATTGTGATGACAAGAGCCATGGCGAATTGTGATATAAAGTGTCACGGGGCATTTTGATGACAGTGGTCATCTAGCATTGTGATGAAAGGTATCATGGATCACTGTGATGAGAGGGTCCATGTAGCATTCTGATGACAAAGGCCATGGAGCATTATGATGACACAGGCATGGGACATTATGATGACAAGCGGTCTGGAGCATTGTGATGACAAGGGCATGGAGCATTGTGCTTATAGGGGCCATGGAGCATTGTGATGACCATGGCATGGAGAATTGTGATGACATGGGTCATCAAGCATTGTGATGACCAGGGTCTTGGAGCATTGTGTTGACACAGGCATGGAGCATTGTGATGAGAAGAGAACTGGAACATTGTGATGACAAGGGCATGGAGCATTGTGATTATAGGGGCCAAGGAGCACTGTGCTGACAAGGGCATGGTGTATTGTGATGAAAAGGGCATGGAGAATTGTGATGACATGGACAGGGAACATTGTGATCACAGAGGTCATGGAAAATTGTGATGACAAGTGTCATGGAACATTGTGCTGACAGGGATCATGGAGCTTTGTGATGAGAAAGGTTTTCGAGCATTGTGATGACAGGTGTCATGGGGCATTGTGATGACAGTGGTCATGGAGCAGTGTGATGAAAGGTGTCATGGAGCGCTGTGATTACAGGGGCCATGGAGCATTGTGATGAGCAAAGGCAACGGAGCATTGAGATGACAGGGGCAATGCAGCCTTGTGATGAAAACTGTCCTGGAACCTTGTGATGACACGGTTCATGGAGCATTGTGATGGCATGGGCCATGGCGAATTGTGATGACAGGTGTCATGGGGCATTGAGATGACAGGGTTCATGGAGCATTGCAATGAATGTGGTCATAGAGCATTGTGATGAAAAGCACCATGGAGCATTGTGATGACAAGGGTCATAGAGCATGGTGATGACACTAGTCATGGAGCATTGTGATAACATGAGATCTGGAGCGTAGTGATGACAAGTGTCATGGAACATTGTGATGAAAGTGATCATGGAGCAATGTGATTACATGGGCCATGCAGCAATGTGAATACATAGGCCATGGAGCATTGTGATGACAGGGGTCATGGAACATTGTTATGAATGTTGTCACGGATCATTGTGATGACAAGTGTCCTGGAACATTGTGATGACATGGCTCATGGAACATTGTGATTACAAGGGCCATGGTGAATTGTGGTGACAAGTGTCATGGGGCACTGTGATGTCATTGGTCACCTAGGATTGTGATGAAAGGTATCATGGAGCACTGTGATGACAGGGGCCGTGGAGCATTGTGATGACAAATGCCATGGAGCATTGTGATGACAAGTGTCATGGAGCATTGTATGACATTTGCATGGTGCATTATGATGCCAAGAGTTCTGGAGCATTATGATGACAAAGGCATGGAGCATTGTGATTACAGGGGCCATGGAGCTATGTGATGACATGGGCAGGCAACACTGTGATGGCAGGTGTCATGGATCGTTGTGATGACAACTGTCATGGAACATTGTGGTGAGAGGTGTCATGGAGCATTCTGAGTACATAGGCCATGGAGCATTGTGATGTCGGGGTCATGGGAATTGTAATGAAAAGTGTCGTGGATCATTGTGATGACAAGTGTCCCAGAACATTGTGATGACCAGGTTCATGGAGCATTGTGAAGAAAAGGGCCATGGCGAATTGTGATGACAGGTGTCATGGAGCATTTTGATGACAATGGCGATGGAACATTCTGATGACAAGTGTCATGGACCATTGTGAAGACAAGGGCATGGAGCATTATGATGACAAGAGTTCTGGAGCATTGTGATGCTAAGGGCATGGAGCATTGTGATTACAGGTGCCATGGAGCATTGTGATGACAAGTGTCATGGAGCATTGTATGACATTTGCATGGTGCATTATGATGACAAGAGTTCTGGAGCATTGTGATGCCAAAGGCATGGAGCATTGTGATTACAGGGGCCATGGAGCATTGTGATGAAAATGGCATGGAGCATTGTGATGAAAGGGCTACTGGAGCATTGTGAGGAAAGGGGTCATGGATCATTGTGATGACAGGGGTCATGGAGATTTGTGATGACAAGGGCCATGGAGGATTGTGATGACAGTTGTCAGGGGGCATTGTGATGACAGGTGGCATGGAACACTGTGATGAAAGTTGTCCTGGAGAATTGTGAAGAAAAGCACCATGGAGCTTTGTGATGTCGAGAGCCATGGAGCATTGTAATGACAAGTATCATGGAGAATTGTGAGGCCATGCGTCATGGAGCATTGTGATGACACGGTCATGGAACATTGTGCTGACAGGGATCATGGAGCATTGTGATGGGTGTGGCCTTGGAGCATTGTGATGACAGGCATCATTGGGCGTTTTGATAACAGTGGGCATCTAGCATTGTGATGAAAGGTATCATGGAGCACTGTGATGGCAGTGGCCATGGAGCATTGTGATGACAAAGGCCTTGGAGCATTGTTATGACACGTGCATGGAGCATTATGATGACAAAAGTTCTGGAGCATTGTGATGACAAGGGCATGGAGCATTGTGATTACAAGGTTCATCGAGCATTGTGATGACAGTGGTCATGGAATGTTGTGATGTCAACAGCCATGGCGCATTGTGAGCACAGGTGTCATGGGGCATTGTAATGACAGTGCTCATGGAGCATTGTGATGAAAGGCATCATGGTGTAATGTGATTACAGGGGCCAAGGAGAATGGTGAAAACATAGGGCATGGAGCATTGTGATGACAGGGTTTATGAAATATTGTGACGAAAGTGGTCATAGATCACTGTGATGACAAGTTTCCTGGAACATTGTGATGACACGGTTCAGGGAGCATTGTGATGACAAGGGCCATGGCGAATTGTGATGACAGATGTCAGGTGGCATTGTGATGATAGTGGTCATCTAGAATTGTGATGAAATGTATCATGGAGCACTGTGATGACAGGGGCCATGGAGCATTGTGATGACAAGTGTCAAGGAGCATTGTGGTGACACGGAAATGGAGCATTATGTTGAAAAGAGTTCTGGAGCGTTGTGATGACTAGTGCATGAATCATTGTGATTACAGGGTCCATGGAGCATGGTGATGACAAGGGTCATCGAGCATTGTGATGACAGGGGTCATGGAGCATTGTGATGACAAGGAACATGGCGAATTGTGATGACAGGGTTCATGGGGCATTGTGATGACAGGGGGCATGGAACATTGTGATGAAAATGGTCCTGGAGCATTGTGATGACAGCGGTCACAGAAAATTGGGATGACAGTAATTATGCAGCATTGGGATGACTAGGGTCATGGAGCATTGTGATGACAGTGGTCAGTGAACATTGTGACGACAAGGTTCATGAAGCATTGTGATGACAAGGGCTTTGAGCATTGTGATGAAATGGGTCATCATGAATTGTGATGACAGGGGTCATGGAGCATTGCGTTGACATGGGTATGGAACATTGTAATGAGAAGAGATCTGGAGCATTGTAATGACAAGGGTATGGAGCATTTTGAGTACAGGCCCCAAGGAGCATTATGCTGACAAGTGCATGGTGCATTGTGATGAGAAGTGGTATGGACCATTGTGATGAAAATGTTACTGGAGCATTGTGAAGAAAGCGGTCATGGATCATTGTGATGACAGGGTTCATGGAGCTTTGTGATGACAAGGGCCATGGAGCATGGTGATGACAGGGGTCATGGGGCATTGTGATGACAGGTGGCATTGGGAATTGTGATGAAAGGGTCATGGAGCACTCTGATGAAAGTTTTCCTGGAGTATTGTGATGAAAAGAACCATGGATTATTGTGATGAAAAGTGCCATGGATCATTGTGAGGACAAGTGTCATGGAATATTTTGCTGACAGGAATCATGGAGCATTGTGATGAGTGGGGTCATCGGGCATTGTGATGAAAGGGATCATGGAGCAATGTGATTACAGGGGCCATGGAGCATTGTGAATACATAGGACATAGAGCATTGTGATGAGAGGTGTCATGGAGCCTTGTGATGAAAGTGGTCATGGATCATTTTGATGACAAGTGACCTGGAACATTGTGATGACACGGTTCATGGAGCTCTGTAATGAGAAGGGCAATGGCGAATTGTGATGACAGGTGTCATGGGGAAATGTGATGACAGTGGTCAACTCGAATTGTCATGAAAGGTATCATGGAGCACTGTGATGACAAGGGCTATGGAGCATTGTGATGACATAAGCCATGGAACATTGTGATGACAAGTGTTATGGAGCATTGTGATGACACGGCATGGAGCATTGTGATGACAAGGGTCATCGAGCATTGTGATGACAGGGGCCCTGGAGCATTGTGTTGACACGAGCATTGAGCAATGTGATGAGAAGAGATCTGGAGCATTGTGATGAAAAGGGCATGGAGCATTGTGATTATAGGGGCCAAGGAGCATTGTGCTGACAAGGCATTGTGCACTGTCATGACAAGTGGCCTGGAGCATTGTGATGAAAGTTGTAATTGACCATTGTGATTACATGTGTCCTGGAAACTTATGATGACACAGTTCAAGGAGCATTGTGATGACAAGGGCCATGGCGAATTGTGATATAAGGTGTCACGGGGCATTTTGATGACAGTGGTCATCTAGCATTGTGATGAAAGGTATCATGGAGCACTGTGATGACAGGGGCCATGTAACATTCTGATGACAAAGGTCATGGAGCATTATGATGACACAGGCATGGGACATTATGATGACAAGCGGTCTGGAGCATTGTGATGACAAGGGCATGGAGCATTGTGATTATAGGGGCCATGGAGCATTGTGATGACCATGGCATGGAGAATTGTGATGACATGGGTCATCGAGCATTGTAATGACCAGGGTCTTGGATCATTGTGTTGACACAGGCATGGAGCATTGTGATGAGAAGAGAACTGGAGCATTGTGATGACAAGGGCATGGAGCATTGTGATTATAGGGGCCAAGGAGCACTGTGCTGACAAGGATATGGTGTATTGTGATGAAAAGGGCATGGAGAATTGTGATGACATGGACAGGGAACATTGTGATCACAGAGGTCATGGAAAATTGTGATGACAAGTGTCATGGAACATTGTGCTGACAGGGATCATGGAGCTTTGTCATGAGAAAGGTTTTCGAGCATTGTGATGACAGGTGTCATGGGGCATTGTGATGACAGTGGTCATGGAGCAGTGTGATGAAAGGTGTCATGGAGCGCTGTGATTACAGGGGCCATTTAGCATTGTGATGAGCAAAGGCAACGGAGCATTGAGATGACAGGGGCAATGGAGCCTTGAGATGAAAACTGTGATGGAACCTTGTGATGACACGGTTCATGGAGCATTGTGATGGCATGGGCCATGGCGAAATGTGATGACAGGTGTCATGGGGCATTGAGATGACAGGGTGCATGGAGCATTGCAGTGAATGTGGTCATAGAGCATTGTGATGAAAAGCACCACGGAGCATTGTGATGACAAGGGTCATAGAGCATGGTGATGACACTAGTCATGGAGCATTGTGATAACATGAGATCTGGAGCGTAGTGATGACAAGTGTCATGGAACATTGTGATGAAAGTGATCATGGAGCAATGTGATTACATGGGCCATGCAGCAATGTGAATACATAGACCATGGAGCATTGTGATGACAGGGGTCATGGAACATTGTGATGAATGTGGTCACGGATCATTGTGATGACAAGTGTCCTGGAACATTGTGATGACATGGCTCATGGAACATTGTGATTACAAGGGCCATGGCGAATTGTAGTGACAAGTGTCATGGGGCAATGTGATGTCTTTGGTCACCTAGGATTGTGATGAAAGGTATCATGGAGCACTGTGATGACAGGGGCCGTGGAGCATTGTGATGACAAATGCCATGGAGCATTGTGATGACAAGTGTCATGGAGCATTGTATGACATTTGCATGGTGCATTATGATGACAAGAGTTCTGGAGCATTATGATGACAAAGGCATGGAGCATTGTGATTACAGGGGCCATGGAGCTATGTGATGACATGGGCAGGGAACACTGTGATGGCAGGAGTCATGGTTCGTTGTGATGAAAACTGTCATGGAACATTGTGGTGAGAGGTGTCATGGAGCATTCTGAGTACATAGGCCATGGAGCATTGTGATGTCGGGGTCATGGGTATTGTAATGAAAATTGTCATGGATCATTGTGATGACAAGTGTCCCAGAACATTGTGATGACCAGGTTCATGGAGCATTGTGAAGACAAGGGCCATGGCGAATTGTGATGACAGGTGTCATGGAGCATTTTGATGACAATGGCCATGGAACATTCTGATGACAAGTGTCATGGATCATTGTGAAGACAAGGGCATGGAACATTATGATGACAAGAGTTCTGGAGCATTGTGATGCTAAGGGCATGGAGCATTGTGATTACAGGGGCCATGGAGCATTGTGATGACAAGTGTCATGGAGCATTGTATGACATTTGCATGGTGCATTATGATGACAAGAGTTCTGGAGCATTGTGATGCCAAAGGCATGGAGCATTGTGATTACAGGGGCCATGGAGCATTGTGATGAAAATGGCATGGAGCATTGTGATGAAAGGGCTACTGGAGCATTGTGAGGAAAGGGGTCATGGATCATTGTGATGACAGGGGTCATGGAGATTTGTGATGACAAGGGCCATGGAGGATTGTGATGACAGGGGTCAGGGGGCATTGTGATGACAGGTGGCATGGAACACTGTGATGAAAGTTGTCCTGGAGAATTGTGAAGAAAAGCACCATGGAGCTTTGTGATGTCGAGAGCCATGGAGCATTGTAATGACAAGTATCATGGAGAATTGTGAGGCCATGCGTCATGGAGCATTGTGATGACACGGTCATGGAACATTGTGCTGACAGGGATCATGGAGCATTGTGATGGGTGTGGCCTTGGAGCATTGTGATGACAGGCATCATTGGGCGTTTTGATAACAGTGGGCATCTAGCATTGTGATGAAAGGTATCATGGAGCACTGTGATGGCAGTGGCCATGGAGCATTGTGATGACAAAGGCCTTGGAGCATTGTTATGACACGTGCATGGAGCATTATGATGACAAAAGTTCTGGAGCATTGTGATGACAAGGGCATGGAGCATTGTGATTACAAGGTTCATCGAGCATTGTGATGACAGTGGTCATGGAATGTTGTGATGTCAACAGCCATGGCGCATTGTGAGCACAGGTGTCATGGGGCATTGTAATGACAGTGCTCATGGAGCATTGTGATGAAAGGCATCATGGTGTAATGTGATTACAGGGGCCAAGGAGAATGGTGAAAACATAGGGCATGGAGCATTGTGATGACAGGGTTTATGAAATATTGTGACGAAAGTGGTCATAGATCACTGTGATGACAAGTTTCCTGGAACATTGTGATGACACGGTTCAGGGAGCATTGTGATGACAAGGGCCATGGCGAATTGTGATGACAGATGTCAGGTGGCATTGTGATGATAGTGGTCATCTAGAATTGTGATGAAATGTATCATGGAGCACTGTGATGACAGGGGCCATGGAGCATTGTGATGACAAGTGTCAAGGAGCATTGTGGTGACACGGAAATGGAGCATTATGTTGAAAAGAGTTCTGGAGCGTTGTGATGACTAGTGCATGAATCATTGTGATTACAGGGTCCATGGAGCATGGTGATGACAAGGGTCATCGAGCATTGTGATGACAGGGGTCATGGAGCATTGTGATGACAAGGAACATGGCGAATTGTGATGACAGGGTTCATGGGGCATTGTGATGACAGGGGGCATGGAACATTGTGATGAAAATGGTCCTGGAGCATTGTGATGACAGCGGTCACAGAAAATTGGGATGACAGTAATTATGCAGCATTGGGATGACTAGGGTCATGGAGCATTGTGATGACAGTGGTCAGTGAACATTGTGACGACAAGGTTCATGAAGCATTGTGATGACAAGGGCTTTGAGCATTGTGATGAAATGGGTCATCATGAATTGTGATGACAGGGGTCATGGAGCATTGCGTTGACATGGGTATGGAACATTGTAATGAGAAGAGATCTGGAGCATTGTAATGACAAGGGTATGGAGCATTTTGAGTACAGGCCCCAAGGAGCATTATGCTGACAAGTGCATGGTGCATTGTGATGAGAAGTGGTATGGACCATTGTGATGAAAATGTTACTGGAGCATTGTGAAGAAAGCGGTCATGGATCATTGTGATGACAGGGTTCATGGAGCTTTGTGATGACAAGGGCCATGGAGCATGGTGATGACAGGGGTCATGGGGCATTGTGATGACAGGTGGCATTGGGAATTGTGATGAAAGGGTCATGGAGCACTCTGATGAAAGTTTTCCTGGAGTATTGTGATGAAAAGAACCATGGATTATTGTGATGAAAAGTGCCATGGATCATTGTGAGGACAAGTGTCATGGAATATTTTGCTGACAGGAATCATGGAGCATTGTGATGAGTGGGGTCATCGGGCATTGTGATGAAAGGGATCATGGAGCAATGTGATTACAGGGGCCATGGAGCATTGTGAATACATAGGACATAGAGCATTGTGATGAGAGGTGTCATGGAGCCTTGTGATGAAAGTGGTCATGGATCATTTTGATGACAAGTGACCTGGAACATTGTGATGACACGGTTCATGGAGCTCTGTAATGACAAGGGCAATGGCGAATTGTGATGACAGGTGTCATGGGGAAATGTGATGACAGTGGTCAACTCGAATTGTCATGAAAGGTATCATGGAGCACTGTGATGACAAGGGCTATGGAGCATTGTGATGACATAAGCCATGGAACATTGTGATGACAAGTGTTATGGAGCATTGTGATGACACGGCATGGAGCATTGTGATGACAAGGGTCATCGAGCATTGTGATGACAGGGGCCCTGGAGCATTGTGTTGACACGAGCATTGAGCAATGTGATGAGAAGAGATCTGGAGCATTGTGATGAAAAGGGCATGGAGCATTGTGATTATAGGGGCCAAGGAGCATTGTGCTGACAAGGCATTGTGCACTGTCATGACAAGTGGCCTGGAGCATTGTGATGAAAGTTGTAATTGACCATTGTGATTACATGTGTCCTGGAAACTTATGATGACACAGTTCAAGGAGCATTGTGATGACAAGGGCCATGGCGAATTGTGATATAAGGTGTCACGGGGCATTTTGATGACAGTGGTCATCTAGCATTGTGATGAAAGGTATCATGGAGCACTGTGATGACAGGGGCCATGTAACATTCTGATGACAAAGGTCATGGAGCATTATGATGACACAGGCATGGGACATTATGATGACAAGCGGTCTGGAGCATTGTGATGACAAGGGCATGGAGCATTGTGATTATAGGGGCCATGGAGCATTGTGATGACCATGGCATGGAGAATTGTGATGACATGGGTCATCGAGCATTGTAATGACCAGGGTCTTGGATCATTGTGTTGACACAGGCATGGAGCATTGTGATGAGAAGAGAACTGGAGCATTGTGATGACAAGGGCATGGAGCATTGTGATTATAGGGGCCAAGGAGCACTGTGCTGACAAGGATATGGTGTATTGTGATGAAAAGGGCATGGAGAATTGTGATGACATGGACAGGGAACATTGTGATCACAGAGGTCATGGAAAATTGTGATGACAAGTGTCATGGAACATTGTGCTGACAGGGATCATGGAGCTTTGTCATGAGAAAGGTTTTCGAGCATTGTGATGACAGGTGTCATGGGGCATTGTGATGACAGTGGTCATGGAGCAGTGTGATGAAAGGTGTCATGGAGCGCTGTGATTACAGGGGCCATTTAGCATTGTGATGAGCAAAGGCAACGGAGCATTGAGATGACAGGGGCAATGGAGCCTTGAGATGAAAACTGTGATGGAACCTTGTGATGACACGGTTCATGGAGCATTGTGATGGCATGGGCCATGGCGAAATGTGATGACAGGTGTCATGGGGCATTGAGATGACAGGGTGCATGGAGCATTGCAGTGAATGTGGTCATAGAGCATTGTGATGAAAAGCACCACGGAGCATTGTGATGACAAGGGTCATAGAGCATGGTGATGACACTAGTCATGGAGCATTGTGATAACATGAGATCTGGAGCGTAGTGATGACAAGTGTCATGGAACATTGTGATGAAAGTGATCATGGAGCAATGTGATTACATGGGCCATGCAGCAATGTGAATACATAGACCATGGAGCATTGTGATGACAGGGGTCATGGAACATTGTGATGAATGTGGTCACGGATCATTGTGATGACAAGTGTCCTGGAACATTGTGATGACATGGCTCATGGAACATTGTGATTACAAGGGCCATGGCGAATTGTAGTGACAAGTGTCATGGGGCAATGTGATGTCTTTGGTCACCTAGGATTGTGATGAAAGGTATCATGGAGCACTGTGATGACAGGGGCCGTGGAGCATTGTGATGACAAATGCCATGGAGCATTGTGATGACAAGTGTCATGGAGCATTGTATGACATTTGCATGGTGCATTATGATGACAAGAGTTCTGGAGCATTATGATGACAAAGGCATGGAGCATTGTGATTACAGGGGCCATGGAGCTATGTGATGACATGGGCAGGGAACACTGTGATGGCAGGAGTCATGGTTCGTTGTGATGAAAACTGTCATGGAACATTGTGGTGAGAGGTGTCATGGAGCATTCTGAGTACATAGGCCATGGAGCATTGTGATGTCGGGGTCATGGGTATTGTAATGAAAATTGTCATGGATCATTGTGATGACAAGTGTCCCAGAACATTGTGATGACCAGGTTCATGGAGCATTGTGAAGACAAGGGCCATGGCGAATTGTGATGACAGGTGTCATGGAGCATTTTGATGACAATGGCCATGGAACATTCTGATGACAAGTGTCATGGATCATTGTGAAGACAAGGGCATGGAGCATTATGATGACAAGAGTTCTGGAGCATTGTGATGCTAAGGGCATGGAGCATTGTGATTACAGGGGCCATGGAGCATTGTGATGACAAGTGTCATGGAGCATTGTATGACATTTGCATGGTGCATTATGATGACAAGAGTTCTGGAGCATTGTGATGCCAAAGGCATGGAGCATTGTGATTACAGGGGCCATGGAGCATTGTGATGAAAATGGCATGGAGCATTGTGATGAAAGGGCTACTGGAGCATTGTGAGGAAAGGGGTCATGGATCATTGTGATGACAGGGGTCATGGAGATTTGTGATGACAAGGGCCATGGAGGATTGTGATGACAGGGGTCAGGGGGCATTGTGATGACAGGTGGCATGGAACACTGTGATGAAAGTTGTCCTGGAGAATTGTGAAGAAAAGCACCATGGAGCTTTGTGATGTCGAGAGCCATGGAGCATTGTAATGACAAGTATCATGGAGAATTGTGAGGCCATGCGTCATGGAGCATTGTGATGACACGGTCATGGAACATTGTGCTGACAGGGATCATGGAGCATTGTGATGGGTGTGGCCTTGGAGCATTGTGATGACAGGCATCATTGGGCGTTTTGATAACAGTGGGCATCTAGCATTGTGATGAAAGGTATCATGGAGCACTGTGATGGCAGTGGCCATGGAGCATTGTGATGACAAAGGCCTTGGAGCATTGTTATGACACGTGCATGGAGCATTATGATGACAAAAGTTCTGGAGCATTGTGATGACAAGGGCATGGAGCATTGTGATTACAAGGTTCATCGAGCATTGTGATGACAGTGGTCATGGAATGTTGTGATGTCAACAGCCATGGCGCATTGTGAGCACAGGTGTCATGGGGCATTGTAATGACAGTGCTCATGGAGCATTGTGATGAAAGGCATCATGGTGTAATGTGATTACAGGGGCCAAGGAGAATGGTGAAAACATAGGGCATGGAGCATTGTGATGACAGGGTTTATGAAATATTGTGACGAAAGTGGTCATAGATCACTGTGATGACAAGTTTCCTGGAACATTGTGATGACACGGTTCAGGGAGCATTGTGATGACAAGGGCCATGGCGAATTGTGATGACAGATGTCAGGTGGCATTGTGATGATAGTGGTCATCTAGAATTGTGATGAAATGTATCATGGAGCACTGTGATGACAGGGGCCATGGAGCATTGTGATGACAAGTGTCAAGGAGCATTGTGGTGACACGGAAATGGAGCATTATGTTGAAAAGAGTTCTGGAGCGTTGTGATGACTAGTGCATGAATCATTGTGATTACAGGGTCCATGGAGCATGGTGATGACAAGGGTCATCGAGCATTGTGATGACAGGGGTCATGGAGCATTGTGATGACAAGGAACATGGCGAATTGTGATGACAGGGTTCATGGGGCATTGTGATGACAGGGGGCATGGAACATTGTGATGAAAATGGTCCTGGAGCATTGTGATGACAGCGGTCACAGAAAATTGGGATGACAGTAATTATGCAGCATTGGGATGACTAGGGTCATGGAGCATTGTGATGACAGTGGTCAGTGAACATTGTGACGACAAGGTTCATGAAGCATTGTGATGACAAGGGCTTTGAGCATTGTGATGAAATGGGTCATCATGAATTGTGATGACAGGGGTCATGGAGCATTGCGTTGACATGGGTATGGAACATTGTAATGAGAAGAGATCTGGAGCATTGTAATGACAAGGGTATGGAGCATTTTGAGTACAGGCCCCAAGGAGCATTATGCTGACAAGTGCATGGTGCATTGTGATGAGAAGTGGTATGGACCATTGTGATGAAAATGTTACTGGAGCATTGTGAAGAAAGCGGTCATGGATCATTGTGATGACAGGGTTCATGGAGCTTTGTGATGACAAGGGCCATGGAGCATGGTGATGACAGGGGTCATGGGGCATTGTGATGACAGGTGGCATTGGGAATTGTGATGAAAGGGTCATGGAGCACTCTGATGAAAGTTTTCCTGGAGTATTGTGATGAAAAGAACCATGGATTATTGTGATGAAAAGTGCCATGGATCATTGTGAGGACAAGTGTCATGGAATATTTTGCTGACAGGAATCATGGAGCATTGTGATGAGTGGGGTCATCGGGCATTGTGATGAAAGGGATCATGGAGCAATGTGATTACAGGGGCCATGGAGCATTGTGAATACATAGGACATAGAGCATTGTGATGAGAGGTGTCATGGAGCCTTGTGATGAAAGTGGTCATGGATCATTTTGATGACAAGTGACCTGGAACATTGTGATGACACGGTTCATGGAGCTCTGTAATGACAAGGGCAATGGCGAATTGTGATGACAGGTGTCATGGGGAAATGTGATGACAGTGGTCAACTCGAATTGTCATGAAAGGTATCATGGAGCACTGTGATGACAAGGGCTATGGAGCATTGTGATGACATAAGCCATGGAACATTGTGATGACAAGTGTTATGGAGCATTGTGATGACACGGCATGGAGCATTGTGATGACAAGGGTCATCGAGCATTGTGATGACAGGGGCCCTGGAGCATTGTGTTGACACGAGCATTGAGCAATGTGATGAGAAGAGATCTGGAGCATTGTGATGAAAAGGGCATGGAGCATTGTGATTATAGGGGCCAAGGAGCATTGTGCTGACAAGGCATTGTGCACTGTCATGACAAGTGGCCTGGAGCATTGTGATGAAAGTTGTAATTGACCATTGTGATTACATGTGTCCTGGAAACTTATGATGACACAGTTCAAGGAGCATTGTGATGACAAGGGCCATGGCGAATTGTGATATAAGGTGTCACGGGGCATTTTGATGACAGTGGTCATCTAGCATTGTGATGAAAGGTATCATGGAGCACTGTGATGACAGGGGCCATGTAACATTCTGATGACAAAGGTCATGGAGCATTATGATGACACAGGCATGGGACATTATGATGACAAGCGGTCTGGAGCATTGTGATGACAAGGGCATGGAGCATTGTGATTATAGGGGCCATGGAGCATTGTGATGACCATGGCATGGAGAATTGTGATGACATGGGTCATCGAGCATTGTAATGACCAGGGTCTTGGATCATTGTGTTGACACAGGCATGGAGCATTGTGATGAGAAGAGAACTGGAGCATTGTGATGACAAGGGCATGGAGCATTGTGATTATAGGGGCCAAGGAGCACTGTGCTGACAAGGATATGGTGTATTGTGATGAAAAGGGCATGGAGAATTGTGATGACATGGACAGGGAACATTGTGATCACAGAGGTCATGGAAAATTGTGATGACAAGTGTCATGGAACATTGTGCTGACAGGGATCATGGAGCTTTGTCATGAGAAAGGTTTTCGAGCATTGTGATGACAGGTGTCATGGGGCATTGTGATGACAGTGGTCATGGAGCAGTGTGATGAAAGGTGTCATGGAGCGCTGTGATTACAGGGGCCATTTAGCATTGTGATGAGCAAAGGCAACGGAGCATTGAGATGACAGGGGCAATGGAGCCTTGAGATGAAAACTGTGATGGAACCTTGTGATGACACGGTTCATGGAGCATTGTGATGGCATGGGCCATGGCGAAATGTGATGACAGGTGTCATGGGGCATTGAGATGACAGGGTGCATGGAGCATTGCAGTGAATGTGGTCATAGAGCATTGTGATGAAAAGCACCACGGAGCATTGTGATGACAAGGGTCATAGAGCATGGTGATGACACTAGTCATGGAGCATTGTGATAACATGAGATCTGGAGCGTAGTGATGACAAGTGTCATGGAACATTGTGATGAAAGTGATCATGGAGCAATGTGATTACATGGGCCATGCAGCAATGTGAATACATAGACCATGGAGCATTGTGATGACAGGGGTCATGGAACATTGTGATGAATGTGGTCACGGATCATTGTGATGACAAGTGTCCTGGAACATTGTGATGACATGGCTCATGGAACATTGTGATTACAAGGGCCATGGCGAATTGTAGTGACAAGTGTCATGGGGCAATGTGATGTCTTTGGTCACCTAGGATTGTGATGAAAGGTATCATGGAGCACTGTGATGACAGGGGCCGTGGAGCATTGTGATGACAAATGCCATGGAGCATTGTGATGACAAGTGTCATGGAGCATTGTATGACATTTGCATGGTGCATTATGATGACAAGAGTTCTGGAGCATTATGATGACAAAGGCATGGAGCATTGTGATTACAGGGGCCATGGAGCTATGTGATGACATGGGCAGGGAACACTGTGATGGCAGGAGTCATGGTTCGTTGTGATGAAAACTGTCATGGAACATTGTGGTGAGAGGTGTCATGGAGCATTCTGAGTACATAGGCCATGGAGCATTGTGATGTCGGGGTCATGGGTATTGTAATGAAAATTGTCATGGATCATTGTGATGACAAGTGTCCCAGAACATTGTGATGACCAGGTTCATGGAGCATTGTGAAGACAAGGGCCATGGCGAATTGTGATGACAGGTGTCATGGAGCATTTTGATGACAATGGCCATGGAACATTCTGATGACAAGTGTCATGGATCATTGTGAAGACAAGGGCATGGAGCATTATGATGACAAGAGTTCTGGAGCATTGTGATGCTAAGGGCATGGAGCATTGTGATTACAGGGGCCATGGAGCATTGTGATGACAAGTGTCATGGAGCATTGTATGACATTTGCATGGTGCATTATGATGACAAGAGTTCTGGAGCATTGTGATGCCAAAGGCATGGAGCATTGTGATTAAAGGGGCCATGGAGCATTGTGATGAAAATGGCATGGAGCATTGTGATGAAAGGGGTACTGGAGCATTGTGAGGAAAGGGGTCATGGATCATTGTGATGACAGGGGTCATGGAGATTTGTGATGACAAGGGCCATGGAGGATTGTGATGACAGGGTCAGGGGGCATTGTGATGACAGGGGGCATGGAACACTGTGATGAAAGTTGTCCTGGAGAATTGTGAAGAAAAGCACCATGGAGCATTGTGATTTCGAGAGCCATGGAGCATTGTAATGACAAGTATCATGGAGAATTGTTATGCCATGCGTCATGGAGCATTGTGATGACACGGTCATGGAACATTGTGCTGACAGGGATCATGGAGCATTGTGATGGGTGTGGCCTTGGAGCATTGTGATGACAGGCATCATTGGGCATTTTGATAACAGTGGGCATCTAGCATTGTGATGAAAGGTATCATGGAGCAGTGTGATGGCAGTGGCCATGGAGCATTGTGATGACAAAGGCCTTGGAGCATTGTTATGACACGTGCATGGAGCATTATGATGACAAGAGTTCTGGAGCATTGTGATGACAAGGGCATGGAGCATTGTGATTACAAGGTTCATCGAGCATTGTGATGACAGTGGTCATGGAATGTTGTGATGTCAACAGCCATGGCGCATTGTGAGCACAGGTGTCATGGGGCATTGTAATGACAGTGCTCATGGAGCATTGTGATGAAAGGCATCATGGTGTAATGTGATTACAGGGGCCACGGAGAATGGTGAAAACATAGGGCATGGAGCATTGTGATGACAGGGGTCATGAAATATTGTGACGAAAGTGGTCATGGATCACTGTGATGACAAGTTTCCTGGAACATTGTGATGACACGGTTCAGGGAGCATTGTGATGACAAGGGCCATGGCGAATTGTGATGACAGATGTCAGGTGGCATTGTGATGATAGTGGTCATCTAGAATTGTGATGAAATATATCATGGAGCACTGTGATGACAGGGGCCATGGAGCATTGTGATGACAAGTGTCAAGGAGCATTGTGGTGACACGGGAATGGAGCATTATGTTGAAAAGAGTTCTGGAGCGTTGTGATGACTAGTGCATGAAGCCTTGTGATTACAGGGGCCATGGAGCATGGTGATGACAAGGGTCATCGAGCATTGTGATGACAGGGGTCATGGAGCATTGTGATGACAAGGAACATGGCGAATTGTGATGACAGGGTTCATGGGGCATTGTGATGACAGGTGGCATGGAACATTGTGATGAAAATGGTCCTGGAGCATTGTGATGACAGCGGTCACGGAAAATTGGGATGACAGTAATTATGCAGCATTGTGATGACTAGGGTCATGGAGCATTGTGATGACAGTGGTCAGTGAACATTGTGACAACAAGGTTCATGAAGCATTGTGATGACAGTGGTCAGTGAACATTGTGACGACAAGGTTCATGAAACATTGTGATGACAGGGGTCAGTGAACATTGTGACGACAATGTTCATGAAGCATTGTGATGACAAGGGCTTTGAGCATTGTGATGAAATGTGTCATCGAGAATTGTGATGACAGGGGTCATGGAGCATTGCATTGACATGGGTATGGATCATTGTAATGAGAAGAGATCTGGAGCATTGTAATGACAAGGGTATGGAGCATTTTGAGTACAGGGGCCAAGGAGCATTGTGCTGACAAGTGCATGGTGCATTGTGATGAGAAGTGGTATGGACCATGGTGATGAAAATGTTACTGGAGCATTGTGAAGAAAGCGGTCATGGATCATTGTGATGACAGGGTTCATGGAGCTTTGTGATGACAAGGGCCATGGAGCATGGTGATGACAGGGGTCATGGGGCATTGTGATGACAGGTGGCATTGGGAATTGTGATGAAAGGGTCATGGAGCACTCTGATGAAAGTTTTCCTGGAGCATTGTGATGAAAAGAACCATGGATTATTGTGATGACAAGTGCCATGGAGCATTGTGAGGACAAGTGTCATGGAATAATTTGCTGACAGGAGTCATGGAGCATTGTGATGAGTGGGGCCATGGAGCATTGTGATGAAAGACGTCATGGGGCATTGTTATGACAGTGGTCATGGGGCATTGTGATGAAAGGGATCATGGGGCAATGTGATTACAGGGGCCATGGAGCATTGTTAATACATAGGACATAGAGCATTGTGATGAGAGGTGTCATGGAGCATTGTGATGAAAGTGGTCATGGATCATTTTGATGACAAGTGACCTGGAACATTGTGATGACACGGTTCATGGAGCACTGTAATGACAAGGGCAATGGCGAATTGTGATGACAGGTGTCATGGGGAAATGTGATGACAGTGGTCATCTCGAATTGTCATGAAAAGTATCATGGAGCACTGTGATGACAAGGGCTATGGAGCATTGTGATGACATAGGCCATGGAACATTGTGATGACAAGTGTTATGGAGCATTGTGATAACACGGGCATGGAGCATTTTGATGACAAGGGTCATCGAGCATTGTGATGACAGGGGCCTGGAGCATTGTGTTGACACGAGCATTGAGCAATGTGATGAGAAGAGATCTGGAGCATTGTGATGACAAGGGCATGGAGCATTTTGATTACAGGGGCCAAGGAGGATTGTGCTGACAAGGCATTGTGCACTGTCATGACAAGTGGCATGGAGCATTGTGATGAAAGTTGTAATTGACCATTGTGATTACATGTGTCCTGGAAACTTATGATGACACAGTTCAAGGAGCATTGTGATGACAAGGGCCATGGCGAATTGTGATATAAAGTGTCACGGGGCATTTTGATGACAGTGGTCATCTAGCATTGTGATGAAAGGTATCATGGAGCACTGTGATGACAGGGGCCATGTAGCATTCTGATGACAAAGGCCATGGAGCATTATGATGACACAGGCATGGGACATTATGATGACAAGCGGTCTGGAGCATTGTGATGACAAGGGCATGGAGCATTGTGCTTATAGGGGACATGGAGCATTGTGATGACCATGGCATGGAGAATTGTGATGACATGGGTCATCAAGCATTGTGATGACCAGGGTCTTGGAGCATTGTGTTGACACAGGCATGGAGCATTGTGATGAGAAGAGAACTGGAACATTGTGATGACAAGGGCATGGAGCATTGTGATTATAGGGGCCAAGGAGCACTGTGCTGACAAGGGCATGGTGTATTGTGATGAAAAGGGCATGGAGAATTGTGATGACATGGACAGGGAACATTGTGATCACAGAGGTCATGGAAAATTGTGATGACAAGTGTCATGGAACATTGTGCTGACAGGGATCATGGAGCTTTGTCATGAGAAAGGTTTTCGAGCATTGTGATGACAGGTGTCATGGGGCATTGTGATGACAGTGGTCATGGAGCAGTGTGATGAAAGGTGTCATGGAGCGCTGTGATTACAGGGGCCATGGAGCATTGTGATGAGCAAAGGCAATGGAGCATTGAGATGACAGGGGCAATGGAGCCTTGTGATGAAAACTGTCCTGGAATCTTGTGATGACACGGTTCATGGAGCATTGTGATGGCATGGGCCATGGCGAATTGTGATGACAGGTGTCATGGGGCATTGAGATGACAGGGTTCATGGAGCATTGCAGTGAATGTGGTCATAGAGCATTGTGATGAAAAGCACCATGGAGCATTGTGATGACAAGGGTCATAGAGCATGGTGATGACACTAGTCATGGAGCATTGTGATAACATGAGATCTGGAGCGTAGTGATGACAAGTGTCATGGAACATTGTGATGAAAGTGATCATGGAGCAATGTGATTACATGGGCCATGCAGCAATGTGAATACATAGGCCATGGAGCATTGTGATGACAGGGGTCATGGAACATTGTGATGAATGTGGTCACGGATCATTGTGATGACAAGTGTCCTGGAACATTGTGATGACATGGCTCATGGAACATTGTGATTACAAGGGCCATGGCGAATTGTGGTGACAAGTGTCATGGGGCACTGTGATGTCATTGGTCACCTAGGATTGTGATGAAAGGTATCATGGAGCACTGTGATGACAGGGGCCGTGGAGCATTGTGATGACAAATGCCATGGAGCATTGTGATGACAAGTGTCATGGAGCATTGTATGACATTTGCATGGTGCATTAGGATGACAAGAGTTCTGGAGCATTATGATGACAAAGGCATGGAGCATTGTGATTACAGGGGCCATGGAGCTATGTGATGACATGGGCAGGGAGCACTGTGATGGCAGGTGTCATGGTTCGTTGTGATGAAAACTGTCATGGAACATTGTGGTGAGAGGTGTCATGGAGCATTCTGAGTACATAGGCCATGGAGCATTGTGATGTCGGGGTCATGGGTATTGTAATGAAAATTGTCATGGATCATTGTGATGACAAGTGTCCCAGAACATTGTGATGACCAGATTCATGGAGCATTGTGAAGACAAGGGCCATGGCGAATTGTGATGACAGGTGTCATGGAGCATTTTGATGACAATGGCCATGGAACATTCTGATGACAAGTGTCATGGATCATTGTGAAGACAAGGGCATGGAGCATTATGATGACAAGAGTTCTGGAGCATTGTGATGCTAAGGGCATGGAGCATTGTGATTACAGGGGCCATGGAGCATTGTGATGACAAGTGTCATGGAGCATTGTATGACATTTGCATGGTGCATTATGATGACAAGAGTTCTGGAGCATTGTGATGCCAAAGGCATGGAGCATTGTGATTACAGGGGCCATGGAGCATTGTGATGAAAATGGCATGGAGCATTGTGATGAAAGGGGTACTGGAGCATTGTGAGGAAAGGGGTCATGGATCATTGTGATGACAGGGGTCATGGAGATTTGTGATGACAAGGGCCATGGAGGATTGTGATGACAGGGTCAGGGGGCATTGTGATGACAGGGGGCATGGAACACTGTGATGAAAGTTGTCCTGGAGAATTGTGAAGAAAAGCACCTTGGAGCATTGTGATTTCGAGAGCCATGGAGCATTGTAATGACAAGTATCATGGAGAATTGTTATGCCATGCGTCATGGAGCATTGTGATGACACGGTCATGGAACATTGTGCTGACAGGGATCATGGAGCATTGTGATGGGTGTGGCCTTGGAGCATTGTGATGACAGGCATCATTGGGCATTTTGATAACAGTGGGCATCTAGCATTGTGATGAAAGGTATCATGGAGCACTGTGATGGCAGTGGCCATGGAGCATTGTGATGACAAAGGCCTTGGAGCATTGTGATGACACGTGCATGGAGCATTATGATGACAAGAGTTCTGGAGCATTGTGATGACAAGGGCATGGAGCATTGTGATTACAAGGTTCATCGAGCATTGTGATGACAGTGGTCATGGAATGTTGTGATGTCAACAGCCATGGCGCATTGTGAGCACAGGTGTCATGGGGCATTGTAATGACAGTGCTCATGGAGCATTGTGATGAAAGGCATCATGGTGTAATGTGATTACAGGGGCCACGGAGAATGGTGAAAACATAGGGCATGGAGCATTGTGATGACAGGGGTCATGAAATATTGTGACGAAAGTGGTCATGGATCACTGTGATGACAAGTTTCCTGGAACATTGTGATGACACGGTTCAGGGAGCATTGTGATGACAAGGGCCATGGCGAATTGTGATGACAGATGTCAGGTGGCATTGTGATGATAGTGGTCATCTAGAATTGTGATGAAATGTATCATGGAGCACTGTGATGACAGGGGCCATGGAGCATTGTGATGACAAGTGTCAAGGAGCATTGTGGTGACACGGGAATGGAGCATTATGTTGAAAAGAGTTCTGGAGCGTTGTGATGACTAGTGCATGAAGCCTTGTGATTACAGGGGCCATGGAGCATGGTGATGACAAGGGTCATCGAGCATTGTGATGACAGGGGTCATGGAGCATTGTGATGACAAGGAACATGGCGAATTGTGATGACAGGGTTCATGGGGCATTGTGATGACAGGTGGCATGGAACATTGTGATGAAAATGGTCCTGGAGCATTGTGATGACAGCGGTCACGGAAAATTGGGATGACAGTAATTATGCAGCATTGTGATGACTAGGGTCATGGAGCATTGTGATGACAGTGGTCAGTGAACATTGTGACAACAAGGTTCATGAAGCATTGTGATGACAGTGGTCAGTGAACATTGTGACGACAAGGTTCATGAAACATTGTGATGACAGGGGTCAGTGAACATTGTGAAGACAATGTTCATGAAGCATTGTGATGACAAGGGCTTTGAGCATTGTGATGAAATGTGTCATCGAGAATTGTGATGACAGGGGTCATGGAGCATTGCGTTGACATGGGTATGGATCATTGTAATGAGAAGAGATCTGGAGCATTGTAATGACAAGGGTATGGAGCATTTTGAGTACAGGGGCCAAGGAGCATTGTGCTGACAAGTGCATGGTGCATTGTGATGAGAAGTGGTATGGACCATGGTGATGAAAATGTTACTGGAGCATTGTGAAGAAAGCGGTCATGGATCATTGTGATGACAGGGTTCATGGAGCTTTGTGATGACAAGGGCCATGGAGCATGGTGATGACAGGGGTCATGGGGCATTGTGATGACAGGTGGCATTGGGAATTGTGATGAAAGGGTCATGGAGCACTCTGATGAAAGTTTTCCTGGAGCATTGTGATGAAAAGAACCATGGATTATTGTGATGACAAGTGCCATGGAGCATTGTGAGGACAAGTGTCATGGAATAATTTGCTGACAGGAGTCATGGAGCATTGTGATGAGTGGGGCCATGGAGCATTGTGATGAAAGACGTCATGGGGCATTGTTATGACAGTGGTCATGGGGCATTGTGATGAAAGGGATCATGGGGCAATGTGATTACAGGGGCCATGGAGCATTGTTAATACATAGGACATAGAGCATTGTGATGAGAGGTGTCATGGAGCATTGTGATGAAAGTGGTCATGGATCATTTTGATGACAAGTGACCTGGAACATTGTGATGACACGGTTCATGGAGCACTGTAATGACAAGGGCAATGGCGAATTGTGATGACAGGTGTCATGGGGAAATGTGATGACAGTGGTCATCTCGAATTGTCATGAAAAGTATCATGGAGCACTGTGATGACAAGGGCTATGGAGCATTGTGATGACATAGGCCATGGAACATTGTGATGACAAGTGTTATGGAGCATTGTGATAACACGGGCATGGAGCATTTTGATGACAAGGGTCATCGAGCATTGTGATGACAGGGGCCTGGAGCATTGTGTTGACACGAGCATTGAGCAATGTGATGAGAAGAGATCTGGAGCATTGTGATGACAAGGGCATGGAGCATTTTGATTACAGGGGCCAAGGAGGATTGTGCTGACAAGGCATTGTGCACTGTCATGACAAGTGGCATGGAGCATTGTGATGAAAGTTGTAATTGACCATTGTGATTACATGTGTCCTGGAAACTTATGATGACACAGTTCAAGGAGCATTGTGATGACAAGGGCCATGGCGAATTGTGATATAAAGTGTCACGGGGCATTTTGATGACAGTGGTCATCTAGCATTGTGATGAAAGGTATCATGGAGCACTGTGATGACAGGGGCCATGTAGCATTCTGATGACAAAGGCCATGGAGCATTATGATGACACAGGCATGGGACATTATGATGACAAGCGGTCTGGAGCATTGTGATGACAAGGGCATGGAGCATTGTGCTTATAGGGGCCATGGAGCATTGTGATGACCATGGCATGGAGAATTGTGATGACATGGGTCATCAAGCATTGTGATGACCAGGGTCTTGGAGCATTGTGTTGACACAGGCATGGAGCATTGTGATGAGAAGAGAACTGGAACATTGTGATGACAAGGGCATGGAGCATTGTGATTATAGGGGCCAAGGAGCACTGTGCTGACAAGGGCATGGTGTATTGTGATGAAAAGGGCATGGAGAATTGTGATGACATGGACAGGGAACATTGTGATCACAGAGGTCATGGAAAATTGTGATGACAAGTGTCATGGAACATTGTGCTGACAGGGATCATGGAGCTTTGTGATGAGAAAGGTTTTCGAGCATTGTGATGACAGGTGTCATGGGGCATTGTGATGACAGTGGTCATGGAGCAGTGTGATGAAAGGTGTCATGGAGCGCTGTGATTACAGGGGCCATGGAGCATTGTGATGAGCAAAGGCAATGGAGCATTGAGATGACAGGGGCAATGGAGCCTTGTGATGAAAACTGTCCTGGAATCTTGTGATGACACGGTTCATGGAGCATTGTGATGGCATGGGCCATGGCGAATTGTGATGACAGGTGTCATGGGGCATTGAGATGACAGGGTTCATGGAGCATTGCAGTGAATGTGGTCATAGAGCATTGTGATGAAAAGCACCATGGAGCATTGTGATGACAAGGGTCATAGAGCATGGTGATGACACTAGTCATGGAGCATTGTGATAACATGAGATCTGGAGCGTAGTGATGACAAGTGTCATGGAACATTGTGATGAAAGTGATCATGGAGCAATGTGATTACATAGGCCATGCAGCAATGTGAATACATAGGCCATGGAGCATTGTGATGACAGGGGTCATGGAACATTGTGATGAATGTGGTCACGGATCATTGTGATGACAAGTGTCCTGGAACATTGTGATGACATGGCTCATGGAACATTGTGATTACAAGGGCCATGGCGAATTGTGGTGACAAGTGTCATGGGGCACTGTGATGTCATTGGTCACCTAGGATCGTGATGAAAGGTATCATGGAGCACTGTGATGACAGGGGCCGTGGAGCATTGTGATGACAAATGCCATGGAGCATTGTGATGACAAGTGTCATGGAGCATTGTATGACATTTGCATGGTGCATTATGATGACAAGAGTTCTGGAGCATTATGATGACAAAGGCATGGAGCATTGTGATTACAGGGGCCATGGAGCTATGTGATAACATGGGCAGGGAACACTGTGATGGCAGGTGTCATGGATCGTTGTGATGACAACTGTCATGGAACATTGTGGTGAGAGGTGTCATGGAGCATTCTGAGTACATAGGCCATGGAGCATTGTGATGTCGGGGTCATGGGAATTGTAATGAAAATTGTCATGGATCATTGTGATGACAAGTGTCCCAGAACATTGTGATAACCAGGTTCATGGAGCATTGTGAAGACAAGGGCCATGGCGAATTGTGATGACAGGCGTCATGGAGCATTTTGATGACAATGGCCATGGAACATTCTGATGACAAGTGTCATGGACCATTGTGAAGACAAGGGCATGGAACATTATGATGACAAGAGTACTGGAGCATTGTGATGCTAAGGGCATGGAACATTGTGATTACAGGGGCCATGGAGCATTGTGATGACAAGTGTCATGGAGCATTGTATGACATTTGCATGGTGCATTATGATGACAAGAGTTCTGGAGCATTGTGATGCCAAAGGCATGGAGCATTGTGATTACAGGGGCCATGGAGCATTGTGATGAAAATGGCATGGAGCATTGTGATGAAAGGGGTACTGGAGCATTGTGAGGAAAGGGGTCATGGATCATTGTGATGACAGGGGTCATGGAGATTTGTGATGACAAGGGCCATGGAGGATTGTGATGACAGGGGTCAGGGGGCATTGTGATGACAGGGGGCATGGAACACTGTGATGAAAGTTGTCCTGGAGAATTGTGAAGAAAAGCACCATGGAACTTTGTGATGTCGAGAGCCATGGAGCATTGTAATGACAAGTATCATGGAGAATTGTGATGCCATGCGTCATGGAGCATTGTGATGACACGGTCATGGAACATTGTGCTGACAGGGATCATGGAGCATTGTGATGGGTGTGGCCTTGGAGCATTGTGATGACAGGCATCATTGGGCATTTTGATAACAGTGGGCATCTAGCATTGTGATGAAAGGTATCATGGAGCACTGTGATGGCAGTGGCCATGGAGCATTGTGATGACAAAGGCCTTGGAGCATTGTGATGACACGTGCATGGAGCATTATGATGACAAGAGTTCTGGAGCATTGTGATGACAAGGGCATGGAGCATTGTGATTACAAGGTTCATCGAGCATTGTGATGACAGTGGTCAAGGAATGTTGTGATGTCAACAGCCATGGCGCATTGTGAGCACAGGTGTCATGGGGCATTGTAATGACAGTGCTCATGGAGCATTGTGATGAAAGGCATCATGGTGTAATGTGATTACAGGGGCCACGGAGAATGGTGAAAACATAGGGCATGGAGCATTGTGATGACAGGGGTCATGAAATATTGTGACGAAAGTGGTCATGGATCACTGTGATGACAAGTTTCCTGGAACATTGTGATGACACGGTTCAGGGAGCATTGTGATGACAAGGGCCATGGCGAATTGTGATGACAGATGTCAGGTGGCATTGTGATGATAGTGGTCATCTAGAATTGTGATGAAACGTATCATGGAGCACTGTGATGACAGGGGCCATGGAGCATTGTGGTGACAAGTGTCAAGGAGCATTGTGGTGACACGGGAATGGAGCATTATGTTGAAAAGAGTTCTGGAGCGTTGTGATGACTAGTGCATGAAGCCTTGTGATTACAGGGGCCATGGAGCATGGTGATGACAAGGGTCATCGAGCATTGTGATGACAGGGGTCATGGAGCATTGTGATGACAAGGAACATGGCGAATTGTGATGACAGGGTTCATGGGGCATTGTGATGACAGGTGGCATGGAACATTGTGATGAAAATGGTCCTGGAGCATTGTGATGACAGCGATTACGGAAAATTGGGATGACAGTAATTATGCAGCATTGTGATGACTAGGGTCATGGAGCATTGTGATGACAGTGGTCAGTGAACATTGTGACGACAAGGTTCATGAAGCATTGTGATGACAGTGGTCAGTGAACATTGTGACGACAAGGTTCATGAAGCATTGTGATGACAGGGGTCAGTGAACATTGTGACGACAATGTTCATGAAGCATTGTGATGACAAGGGCTTTGAGCATTGTGATGACAACTGTCATGGAATATTTTGCTGACAGGAATCATGGAGCATTGTGATGAGTGGGGCCATGGAGCATTGTGATGAAAGACGTCATGGGGCATTGTTATGACAGCGGTCATGGAGCATTGTGATGAAAGGGATCATGGAGCAATGTGATTACAGGGGCTATGGAGCATTGTGAATACATAGGACATAGAGCATTGTGATGAGAGGTGTCATGGAGCATTGTGATGAAAGTGGTCATGGATCATTTTGATGACAAGTGACCTGGAACATTGTGATGACACGGTTCATGGAGCACTGTCATGACAAGGGCAATGGCGAATTGTGATGTCAGGTGTCACGGGGAAATGTGATGACAGTGGTCATCTAGAATTGTCATGAAAGGTATCATGGAGCACTGTGATGACAAGGGCTATGGAGCATTGTGATGACATAGGCCATGGAACGTTGTGAAGACAAGGGCATGGAGCATATTGATTACAGGGGCCAAGGAGCATTTTGATTACAGTGGCCAAGGAGCATTGTGCTGACAAGGCAATGTGCATTGTGATGACAAGTGGCATGGAGCATTGTGATGAAAGTTGTAATTGACCATTGTGATTACATGTGTCCTGGAAACTTGTGATGACACAGTTCAAGGAGCATTGTGTAGACAAGGGCCATGGCGAATTGTGATATAAGGTGTCATGGGGCATTTTGATGAGAGTGGTCATCTAGCATTGTGATGAAAGGTATCATGGAGCACTGTGATGACAGGGGCCATGTAGCATTCTGATGACAATGGCCATGGAGCATTGTGATGACACGGGCATGAGACATTATGATGACAAGAGGTCTGGAGCATTGTGATGACCATGGCATGGAGCATTGTGATGACAAGGGCCATCCAGCATTTTCATGACAGTTGTCATGGAGCATTGAAATGACAAAGGCCATGGAGCATTGTGATGACAGGGGTCATGGGCATTGTGATGAGAGGGTGAATGGAGCATTGTGATGAAAATTGTCCTGGAGCATTGTGATGACATCGGTCATGGAGAACAGTGATGACAGGGATCATGCAACATTGTGATGACAACGGCATGGAGCATTGTGATGACATGGGTCATCGAGCATTGTGATGACCAGGGTCATGGAGCATTGTGTTGACACAGGCATGGAGCATTGTGATGAGAAGGGAACTGGAGCATTGTGATGACAAGGGCATGGAGCATTGTGATTATAGGGGCCAAGGTGCACTGTGCTGAAAAGGGCATGGTGTATTGTGATGAAAAGGGCATGGAGAATTGTGATTACATGGACAGGGAACATTGTGATCACAGAGGTCATGGAAGATTGTGATGACAAGTGTCATGGAACATTGTGCTGACAGGGATCATGGAGCATTGTGATGAGAAAGGTTTTTGAGCATTGTGATGACAGGTGTCATGGGGCATTGTGATGACAGTGGTCATGGAGCAGTGTGATGAAAGGTGTCATGGAGTGCTGTGATTACAGGGGCCATGGAGCATTGTGATGAGCAAAGGCAATGGAGCATTGAGATGACAGGGGCAATGGAGCCTTGTGATGACAACTGTCCTGGAACCTTGTGATGACACGGTTCAGGGAGCATTGTGATGACAAGGGTCATGGCGAATTGTGATGACAGATGTCAGGTGGCATTGTGATGATAGTGGTCATCTAGAATTGTGATGAAATGTATCATGGAACACTGTGATGACAGGGGCCATGGAGCATTGTGATGACAAGTGTCAAGGAGCATTGTGGTGACACGGGGATGGAGCCTTATGTTGACAAGACTTCTGGAGCATTGTGATGACTAGTGCATGAAGCATTGTGATTACAGGGGCCATGGAGCCTTGTGATGACAAGGGTCATCGACCATTGTGATGACAGGGGTCATGGAGCATTGTGATGACAAGGAACATGGCGAATTGTGATGACAGGGTTCATGGGGCATTGTGATGACAGGGGGCATGGAACATTGTGATGAAAATGGTCCTGGAGCATTGTGAAGACAGCGGTTTCGGAGAATTGTGATGACAGTAATTCTGCAGCATTGTGATGACTAGGGTCATGGATCATTGTGATGACAGGGGTCAGTGAACTTTGTGACGACAAGGTTCATGAAGCATTGTGATGAAAGGGGTCAGTGAACATTGTGACGACAATGTTCATGAAGCATTGTGATGACAAGGGCTTGGAGCATTGTGATGAAATGGGTCATCGAGAATTGTGATGACAGGGGTCATGGAGCATTGTGTTGACATGGGTATGGAGCACTGTAATGAGAAGAGATGTGGAGCATTGTAATGACAAGGGCATGGAGCATTTTGAGTAGAGGGGCCAAGGAGCATTGTGCTGACAAGTGCATGGTGCATTGTGATGAGAAGTGGTATGGACCATTGTGATGAAAATGTTACTGGAGCATTGTGAAAAAAGCGGTCATGGATCAGTGTGATGACAGGGTTCATGGAGCTTTGTGATGACAAGGGCCATGGAGCATGGTGATGACAGGGGTCATGGGGCATTGTGATGACAGGTGGCATTGGGAATTGTGATGAAAGGGTCATGGAGCACTCTGATGAAAGTTTTCCTGGAGCATTGTGATGAAAAGAACCATGGATTATTGTGATGACAAGTGCCATGGAACATTGTGATGACAAGTGTCATGGAATATTTTGCTGATAGGAATCATGGAGCATTGTGATGAGTGGGGCCATGGAGCATTGTGATGAAAGACTTCATGGGGCATTGTTATGACAGCAGTCATGGAGCATTGTGATGAAAGGGATCATGGAGCAATGTGATTACAGGGGCCATGGAGCATTGTGAATACATAGGACATAGAGCATTGTGATGAGAGGTGTCATGGAGCATTGTGATGAAAGTGGTCATGGATCATTTTGATGACAACTGACCTGGAACATTGTGATGACACGGTTCATGGAGCACTGTGATGACAAGGGCAATGGCGAATTGTGATGACAGGTGTCATGGGGAAATGTGATGACAGTGGTCATCTAGAATTGTCATGAAAGGTATCATGGAGCACTGTGATGACAAGGGCTATGGAGCATTGTGATGACATAGGCCATGGAACATTGTGATGACACGGGCATGGAGCATTGTGATGATAGGGATCATGGAACATTGTGATGACAACGGCATGGAGCATTGTGATGACATTGGGTCATTGAGCATTGTGATGACCAGGGTCATGGAGCATTGTGTTGACACAGGCATGGAGCATTGTGATGAGAAGAGAACTGGAGCATTGTGATGACAAGTGCATGGAGCATTGTGATTATAGGGGCCAAGGAGCACCGTGCTGACAAGGGCATGGTGTATTGTGATGAAAAGGGCATGGAGAATTGTGATGACATGGACAGGGAACATTGTGATCACAGAGGTCATGGAAAATTGTGATGACAAGTGTCATGGAACATTGTGCTGACAGGGATCATGGAGCATTGTGATGAGAAAGGTTTTCGAACATTGTGATGACAGGTGTCATGGGGCATTGTGATGACAGTGGTCATGGAGCAGTGTGATGAAAGGTGTCATGGAGCGCTGTGATTTCAGGGGCGTGGAGCATTGTGATGAGCAAAGGCAATGGAGCATTGAGATGATAGGGGCAATGGAGCCTTGTGATGAAAACTATCCTGGAACCTTGTGATGACACGGTTCATGGAGCATTGTGTTGGCATGGGCCATGGCGAATTGTGATGACAGGTGTCATGGGGCATTGGGATGACAGGGCCCATGGAGCATTGCAGTGAATGTGGTCATGGAGCATTCTGATGAAAAGCACCATGGAGCATTGGGATGACAGGGGCCATGGAGCATTGCAGTGAATGTGGTCATAGAGCATTGTGATGAAAAGCACCATGGAGCATTGTGATGACAAGGGCCATAGAGCATGGTGATGACACTAGTCATGGAGCATTGTGATGACAAGGGAATGGAGCATTGTGATAACATGAGATCTGGAGCATAGTGATGACAAGTGTCATGGAACATTGTGATGAAAGTGATCATGGAGCAATGTGATTACATGGGCCATGGAGCAATGTGAATACATAGGCCATGGAGCATTGTGATGACAGGGGTCATGGAACATTGTGATGAAAGTGGTCATGGATCATTGTGATGACAAGTTAACTGGAACATTGTGATGACATGGTTCAGGGAGCATTGTGATGACAAGGGCCATGACGAATTGTGATGACAGATGTCAGGTGGCATTCTGAGGATAGTGGTCCTCTAGAATTGTGATGAAATGTATCATGGAGCACTGTGTTGACAGGGGCTATGGAGCATTGTGATGACAAGTGTCAAGGAGGATTGTGGTGACACGGGGATGGAGCATTATGTTGACAAGAGTTCTGGAGCATTGTGATGACTAGTGCATGAAGCATTGTGATTACAGGGGCCATGGAGCATTGTGATGACAAGGGTCATGGAGCGTTGTGATGACAGGGGGCATGGAACATTGTGATGAAAATGGTCCTAGAGCATTGTGATGACAGCGGTCACGGAGAATTGTGATGACAGTAATTATGCAGCATTGTGATGACTAGGGTCATGGAACCTTGTGATGAGAGGGGTCAGTGAACATTGTGACGACAAGGTTCATGAAGCATTGTGATGAGAGGGGTCAGTGAACATTGTGACGACAATGTTCATGAAGCATTGTGATGACAAGGGCTTGGAGCATTGTGATGAAATGGGTCATCGAGAATTGTGATGACAGGGGTCATGGAGCTTTGCATTGACATGGGTATGGAGCATTGTAATGAGAAGAGATCTGGAGCATTGTAATGACAAGGGCATGGAGCATTTTGAGTACAGGTGCCAAGGAG
The DNA here is from genome assembly GCF_965194825.1 of Balaenoptera physalus. Lineage (NCBI taxonomy): Eukaryota > Metazoa > Chordata > Mammalia > Artiodactyla > Balaenopteridae > Balaenoptera > Balaenoptera physalus. The sequence continues at coordinate 155,305 of NW_028126019.1, forward strand.
CATTGTGCTGACAAGTGCATGGTGCATTGTGATGAGAAGTGGTATGGACCATTGTGATGAAAATGTTACTGGAGCATTGTGAAGAAAGCGGTCATGGATCATTGTGATGACAGGGTTCATGGAGCTTTGTGATGACAAGGGCCATGGAGCATGGTGATGGCAGGGGTCATGGGGCATTGTGAAGACAGGTGGCATTGGGAATTGTGATGAAAGGTTCATGGAGCACTCTGATGAAAGTTTTCCTGGAGCATTGTGATGAAAAGAACCATGGATTATTGTGATGACAAGTGACATGGAGCATAGTGATGACAACTCTCATGGAATATTTTGCTGACAGGAATCATGGAGCATTGTGATGAGTGGGGCCATGGAGCATTGTGATGAAAGACGTCATGGGGCATTGTTATGACAGCGGTCATGGAGCATTGTGATGAAAGGGATCATGGAGCAATGTGATTACAGGGGCTATGGAGCATTGTGAATACATAGGACATAGAGCATTGTGATGAGAGGTGTCATGGAGCATTGTGATGAAAGTGGTCATGGATCATTTTGATGACAAGTGACCTGGAACATTGTGATGACACGGTTCATGGAGCACTGTCATGACAAGGGCAATGGCGAATTGTGATGTCACATGTCACGGGGAAATGTGATGACAGTGGTCATCTAGAATTGTCATGAAAGGTATCATGGAGCACTGTGATGACAAGGGCTATGGAGCATTGTGATGACATAGGCCATGGAACGTTGTGATGACAAGGGCATGGAGCATATTGATTACAGGGGCCAAGGAGCATTTTGATTACAGTGGCCAAGGAGCATTGTGCTGACAAGGCAATGTGCATTGTGATGACAAGTGGCATGGAGCATTGTGATGAAAGTTGTAATTGACCATTGTGATTACATGTGTCCTGGAAACTTGTGATGACACAGTTCAAGGAGCATTGTGTAGACAAGGGCCATGGCGAATTGTGATATAAGGTGTCATGGGGCATTTTGATGAGAGTGGTCATCTAGCATTGTGATGAAAGGTATCATGGAGCACTGTGATGACAGGGGCCATGTAGCATTCTGATGACAATGGCCATGGAGCATTGTGATGACACGGGCATGAGACATTATGATGACAAGAGGTCTGGAGCATTGTGATGACCATGACATGGAGCATTGTGATGACAAGGGCCATCCAGCATTTTCATGACAGTTGTCATGGAGCATTGAAATGACAAAGGCCATGGAGCATTGTGATGACAGGGGTCATGGGCATTGTGATGAGAGGGTGAATGGAGCATTGTGATGAAAATTGTCCTGGAGCATTGTGATGACATCGGTCATGGAGAACAGTGATGACAGGGATCATGCAACATTGTGATGACAACGGCATGGAGCATTGTGATGACATGGGTCATCGAGCATTGTGATGACCAGGGTCATGGAGCATTGTGTTGACACAGGCATGGAGCATTGTGATGAGAAGGGAACTGGAGCATTGTGATGACAAGGGCATGGAGCATTGTGATTATAGGGGCCAAGGTGCACTGTGCTGAAAAGGGCATGGTGTATTGTGATGAAAAGGGCATGGAGAATTGTGATTACATGGACAGGGAACATTGTGATCACAGAGGTCATGGAAGATTGTGATGACAAGTGTCATGGAACATTGTGCTGACAGGGATCATGGAGCATTGTGATGAGAAAGGTTTTTGAGCATTGTGATGACAGGTGTCATGGGGCATTGTGATGACAGTGGTCATGGAGCAGTGTGATGAAAGGTGTCATGGAGTGCTGTGATTACAGGGGCCATGGAGCATTGTGATGAGCAAAGGCAATGGAGCATTGAGATGACAGGGGCAATGGAGCCTTGTGATGACAACTGTCCTGGAACCTTGTGATGACACGGTTCAGGGAGCATTGTGATGACAAGGGTCATGGCGAATTGTGATGACAGATGTCAGGTGGCATTGTGATGATAGTGGTCATCTAGAATTGTGATGAAATGTATCATGGAACACTGTGATGACAGGGGCCATGGAGCATTGTGATGACAAGTGTCAAGGAGCATTGTGGTGACACGGGGATGGAGCCTTATGTTGACAAGAGTTCTGGAGCATTGTGATGACTAGTGCATGAAGCATTGTGATTACAGGGGCCATGGAGCATTGTGATGACAAGGGTCATGGAGCATTGTGATGACAGGGGGCATGGAACATTGTGATGAAAATGGTCCTGGAGCATTGTGATGACAGCGGTCACGGAGAATTGTGATGACAGTAATTATGCAGCATTGTGATGACTAGGGTCATGGAACCTTGTGATGAGAGGGGTCAGTGAACATTGTGACGACAAGGTTCATGAAGCATTGTGATGACAGGGGTCAGTGAACATTGTGACGACAATGTTCATGAAGCATTGTGATGACAAGGGCTTGGAGCATTGTGATGAAATGGGTCATCGAGAATTGTGATGATAGGGGTCATGGAGCTTTGCATTGACATGGGTATGGAGCATTGTAATGAGAAGAGATCTGGAGCATTGTAATGACAAGGGCATGGAGCATTTTGAGTACAGGTGCCAAGGAGCATTGTGCTGACAAGTGCATGGTGCATTGTGATGAGAAGTGGTATGGACCATTGTGATGAAAATGTTACTGGAGCATTGTGAAGAAAGCGGTCATGGATCATTGTGATGACAGGGTTCATGGAGCTTTGTGATGACAAGGGCCATGGAGCATGGTGATGGCAGGGGTCATGGGGCATTGTGAAGACAGGTGGCATTGGGAATTGTGATGAAAGGTTCATGGAGCACTCTGATGAAAGTTTTCCTGGAGCATTGTGATGAAAAGAACCATGGATTATTGTGATGACAAGTGACATGGAGCATAGTGATGACAACTGTCATGGAATATTTTGCTGACAGGAATCATGGAGCATTGTGATGAGTGGGGCCATGGAGCATTGTGATGAAAGACGTCATGGGGCATTGTTATGACAGCGGTCATGGAGCATTGTGATGAAAGGGATCATGGAGCAATGTGATTACAGGGGCCATGGAGCATTGTGAATACATAGGACATAGAGCATTGTGATGAGAGGTGTCATGGAGCATTGTGATGAAAGTGGTCATGGATCATTTTGATGACAAGTGACCTGGAACATTGTGATGACACGGTTCATGGAGCACTGTCATGACAAGGGCAATGGCGAATTGTGATGTCAGGTGTCACGGGGAAATGTGATGACAGTGGACATCTAGAATTGTCATGAAAGGTATCATGGAGCACTGTGATGACAAGGGCTATGGAGCATTGTGATGACATAGGCCATGGAACGTTGTGATGACAAGGGCATGGAGCATATTGATTACAGGGGCCAAGGAGCATTTTGATTACAGTGGCCAAGGAGCATTGTGCTGACAAGGCAATGTGCATTGTGATGACAAGTGGCATGGAGCATTGTGATGAAAGTTGTAATTGACCATAGTGATTACATGTGTCCTGGAAACTTGTGATGACACAGTTCAAGGAGCATTGTGTAGACAAGGGCCATGGCGAATTTTGATATAAGGTGTCATGGGGCATTTTGATGAGAGTGGTCATCTAGCATTGTGATGAAAGGTATCATGGAGCACTGTGATGACAGGGGCCATGTAGCATTCTGATGACAATGGCCATGGAGCATTGTGATGACACGGGCATGAGACATTATGATGACAAGAGGTCTGGAGCATTGTGATGACCATGGCATGGAGCATTGTGATGACAAGGGCCATCCAGCATTTTCATGACAGTTGTCATGGAGCATTGAAATGACAAAGGCCATGGAGCATTGTGATGACAGGGGTCATGGGCATTGTGATGAGAGGGTGAATGGAGCATTGTGATGAAAATTGTCCTGGAGCATTGTGATGACATCGGTCATGGAGAACAGTGATGACAGGGATCATGCAACATTGTGATGACAACGGCATGGAGCATTGTGATGACATGGGTCATCGAGCATTGTGATGACCAGGGTCATGGAGCATTGTGTTGACACAGGCATGGAGCATTGTGATGAGAAGGGAACTGGAGCATTGTGATGACAAGGGCATGGAGCATTGTGATTATAGGGGCCAAGGTGCACTGTGCTGAAAAGGGCATGGTGTATTGTGATGAAAAGGGCATGGAGAATTGTGATTACATGGACAGGGAACATTGTGATCACAGAGGTCATGGAAGATTGTGATGACAAGTGTCATGGAACATTGTGCTGACAGGGATCATGGAGCATTGTGATGAGAAAGGTTTTTGAGCATTGTGATGACAGGTGTCATGGGGCATTGTGATGACAGTGGTCATGGAGCAGTGTGATGAAAGGTGTCATGGAGTGCTGTGATTACAGGGGCCATGGAGCATTGTGATGAGCAAAGGCAATGGAGCATTGAGATGACAGGGGCAATGGAGCCTTGTGATGACAACTGTCCTGGAACCTTGTGATGACACGGTTCAGGGAGCATTGTGATGACAAGGGTCATGGCGAATTGTGATGACAGATGTCAGGTGGCATTGTGATGATAGTGGTCATCTAGAATTGTGATGAAATGTATCATGGAACACTGTGATGACAGGGGCCATGGAGCATTGTGATGACAAGTGTCAAGGAGCATTGTGGTGACACGGGGATGGAGCCTTATGTTGACAAGACTTCTGGAGCATTGTGATGACTAGTGCATGAAGCATTGTGATTACAGGGGCCATGGAGCCTTGTGATGACAAGGGTCATCGACCATTGTGATGACAGGGGTCATGGAGCATTGTGATGACAAGGAACATGGCGAATTGTGATGACAGGGTTCATGGGGCATTGTGATGACAGGGGGCATGGAACATTGTGATGAAAATGGTCCTGGAGCATTGTGAAGACAGCGGTTTCGGAGAATTGTGATGACAGTAATTCTGCAGCATTGTGATGACTAGGGTCATGGATCATTGTGATGACAGGGGTCAGTGAACTTTGTGACGACAAGGTTCATGAAGCATTGTGATGAAAGGGGTCAGTGAACATTGTGACGACACTGTTCATGAAGCATTGTGATGACAAGGGCTTGGAGCATTGTGATGAAATGGGTCATCGAGAATTGTGATGACAGGGGTCATGGAGCATTGTGTTGACATGGGTATGGAGCACTGTAATGAGAAGAGATGTGGAGCATTGTAATGACAAGGGCATGGAGCATTTTGAGTAGAGGGGCCAAGGAGCATTGTGCTGACAAGTGCATGGTGCATTGTGATGAGAAGTGGTATGGACCATTGTGATGAAAATGTTACTGGAGCATTGTGAAAAAAGCGGTCATGGATCAGTGTGATGACAGGGTTCATGGAGCTTTGTGATGACAAGGGCCATGGAGCATGGTGATGACAGGGGTCATGGGGCATTGTGATGACAGGTGGCATTGGGAATTGTGATGAAAGGGTCATGGAGCACTCTGATGAAAGTTTTCCTGGAGCATTGTGATGAAAAGAACCATGGATTATTGTGATGACAAGTGCCATGGAACATTGTGATGACAAGTGTCATGGAATATTTTGCTGATAGGAATCATGGAGCATTGTGATGAGTGGGGCCATGGAGCATTGTGATGAAAGACTTCATGGGGCATTGTTATGACAGCAGTCATGGAGCATTGTGATGAAAGGGATCATGGAGCAATGTGATTACAGGGGCCATGGAGCATTGTGAATACATAGGACATAGAGCATTGTGATGAGAGGTGTCATGGAGCATTGTGATGAAAGTGGTCATGGATCATTTTGATGACAACTGACCTGGAACATTGTGATGACACGGTTCATGGAGCACTGTGATGACAAGGGCAATGGCGAATTGTGATGACAGGTGTCATGGGGAAATGTGATGACAGTGGTCATCTAGAATTGTCATGAAAGGTATCATGGAGCACTGTGATGACAAGGGCTATGGAGCATTGTGATGACATAGGCCATGGAACATTGTGATGACACGGGCATGGAGCATTGTGATGATAGGGATCATGGAACATTGTGATGACAACGGCATGGAGCATTGTGATGACATTGGGTCATTGAGCATTGTGATGACCAGGGTCATGGAGCATTGTGTTGACACAGGCATGGAGCATTGTGATGAGAAGAGAACTGGAGCATTGTGATGACAAGTGCATGGAGCATTGTGATTATAGGGGCCAAGGAGCACCGTGCTGACAAGGGCATGGTGTATTGTGATGAAAAGGGCATGGAGAATTGTGATGACATGGACAGGGAACATTGTGATCACAGAGGTCATGGAAAATTGTGATGACAAGTGTCATGGAACATTGTGCTGACAGGGATCATGGAGCATTGTGATGAGAAAGGTTTTCGAACATTGTGATGACAGGTGTCATGGGGCATTGTGATGACAGTGGTCATGGAGCAGTGTGATGAAAGGTGTCATGGAGCGCTGTGATTTCAGGGGCGTGGAGCATTGTGATGAGCAAAGGCAATGGAGCATTGAGATGATAGGGGCAATGGAGCCTCGTGATGAAAACTATCCTGGAACCTTGTGATGACACGGTTCATGGAGCATTGTGTTGGCATGGGCCATGGCGAATTGTGATGACAGGTGTCATGGGGCATTGGGATGACAGGGCCCATGGAGCATTGCAGTGAATGTGGTCATGGAGCATTCTGATGAAAAGCACCATGGAGAATTGGGATGACAGGGGCCATGGAGCATTGCAGTGAATGTGGTCATAGAGCATTGTGATGAAAAGCACCATGGAGCATTGTGATGACAAGGGCCATAGAGCATGGTGATGACACTAGTCATGGAGCATTGTGATGACAAGGGAATGGAGCATTGTGATAACATGAGATCTGGAGCATAGTGATGACAAGTGTCATGGAACATTGTGATGAAAGTGATCATGGAGCAATGTGATTACATGGGCCATGGAGCAATGTGAATACATAGGCCATGGAGCATTGTGATGACAGGGTTCATGGAACATTGTGATGAAAGTGGTCATGGATCATTGTGATGACAAGTTAACTGGAACATTGTGATGACATGGTTCAGGGAGCATTGTGATGACAAGGGCCATGACGAATTGTGATGACAGATGTCAGGTGGCATTCTGAGGATAGTGGTCCTCTAGAATTGTGATGAAATGTATCATGGAGCACTGTGTTGACAGGGGCTATGGAGCATTGTGATGACAAGTGTCAAGGAGGATTGTGGTGACACGGGGATGGAGCATTATGTTGACAAGAGTTCTGGAGCATTGTGATGACTAGTGCATGAAGCATTGTGATTACAGGGGCCATGGAGCATTGTGATGACAAGGGTCATGGAGCATTGTGATGACAGGGGGCATGGAACATTGTGATGAAAATGGTCCTAGAGCATTGTGATGACAGCGGTCACGGAGAATTGTGATGACAGTAATTATGCAGCATTGTGATGACTAGGGTCATGGAACCTTGTGATGAGAGGGGTCAGTGAACATTGTGACGACAAGGTTCATGAAGCATTGTGATGAGAGGGGTCAGTGAACATTGTGACGACAATGTTCATGAAGCATTGTGATGACAAGGGCTTGGAGCATTGTGATGAAATGGGTCATCGAGAATTGTGATGACAGGGGTCATGGAGCTTTGCATTGACATGGGTATGGAGCATTGTAATGAGAAGAGATCTGGAGCATTGTAATGACAAGGGCATGGAGCATTTTGAGTACAGGTGCCAAGGAGCATTGTGCTGACAAGTGCATGGTGCATTGTGATGAGAAGTGGTATGGACCATTGTGATGAAAATGTTACTGGAGCATTGTGAAGAAAGCGGTCATGGATCATTGTGATGACAGGGTTCATGGAGCTTTGTGATGACAAGGGCCATGGAGCATGGTGATGGCAGGGGTCATGGGGCATTGTGAAGACAGGTGGCATTGGGAATTGTGATGAAAGGTTCATGGAGCACTGTGATGAAAGTTTTCCTGGAGCATTGTGATGAAAAGAACCATGGATTATTGTGATGACAAGTGACATGGAGCATAGTGATGACAACTGTCATGGAATATTTTGCTGACAGGAATCATGGAGCATTGTGATGAGTGGGGCCATGGAGCATTGTGATGAAAGACGTCATGGGGCATTGTTATGACACCGGTCATGGAGCATTGTGATGAAAGGGATCATGGAGCAATGTGATTACAGGGGCTATGGAGCATTGTGAATACATAGGACATAGAGCATTGTGATGAGAGGTGTCATGGAGCATTGTGATGAAAGTGGTCATGGATCATTTTGATGACAAGTGACCTGGAACATTGTGATGACACGGTTCATGGAGCACTGTCATGACAAGGGCAATGGCGAATTGTGATGTCACGTGTCACGGGGAAATGTGATGACAGTGGTCATCTAGAATTGTCATGAAAGGTATCATGGAGCACTGTGATGACAAGGGCTATGGAGCATTGTGATGACATAGGCCATGGAACGTTGTGAAGACAAGGGCATGGAGCATATTGATTACAGGGGCCAAGGAGCATTTTGATTACAGTGGCCAAGGAGCATTGTGCTGACAAGGCAATGTGCATTGTGATGACAAGTGGCATGGAGCATTGTGATGAAAGTTGTAATTGACCATTGTGATTACATGTGTCCTGGAAACTTGTGATGACACAGTTCAAGGAGCATTGTGTAGACAAGGGCCATGGCGAATTGTGATATAAGGTGTCATGGGGCATTTTGATGAGAGTGGTCATCTAGCATTGTGATGAAAGGTATCATGGAGCACTGTGATGACAGGGGCCATGTAGCATTCTGATGACAATGGCCATGGAGCATTGTGATGACACGGGCATGAGACATTATGATGACAAGAGGTCTGGAGCATTGTGATGACCATGGCATGGAGCATTGTGATGACAAGGGCCATCCAGCATTTTCATGACAGTTGTCATGGAGCATTGAAATGACAAAGGCCATGGAGCATTGTGATGACAGGGGTCATGGGCATTGTGATGAGAGGGTGAATGGAGCATTGTGATGAAAATTGTCCTGGAGCATTGTGATGACATCGGTCATGGAGAACAGTGATGACAGGGATCATGCAACATTGTGATGACAACGGCATGGAGCATTGTGATGACATGGGTCATCGAGCATTGTGATGACCAGGGTCATGGAGCATTGTGTTGACACAGGCATGGAGCATTGTGATGAGAAGGGAACTGGAGCATTGTGATGACAAGGGCATGGAGCATTGTGATTATAGGGGCCAAGGTGCACTGTGCTGAAAAGGGCATGGTGTATTGTGATGAAAAGGGCATGGAGAATTGTGATTACATGGACAGGGAACATTGTGATCACAGAGGTCATGGAAGATTGTGATGACAAGTGTCATGGAACATTGTGCTGACAGGGATCATGGAGCATTGTGATGAGAAAGGTTTTTGAGCATTGTGATGACAGGTGTCATGGGGCATTGTGATGACAGTGGTCATGGAGCAGTGTGATGAAAGGTGTCATGGAGTGCTGTGATTACAGGGGCCATGGAGCATTGTGATGAGCAAAGGCAATGGAGCATTGAGATGACAGGGGCAATGGAGCCTTGTGATGACAACTGTCCTGGAACCTTGTGATGACACGGTTCAGGGAGCATTGTGATGACAAGGGTCATGGCGAATTGTGATGACAGATGTCAGGTGGCATTGTGATGATAGTGGTCATCTAGAATTGTGATGAAATGTATCATGGAACACTGTGATGACAGGGGCCATGGAGCATTGTGATGACAAGTGTCAAGGAGCATTGTGGTGACACGGGGATGGAGCCTTATGTTGACAAGACTTCTGGAGCATTGTGATGACTAGTGCATGAAGCATTGTGATTACAGGGGCCATGGAGCCTTGTGATGACAAGGGTCATCGACCATTGTGATGACAGGGGTCATGGAGCATTGTGATGACAAGGAACATGGCGAATTGTGATGACATGGTTCATGGGGCATTGTGATGACAGGGGGCATGGAACATTGTGATGAAAATGGTCCTGGAGCATTGTGAAGACAGCGGTTTCGGAGAATTGTGATGACAGTAATTCTGCAGCATTGTGATGACTAGGGTCATGGATCATTGTGATGACAGGGGTCAGTGAACTTTGTGACGACAAGGTTCATGAAGCATTGTGATGAAAGGGGTCAGTGAACATTGTGACGACAATGTTCATGAAGCATTGTGATGACAAGGGCTTGGAGCATTGTGATGAAATGGGTCATCGAGAATTGTGATGACAGGGGTCATGGAGCATTGTGTTGACATGGGTATGGAGCACTGTAATGAGAAGAGATGTGGAGCATTGTAATGACAAGGGCATGGAGCATTTTGAGTAGAGGGGCCAAGGAGCATTGTGCTGACAAGTGCATGGTGCATTGTGATGAGAAGTGGTATGGACCATTGTGATGAAAATGTTACTGGAGCATTGTGAAAAAAGCGGTCATGGATCAGTGTGATGACAGGGTTCATGGAGCTTTGTGATGACAAGGGCCATGGAGCATGGTGATGACAGGGGTCATGGGGCATTGTGATGACAGGTGGCATTGGGAATTGTGATGAAAGGGTCATGGAGCACTCTGATGAAAGTTTTCCTGGAGCATTGTGATGAAAAGAACCATGGATTATTGTGATGACAAGTGCCATGGAACATTGTGATGACAAGTGTCATGGAATATTTTGCTGATAGGAATCATGGAGCATTGTGATGAGTGGGGCCATGGAGCATTGTGATGAAAGACTTCATGGGGCATTGTTATGACAGCAGTCATGGAGCATTGTGATGAAAGGGATCATGGAGCAATGTGATTACAGGGGCCATGGAGCATTGTGAATACATAGGACATAGAGCATTGTGATGAGAGGTGTCATGGAGCATTGTGATGAAAGTGGTCATGGATCATTTTGATGACAACTGACCTGGAACATTGTGATGACACGGTTCATGGAGCACTGTGATGACAAGGGCAATGGCGAATTGTGATGACAGGTGTCATGGGGAAATGTGATGACAGTGGTCATCTAGAATTGTCATGAAAGGTATCATGGAGCACTGTGATGACAAGGGCTATGGAGCATTGTGATGACATAGGCCATGGAACATTGTGATGACACGGGCATGGAGCATTGTGATGATAGGGATCATGGAACATTGTGATGACAACGGCATGGAGCATTGTGATGACATTGGGTCATTGAGCATTGTGATGACCAGGGTCATGGAGCATTGTGTTGACACAGGCATGGAGCATTGTGATGAGAAGAGAACTGGAGCATTGTGATGACAAGTGCATGGAGCATTGTGATTATAGGGGCCAAGGAGCACCGTGCTGACAAGGGCATGGTGTATTGTGATGAAAAGGGCATGGAGAATTGTGATGACATGGACAGGGAACATTGTGATCACAGAGGTCATGGAAAATTGTGATGACAAGTGTCATGGAACATTGTGCTGACAGGGATCATGGAGCATTGTGATGAGAAAGGTTTTCGAACATTGTGATGACAGGTGTCATGGGGCATTGTGATGACAGTGGTCATGGAGCAGTGTGATGAAAGGTGTCATGGAGCGCTGTGATTTCAGGGGCGTGGAGCATTGTGATGAGCAAAGGCAATGGAGCATTGAGATGATAGGGGCAATGGAGCCTTGTGATGAAAACTATCCTGGAACCTTGTGATGACACGGTTCATGGAGCATTGTGTTGGCATGGGCCATGGCGAATTGTGATGACAGGTGTCATGGGGCATTGGGATGACAGGGCCCATGGAGCATTGCAGTGAATGTGGTCATGGAGCATTCTGATGAAAAGCACCATGGAGCATTGGGATGACAGGGGCCATGGAGCATTGCAGTGAATGTGGTCATAGAGCATTGTGATGAAAAGCACCATGGAGCATTGTGATGACAAGGGCCATAGAGCATGGTGATGACACTAGTCATGGAGCATTGTGATGACAAGGGAATGGAGCATTGTGATAACATGAGATCTGGAGCATAGTGATGACAAGTGTCATGGAACATTGTGATGAAAGTGATCATGGAGCAATGTGATTACATGGGCCATGGAGCAATGTGAATACATAGGCCATGGAGCATTGTGATGACAGGGGTCATGGAACATTGTGATGAAAGTGGTCATGGATCATTGTGATGACAAGTTAACTGGAACATTGTGATGACATGGTTCAGGGAGCATTGTGATGACAAGGGCCATGACGAATTGTGATGACAGATGTCAGGTGGCATTCTGAGGATAGTGGTCCTCTAGAATTGTGATGAAATGTATCATGGAGCACTGTGTTGACAGGGGCTATGGAGCATTGTGATGACAAGTGTCAAGGAGGATTGTGGTGACACGGGGATGGAGCATTATGTTGACAAGTGTTCTGGAGCATTGTGATGACTAGTGCATGAAGCATTGTGATTACAGGGGCCATGGAGCATTGTGATGACAAGGGTCATGGAGCGTTGTGATGACAGGGGGCATGGAACATTGTGATGAAAATGGTCCTAGAGCATTGTGATGACAGCGGTCACGGAGAATTGTGATGACAGTAATTATGCAGCATTGTGATGACTAGGGTCATGGAACCTTGTGATGAGAGGGGTCAGTGAACATTGTGACGACAAGGTTCATGAAGCATTGTGATGAGAGGGGTCAGTGAACATTGTGACGACAATGTTCATGAAGCATTGTGATGACAAGGGCTTGGAGCATTGTGATGAAATGGGTCATCGAGAATTGTGATGACAGGGGTCATGGAGCTTTGCATTGACATGGGTATGGAGCATTGTAATGAGAAGAGATCTGGAGCATTGTAATGACAAGGGCATGGAGCATTTTGAGTACAGGTGCCAAGGAGCATTGTGCTGACAAGTGCATGGTGCATTGTGATGAGAAGTGGTATGGACCATTGTGATGAAAATGTTACTGGAGCATTGTGAAGAAAGCGGTCATGGATCATTGTGATGACAGGGTTCATGGAGCTTTGTGATGACAAGGGCCATGGAGCATGGTGATGGCAGGGGTCATGGGGCATTGTGAAGACAGGTGGCATTGGGAATTGTGATGAAAGGTTCATGGAGCACTCTGATGAAAGTTTTCCTGGAGCATTGTGATGAAAAGAACCATGGATTATTGTGATGACAAGTGACATGGAGCATAGTGATGACAACTGTCATGGAATATTTTGCTGACAGGAATCATGGAGCATTGTGATGAGTGGGGCCATGGAGCATTGTGATGAAAGACGTCATGGGGCATTGTTATGACAGCGGTCATGGAGCATTGTGATGAAAGGGATCATGGAGCAATGTGATTACAGGGGCTATGGAGCATTGTGAATACATAGGACATAGAGCATTGTGATGAGAGGTGTCATGGAGCATTGTGATGAAAGTGGTCATGGATCATTTTGATGACAAGTGACCTGGAACATTGTGATGACACGGTTCATGGAGCACTGTCATGACAAGGGCAATGGCGAATTGTGATGTCACGTGTCACGGGGAAATGTGATGACAGTGGTCATCTAGAATTGTCATGAAAGGTATCATGGAGCACTGTGATGACAAGGGCTATGGAGCATTGTGATGACATAGGCCATGGAACGTTGTGAAGACAAGGGCATGGAGCATATTGATTACAGGGGCCAAGGAGCATTTTGATTACAGTGGCCAAGGAGCATTGTGCTGACAAGGCAATGTGCATTGTGATGACAAGTGGCATGGAGCATTGTGATGAAAGTTGTAATTGACCATTGTGATTACATGTGTCCTGGAAACTTGTGATGACACAGTTCAAGGAGCATTGTGTAGACAAGGGCCATGGCGAATTGTGATATAAGGTGTCATGGGGCATTTTGATGAGAGTGGTCATCTAGCATTGTGATGAAAGGTATCATGGAGCACTGTGATGACAGGGGCCATGTAGCATTCTGATGACAATGGCCATGGAGCATTGTGATGACACGGGCATGAGACATTATGATGACAAGAGGTCTGGAGCATTGTGATGACCATGGCATGGAGCATTGTGATGACAAGGGCCATCCAGCATTTTCATGACAGTTGTCATGGAGCATTGAAATGACAAAGGCCATGGAGCATTGTGATGACAGGGGTCATGGGCATTGTGATGAGAGGGTGAATGGAGCATTGTGATGAAAATTGTCCTGGAGCATTGTGATGACATCGGTCATGGAGAAGAGTGATGACAGGGATCATGCAACATTGTGATGACAACGGCATGGAGCATTGTGATGACATGGGTCATCGAGCATTGTGATGACCAGCGTCATGGAGCATTGTGTTGACACAGGCATGGAGCATTGTGATGAGAAGGGAACTGGAGCATTGTGATGACAAGGGCATGGAGCATTGTGATTATAGGGGCCAAGGTGCACTGTGCTGAAAAGGGCATGGTGTATTGTGATGAAAAGGGCATGGAGAATTGTGATTACATGGACAGGGAACATTGTGATCACAGAGGTCATGGAAGATTGTGATGACAAGTGTCATGGAACATTGTGCTGACAGGGATCATGGAGCATTGTGATGAGAAAGGTTTTTGAGCATTGTGATGACAGGTGTCATGGGGCATTGTGATGACAGTGGTCATGGAGCAGTGTGATGAAAGGTGTCATGGAGTGCTGTGATTACAGGGGCCATGGAGCATTGTGATGAGCAAAGGCAATGGAGCATTGAGATGACAGGGGCAATGGAGCCTTGTGATGACAACTGTCCTGGAACCTTGTGATGACACGGTTCAGGGAGCATTGTGATGACAAGGGTCATGGCGAATTGTGATGACAGATGTCAGGTGGCATTGTGATGATAGTGGTCATCTAGAATTGTGATGAAATGTATCATGGAACACTGTGATGACAGGGGCCATGGAGCATTGTGATGACAAGTGTCAAGGAGCATTGTGGTGACACGGGGATGGAGCCTTATGTTGACAAGACTTCTGGAGCATTGTGATGACTAGTGCATGAAGCATTGTGATTACAGGGGCCATGGAGCATTGTGATGACAAGGGTCATGGAGCATTGTGATGACAGGGGGCATGGAACATTGTGATGAAAATGGTCCTGGAGCATTGTGATGACAGCGGTCACGGAGAATTGTGATGACAGTAATTATGCAGCATTGTGATGACTAGGGTCATGGAACCTTGTGATGAGAGGGGTCAGTGAACATTGTGACGACAAGATTCATGAAGCATTGTGATGACAGGGGTCAGTGAACATTGTGACGACAATGTTCATGAAGCATTGTGATGACAAGGGCTTGGAGCATTGTGATGAAATGGGTCATCGAGAATTGTGATGATAGGGGTCATGGAGCTTTGCATTGACATGGGTATGGAGCATTGTAATGAGAAGAGATCTGGAGCATTGTAATGACAAGGGCATGGAGCATTTTGAGTACAGGTGCCAAGGAGCATTGTGCTGACAAGTGCATGGTGCATTGTGATGAGAAGTGGTATGGACCATTGTGATGAAAATGTTACTGGAGCATTGTGAAGAAAGCGGTCATGGATCATTGTGATGACAGGGTTCATGGAGCTTTGTGATGACAAGGGCCATGGAGCATGGTGATGGCAGGGGTCATGGGGCATTGTGAAGACAGGTGGCATTGGGAATTGTGATGAAAGGTTCATGGAGCACTCTGATGAAAGTTTTCCTGGAGCATTGTGATGAAAAGAACCATGGATTATTGTGATGACAAGTGACATGGAGCATAGTGATGACAACTGTCATGGAATATTTTGCTGACAGGAATCATGGAGCATTGTGATGAGTGGGGCCATGGAGCATTGTGATGAAAGACGTCATGGGGCATTGTTATGACAGCGGTCATGGAGCATTGTGATGAAAGGGATCATGGAGCAATGTGATTACAGGGGCCATGGAGCATTGTGAATACATAGGACATAGAGCATTGTGATGAGAGGTGTCATGGAGCATTGTGATGAAAGTGGTCATGGATCATTTTGATGACAAGTGACCTGGAACATTGTGATGACACGGTTCATGGAGCACTGTCATGACAAGGGCAATGGCGAATTGTGATGTCAGGTGTCACGGGGAAATGTGATGACAGTGGACATCTAGAATTGTCATGAAAGGTATCATGGAGCACTGTGATGACAAGGGCTATGGAGCATTGTGATGACATAGGCCATGGAACGTTGTGATGACAAGGGCATGGAGCATATTGATTACAGGGGCCAAGGAGCATTTTGATTACAGTGGCCAAGGAGCATTGTGCTGACAAGGCAATGTGCATTGTGATGACAAGTGGCATGGAGCATTGTGATGAAAGTTGTAATTGACCATTGTGATTACATGTGTCCTGGAAACTTGTGATGACACAGTTCAAGGAGCATTGTGTAGACAAGGGCCATGGCGAATTGTGATATAAGGTGTCATGGGGCATTTTGATGAGAGTGGTCATCTAGCATTGTGATGAAAGGTATCATGGAGCACTGTGATGACAGGGGCCATGTAGCATTCTGATGACAATGGCCATGGAGCATTGTGATGACACGGGCATGAGACATTATGATGACAAGAGGTCTGGAACATTGTGATGACCATGGCATGGAGCATTGTGATGACAAGGGCCATCCAGCATTTTCATGACAGTTGTCATGGAGCATTGAAATGACAAAGGCCATGGAGCATTGTGATGACAGGGGTCATGGGCATTGTGATGAGAGGGTGAATGGAGCATTGTGATGAAAATTGTCCTGGAGCATTGTGATGACATCGGTCATGGAGAAGAGTGATGACAGGGATCATGCAACATTGTGATGACAACGGCATGGAGCATTGTGATGACATGGGTCATCGAGCATTGTGATGACCAGGGTCATGGAGCATTGTGTTGACACAGGCATGGAGCATTGTGATGAGAAGGGAACTGGAGCATTGTGATGACAAGGGCATGGAGCATTGTGATTATAGGGGCCAAGGTGCACTGTGCTGAAAAGGGCATGGTGTATTGTGATGAAAAGGGCATGGAGAATTGTGATTACATGGACAGGGAACATTGTGATCACAGAGGTCATGGAAGATTGTGATGACAAGTGTCATGGAACATTGTGCTGACAGGGATCATGGAGCATTGTGATGAGAAAGGTTTTTGAGCATTGTGATGACAGGTGTCATGGGGCATTGTGATGACAGTGGTCATGGAGCAGTGTGATGAAAGGTGTCATGGAGTGCTGTGATTACAGGGGCCATGGAGCATTGTGATGAGCAAAGGCAATGGAGCATTGAGATGACAGGGGCAATGGAGCCTTGTGATGACAACTGTCCTGGAACCTTGTGATGACACGGTTCAGGGAGCATTGTGATGACAAGGGTCATGGCGAATTGTGATGACAGATGTCAGGTGGCATTGTGATGATAGTGGTCATCTAGAATTGTGATGAAATGTATCATGGAACACTGTGATGACAGGGGCCATGGAGCATTGTGATGACAAGTGTCAAGGAGCATTGTGGTGACACGGGGATGGAGCCTTATGTTGACAAGACTTCTGGAGCATTGTGATGACTAGTGCATGAAGCATTGTGATTACAGGGGCCATGGAGCCTTGTGATGACAAGGGTCATCGACCATTGTGATGACAGGGATCATGGAGCATTGTGATGACAAGGAACATGGCGAATTGTGATGACAGGGTTCATGGGGCATTGTGATGACAGGGGGCATGGAACATTGTGATGAAAATGGTCCTGGAGCATTGTGAAGACAGCGGTTTCGGAGAATTGTGATGACAGTAATTCTGCAGCATTGTGATGACTAGGGTCATGGATCATTGTGATGACAGGGGTCAGTGAACTTTGTGACGACAAGGTTCATGAAGCATTGTGATGAAAGGGGTCAGTGAACATTGTGACGACACTGTTCATGAAGCATTGTGATGACAAGGGCTTGGAGCATTGTGATGAAATGGGTCATCGAGAATTGTGATGACAGGGGTCATGGAGCATTGTGTTGACATGGGTATGGAGCACTGTAATGAGAAGAGATGTGGAGCATTGTAATGACAAGGGCATGGAGCATTTTGAGTAGAGGGGCCAAGGAGCATTGTGCTGACAAGTGCATGGTGCATTGTGATGAGAAGTGGTATGGACCATTGTGATGAAAATGTTACTGGAGCATTGTGAAAAAAGCGGTCATGGATCAGTGTGATGACAGGGTTCATGGAGCTTTGTGATGACAAGGGCCATGGAGCATGGTGATGACAGGGATCATGGGGCATTGTGATGACAGGTGGCATTGGGAATTGTGATGAAAGGGTCATGGAGCACTCTGATGAAAGTTTTCCTGGAGCATTGTGATGAAAAGAACCATGGATTATTGTGATGACAAGTGCCATGGAACATTGTGATGACAAGTGTCATGGAATATTTTGCTGATAGGAATCATGGAGCATTGTGATGAGTGGGGCCATGGAGCATTGTGATGAAAGACTTCATGGGGCATTGTTATGACAGCAGTCATGGAGCATTGTGATGAAAGGGATCATGGAGCAATGTGATTACAGGGGCCATGGAGCATTGTGAATACATAGGACATAGAGCATTGTGATGAGAGGTGTCATGGAGCATTGTGATGAAAGTGGTCATGGATCATTTTGATGACAACTGACCTGGAACATTGTGATGACACGGTTCATGGAGCACTGTGATGACAAGGGCAATGGCGAATTGTGATGACAGGTGTCATGGGGAAATGTGATGACAGTGGTCATCTAGAATTGTCATGAAAGGTATCATGGAGCACTGTGATGACAAGGGCTATGGAGCATTGTGATGACATAGGCCATGGAACATTGTGATGACACGGGCATGGAGCATTGTGATGATAGGGATCATGGAACATTGTGATGACAACGGCATGGAGCATTGTGATGACATTGGGTCATTGAGCATTGTGATGACCAGGGTCATGGAGCATTGTGTTGACACAGGCATGGAGCATTGTGATGAGAAGAGAACTGGAGCATTGTGATGACAAGTGCATGGAGCATTGTGATTATAGGGGCCAAGGAGCACCGTGCTGACAAGGGCATGGTGTATTGTGATGAAAAGGGCATGGAGAATTGTGATGACATGGACAGGGAACATTGTGATCACAGAGGTCATGGAAAATTGTGATGACAAGTGTCATGGAACATTGTGCTGACAGGGATCATGGAGCATTGTGATGAGAAAGGTTTTCGAACATTGTGATGACAGGTGTCATGGGGCATTGTGATGACAGTGGTCATGGAGCAGTGTGATGAAAGGTGTCATGGAGCGCTGTGATTTCAGGGGCGTGGAGCATTGTGATGAGCAAAGGCAATGGAGCATTGAGATGATAGGGGCAATGGAGCCTCGTGATGAAAACTATCCTGGAACCTTGTGATGACACGGTTCATGGAGCATTGTGTTGGCATGGGCCATGGCGAATTGTGATGACAGGTGTCATGGGGCATTGGGATGACAGGGCCCATGGAGCATTGCAGTGAATGTGGTCATGGAGCATTCTGATGAAAAGCACCATGGAGCATTGGGATGACAGGGGCCATGGAGCATTGCAGTGAATGTGGTCATAGAGCATTGTGATGAAAAGCACCATGGAGCATTGTGATGACAAGGGCCATAGAGCATGGTGATGACACTAGTCATGGAGCATTGTGATGACAAGGGAATGGAGCATTGTGATAACATGAGATCTGGAGCATAGTGATGACAAGTGTCATGGAACATTGTGATGAAAGTGATCATGGAGCAATGTGATTACATGGGCCATGGAGCAATGTGAATACATAGGCCATGGAGCATTGTGATGACAGGGGTCATGGAACATTGTGATGAAAGTGGTCATGGATCATTGTGATGACAAGTTAACTGGAACATTGTGATGACATGGTTCAGGGAGCATTGTGATGACAAGGGCCATGACGAATTGTGATGACAGATGTCAGGTGGCATTCTGAGGATAGTGGTCCTCTAGAATTGTGATGAAATGTATCATGGAGCACTGTGTTGACAGGGGCTATGGAGCATTGTGATGACAAGTGTCAAGGAGGATTGTGGTGACACGGGGATGGAGCATTATGTTGACAAGAGTTCTGGAGCATTGTGATGACTAGTGCATGAAGCATTGTGATTACAGGGGCCATGGAGCATTGTGATGACAAGGGTCATGGAGCATTGTGATGACAGGGGGCATGGAACATTGTGATGAAAATGGTCCTAGAGCATTGTGATGACAGCGGTCACGGAGAATTGTGATGACAGTAATTATGCAGCATTGTGATGACTAGGGTCATGGAACCTTGTGATGAGAGGGGTCAGTGAACATTGTGACGACAAGGTTCATGAAGCATTGTGATGAGAGGGGTCAGTGAACATTGTGACGACAATGTTCATGAAGCATTGTGATGACAAGGGCTTGGAGCATTGTGATGAAATGGGTCATCGAGAATTGTGATGACAGGGGTCATGGAGCTTTGCATTGACATGGGTATGGAGCATTGTAATGAGAAGAGATCTGGAGCATTGTAATGACAAGGGCATGGAGCATTTTGAGTACAGGGCCCAAGGAGCATTGTGCTGACAAGTGCATGGTGCATTGTGATGAGAAGTGGTATGGACCATTGTGATGAAAATGTTACTGGAGCATTGTGAAGAAAGCGGTCATGGATCATTGTGATGACAGGGTTCATGGAGCTTTGTGATGACAAGGGCCATGGAGCATGGTGATGGCAGGGGTCATGGGGCATTGTGAAGACAGGTGGCATTGGGAATTGTGATGAAAGGTTCATGGAGCACTCTGATGAAAGTTTTCCTGGAGCATTGTGATGAAAAGAACCATGGATTATTGTGATGACAAGTGACATGGAGCATAGTGATGACAACTGTCATGGAATATTTTGCTGACAGGAATCATGGAGCATTGTGATGAGTGGGGCCATGGAGCATTGTGATGAAAGACGTCATGGGGCATTGTTATGACAGCGGTCATGGAGCATTGTGATGAAAGGGATCATGGAGCAATGTGATTACAGGGGCTATGGAGCATTGTGAATACATAGGACATAGAGCATTGTGATGAGAGGTGTCATGGAGCATTGTGATGAAAGTGGTCATGGATCATTTTGATGACAAGTGACCTGGAACATTGTGATGACACGGTTCATGGAGCACTGTCATGACAAGGGCAATGGCGAATTGTGATGTCACGTGTCACGGGGAAATGTGATGACAGTGGTCATCTAGAATTGTCATGAAAGGTATCATGGAGCACTGTGATGACAAGGGCTATGGAGCATTGTGATGACATAGGCCATGGAACGTTGTGATGACAAGGGCATGGAGCATATTGATTACAGGGGCCAAGGAGCATTTTGATTACAGTGGCCAAGGAGCATTGTGCTGACAAGGCAATGTGCATTGTGATGACAAGTGGCATGGAGCATTGTGATGAAAGTTGTAATTGACCATTGTGATTACATGTGTCCTGGAAACTTGTGATGACACAGTTCAAGGAGCATTGTGTAGACAAGGGCCATGGCGAATTGTGATATAAGGTGTCATGGGGCATTTTGATGAGAGTGGTCATCTAGCATTGTGATGAAAGGTATCATGGAGCACTGTGATGACAGGGGCCATGTAGCATTCTGATGACAATGGCCATGGAGCATTGTGATGACACGGGCATGAGACATTATGATGACAAGAGGTCTGGAGCATTGTGATGACCATGGCATGGAGCATTGTGATGACAAGGGCCATCCAGCATTTTCATGACAGTTGTCATGGAGCATTGAAATGACAAAGGCCATGGAGCATTGTGATGACAGGGGTCATGGGCATTGTGATGAGAGGGTGAATGGAGCATTGTGATGAAAATTGTCCTGGAGCATTGTGATGACATCGGTCATGGAGAACAGTGATGACAGGGATCATGCAACATTGTGATGACAACGGCATGGAGCATTGTGATGACATGGGTCATCGAGCATTGTGATGACCAGGGTCATGGAGCATTGTGTTGACACAGGCATGGAGCATTGTGATGAGAAGGGAACTGGAGCATTGTGATGACAAGGGCATGGAGCATTGTGATTATAGGGGCCAAGGTGCACTGTGCTGAAAAGGGCATGGTGTATTGTGATGAAAAGGGCATGGAGAATTGTGATTACATGGACAGGGAACATTGTGATCACAGAGGTCATGGAAGATTGTGATGACAAGTGTCATGGAACATTGTGCTGACAGGGATCATGGAGCATTGTGATGAGAAAGGCTTTTGAGCATTGTGATGACAGGTGTCATGGGGCATTGTGATGACAGTGGTCATGGAGCAGTGTGATGAAAGGTGTCATGGAGTGCTGTGATTACAGGGGCCATGGAGCATTGTGATGAACAAAGGCAATGGAGCATTGAGATGACAGGGGCAATGGAGCCTTGTGATGACAACTGTCCTGGAACCTTGTGATGACACGGTTCAGGGAGCATTGTGATGACAAGGGTCATGGCGAATTGTGATGACAGATGTCAGGTGGCATTGTGATGATAGTGGTCATCTAGAATTGTGATGAAATGTATCATGGAACACTGTGATGACAGGGGCCATGGAGCATTGTGATGACAAGTGTCAAGGAGCATTGTGGTGACACGGGGATGGAGCCTTATGTTGACAAGACTTCTGGAGCATTGTGATGACTAGTGCATGAAGCATTGTGATTACAGGGGCCATGGAGCCTTGTGATGACAAGGGTCATCGACCATTGTGATGACAGGGGTCATGGAGCATTGTGATGACAAGGAACATGGCGAATTGTGATGACAGGGTTCATGGGGCATTGTGATGACAGGGGGCATGGAACATTGTGATGAAAATGGTCCTGGAGCATTGTGAAGACAGCGGTTTCGGAGAATTGTGATGACAGTAATTCTGCAGCATTGTGATGACTAGGGTCATGGATCATTGTGATGACAGGGGTCAGTGAACTTTGTGACGACAAGGTTCATGAAGCATTGTGATGAAAGGGGTCAGTGAACATTGTGACGACACTGTTCATGAAGCATTGTGATGACAAGGGCTTGGAGCATTGTGATGAAATGGGTCATCGAGAATTGTGATGACAGGGGTCATGGAGCATTGTGTTGACATGGGTATGGAGCACTGTAATGAGAAGAGATGTGGAGCATTGTAATGACAAGGGCATGGAGCATTTTGAGTAGAGGGGCCAAGGAGCATTGTGCTGACAAGTGCATGGTGCATTGTGATGAGAAGTGGTATGGACCATTGTGATGAAAATGATACTGGAGCATTGTGAAAAAAGCGGTCATGGATCATTGTGATGACAGGGTTCATGGAGCTTTGTGATGACAAGGGCCATGGAGCATGGTGATGGCAGGGGTCATGGGGCATTGTGAAGACAGGTGGCATTGGGAATTGTGATGAAAGGTTCATGGAGCACTCTGATGAAAGTTTTCCTGGAGCATTGTGATGAAAAGAACCATGGATTATTGTGATGACAAGTGACATGGAGCATAGTGATGACAACTGTCATGGAATATTTTGCTGACAGGAATCATGGAGCATTGTGATGAGTGGGGCCATGGAGCATTGTGATGAAAGACGTCATGGGGCATTGTTATGACAGCGGTCATGGAGCATTGTGATGAAAGGGATCATGGAGCAATGTGATTACAGGGGCCATGGAGCATTGTGAATACATAGGACATAGAGCATTGTGATGAGAGGTGTCATGGAGCATTGTGATGAAAGTGGTCATGGATCATTTTGATGACAACTGACCTGGAATATTGTGCTGACACGGTTCATGGAGCACTGTGATGACAAGGGCAATGGCGAATTGTGATGACAGGTGTCATGGGGAAATGTGATGACAGTGGTCATCTCGAATTGTCATGAAAGGTATCATGGAGCACTGTGATGACAAGGGCTATGGAGCATTGTGATGACATAGGCCATGGAACATTGTGATGACACGGGCATGGAGCATTGTGATGATAGGGATCATGGAACATTGTGATGACAACGGCATGGAGCATTGTGATGACATTGGGTCATTGAGCATTGTGATGACCAGGGTCATGGAGCATTGTGTTGACACAGGCATGGAGCATTGTGATGAGAAGAGAACTGGAGCATTGTGATGACAAGTGCATGGAGCATTGTGATTATAGGGGCCAAGGAGCACCGTGCTGACAAGGGCATGTTGTATTGTGATGAAAAGGGCATGGAGAATTGTGATGACATGGACAGGGAACATTGTGATCACAGAGGTCATGGAAAATTGTGATGACAAGTGTCATGGAACATTGTGCTGACAGGGATCATGGAGCATTGTGATGAGAAAGGTTTTCGAACATTGTGATGACAGGTGTCATGGGGCATTGTGATGACAGTGGTCATGGAGCAGTGTGATGAAAGGTGTCATGGAGCGCTGTGATTTCAGGGGCGTGGAGCATTGTGATGAGCAAAGGCAATGGAGCATTGAGATGATAGGGGCAATGGAGCCTTGTGATGAAAAGTATCCTGGAACCTTGTGATGACACGGTTCATGGAGCATTGTGTTGGCATGGGCCATGGCGAATTGTGATGACAGGTGTCATGGGGCATTGGGATGACAGGGCCCATGGAGCATTGCAGTGAATGTGGTCATGGAGCATTCTGATGAAAAGCACCATGGAGCATTGGGATGACAGGGGCCATGGAGCATTGCAGTGAATGTGGTCATAGAGCATTGTGATGAAAAGCACCATGGAGCATTGTGATGACAAGGGCCGTAGAGCATGGTGATGACACTAGTCATGGAGCATTGTGATGACAAGGGAATGGAGCATTGTGATAACATGAGATCTGGAGCATAGTGATGACAAGTGTCATGGAACATTGTGATGAAAGTGATCATGGAGCAATGTGATTACATGGGCCATGGAGCAATGTGAATACATAGGCCATGGAGCATTGTGATGACAGGGGTCATGGAACATTGTGATGAAAGTGGTCATGGATCATTGTGATGACAAGTTAACTGGAACATTGTGATGACATGGTTCAGGGAGCATTGTGATGACAAGGGCCATGACGAATTGTGATGACAGATGTCAGGTGGCATTCTGAGGATAGTGGTCCTCTAGAATTGTGATGAAATGTATCATGGAGCACTGTGTTGACAGGGGCTATGGAGCATTGTGATGACAAGTGTCAAGGAGGATTGTGGTGACACGGGGATGGAGCATTATGTTGACAAGAGTTCTGGAGCATTGTGATGACTAGTGCATGAAGCATTGTGATTACAGGGGCCATGGAGCATTGTGATGACAAGGGTCATGGAGCATTGTGATGACAGGGGGCATGGAACATTGTGATGAAAATGGTCCTGGAGCATTGTGATGACAGCGGTCACGGAGAATTGTGATGACAGTAATTATGCAGCATTGTGATGACTAGGGTCATGGAACCTTGTGATGAGAGGGGTCAGTGAACATTGTGACGACAAGGTTCATGAAGCATTGTGATGACAGGGGTCAGTGAACATTGTGACGACAATGTTCATGAAGCATTGTGATGACAAGGGCTTGGAGCATTGTGATGAAATGGGTCATCGAGAATTGTGATGATAGGGGTCATGGAGCTTTGCATTGACATGGGTATGGAGCATTGTAATGAGAAGAGATCTGGAGCATTGTAATGACAAGGGCATGGAGCATTTTGAGTACAGGTGCCAAGGAGCATTGTGCTGACAAGTGCATGGTGCATTGTGATGAGAAGTGGTATGGACCATTGTGATGAAAATGTTACTGGAGCATTGTGAAGAAAGCGGTCATGGATCATTGTGATGACAGGGTTCATGGAGCTTTGTGATGACAAGGGCCATGGAGCATGGTGATGGCAGGGGTCATGGGGCATTGTGAAGACAGGTGGCATTGGGAATTGTGATGAAAGGTTCATGGAGCACTCTGATGAAAGTTTTCCTGGAGCATTGTGATGAAAAGAACCATGGATTATTGTGATGACAAGTGACATGGAGCATAGTGATGACAACTGTCATGGAATATTTTGCTGACAGGAATCATGGAGCATTGTGATGAGTGGGGCCATGGAGCATTGTGATGAAAGACGTCATGGGGCATTGTTATGACAGCGGTCATGGAGCATTGTGATGAAAGGGATCATGGAGCAATGTGATTACAGGGGCCATGGAGCATTGTGAATACATAGGACATAGAGCATTGTGATGAGAGGTGTCATGGAGCATTGTGATGAAAGTGGTCATGGATCATTTTGATGACAAGTGACCTGGAACATTGTGATGACACGGTTCATGGAGCACTGTCATGACAAGGGCAATGGCGAATTGTGATGTCAGGTGTCACGGGGAAATGTGATGACAGTGGACATCTAGAATTGTCATGAAAGGTATCATGGAGCACTGTGATGACAAGGGCTATGGAGCATTGTGATGACATAGGCCATGGAACGTTGTGATGACAAGGGCATGGAGCATATTGATTACAGGGGCCAAGGAGCATTTTGATTACAGTGGCCAAGGAGCATTGTGCTGACAAGGCAATGTGCATTGTGATGACAAGTGGCATGGAGCATTGTGATGAAAGTTGTAATTGACCATTGTGATTACATGTGTCCTGGAAACTTGTGATGACACAGTTCAAGGAGCATTGTGTAGACAAGGGCCATGGCGAATTGTGATATAAGGTGTCATGGGGCATTTTGATGAGAGTGGTCATCTAGCATTGTGATGAAAGGTATCATGGAGCACTGTGATGACAGGGGCCATGTAGCATTCTGATGACAATGGCCATGGAGCATTGTGATGACACGGGCATGAGACATTATGATGACAAGAGGTCTGGAGCATTGTGATGACCATGGCATGGAGCATTGTGATGACAAGGGCCATCCAGCATTTTCATGACAGTTGTCATGGAGCATTGAAATGACAAAGGCCATGGAGCATTGTGATGACAGGGGTCATGGGCATTGTGATGAGAGGGTGAATGGAGCATTGTGATGAAAATTGTCCTGGAGCATTGTGATGACATCGGTCATGGAGAACAGTGATGACAGGGATCATGCAACATTGTGATGACAACGGCATGGAGCATTGTGATGACATGGGTCATCGAGCATTGTGATGACCAGGGTCATGGAGCATTGTGTTGACACAGGCATGGAGCATTGTGATGAGAAGGGAACTGGAGCATTGTGATGACAAGGGCATGGAGCATTGTGATTATAGGGGCCAAGGTGCACTGTGCTGAAAAGGGCATGGTGTATTGTGATGAAAAGGGCATGGAGATTTGTGATTACATGGACAGGGAACATTGTGATCACAGAGGTCATGGAAGATTGTGATGACAAGTGTCATGGAACATTGTGCTGACAGGGATCATGGAGCATTGTGATGAGAAAGGTTTTTGAGCATTGTGATGACAGGTGTCATGGGGCATTGTGATGACAGTGGTCATGGAGCAGTGTGATGAAAGGTGTCATGGAGTGCTGTGATTACAGGGGCCATGGAGCATTGTGATGAGCAAAGGCAATGGAGCATTGAGATGACAGGGGCAATGGAGCCTTGTGATGACAACTGTCCTGGAACCTTGTGATGACACGGTTCAGGGAGCATTGTGATGACAAGGGTCATGGCGAATTGTGATGACAGATGTCAGGTGGCATTGTGATGATAGTGGTCATCTAGAATTGTGATGAAATGTATCATGGAACACTGTGATGACAGGGGCCATGGAGCATTGTGATGACAAGTGTCAAGGAGCATTGTGGTGACACGGGGATGGAGCCTTATGTTGACAAGACTTCTGGAGCATTGTGATGACTAGTGCATGAAGCATTGTGATTACAGGGGCCATGGAGCCTTGTGATGACAAGGGTCATCGACCATTGTGATGACAGGGGTCATGGAGCATTGTGATGACAAGGAACATGGCGAATTGTGATGACAGGGTTCATGGGGCATTGTGATGACAGGGGGCATGGAACATTGTGATGAAAATGGTCCTGGAGCATTGTGAAGACAGCGGTTTCGGAGAATTGTGATGACAGTAATTCTGCAGCATTGTGATGACTAGGGTCATGGATCATTGTGATGACAGGGGTCAGTGAACTTTGTGACGACAAGGTTCATGAAGCATTGTGATGAAAGGGGTCAGTGAACATTGTGACGACAATGTTCATGAAGCATTGTGATGACAAGGGCTTGGAGCATTGTGATGAAATGGGTCATCGAGAATTGTGATGACAGGGGTCATGGAGCATTGTGTTGACATGGGTATGGAGCACTGTAATGAGAAGAGATGTGGAGCATTGTAATGACAAGGGCATGGAGCATTTTGAGTAGAGGGGCCAAGGAGCATTGTGCTGACAAGTGCATGGTGCATTGTGATGAGAAGTGGTATGGACCATTGTGATGAAAATGTTACTGGAGCATTGTGAAAAAAGCGGTCATGGATCAGTGTGATGACAGGGTTCATGGAGCTTTGTGATGACAAGGGCCATGGAGCATGGTGATGACAGGGGTCATGGGGCATTGTGATGACAGGTGGCATTGGGAATTGTGATGAAAGGGTCATGGAGCACTCTGATGAAAGTTTTCCTGGAGCATTGTGATGAAAAGAACCATGGATTATTGTGATGACAAGTGCCATGGAACATTGTGATGACAAGTGTCATGGAATATTTTGCTGATAGGAATCATGGAGCATTGTGATGAGTGGGGCCATGGAGCATTGTGATGAAAGACTTCATGGGGCATTGTTATGACAGCAGTCATGGAGCATTGTGATGAAAGGGATCATGGAGCAATGTGATTACAGGGGCCATGGAGCATTGTGAATACATAGGACATAGAGCATTGTGATGAGAGGTGTCATGGAGCATTGTGATGAAAGTGGTCATGGATCATTTTGATGACAACTGACCTGGAACATTGTGATGACACGGTTCATGGAGCACTGTGATGACAAGGGCAATGGCGAATTGTGATGACAGGTGTCATGGGGAAATGTGATGACAGTGGTCATCTAGAATTGTCATGAAAGGTATCATGGAGCACTGTGATGACAAGGGCTATGGAGCATTGTGATGACATAGGCCATGGAACATTGTGATGACACGGGCATGGAGCATTGTGATGATAGGGATCATGGAACATTGTGATGACAACGGCATGGAGCATTGTGATGACATTGGGTCATTGAGCATTGTGATGACCAGGGTCATGGAGCATTGTGTTGACACAGGCATGGAGCATTGTGATGAGAAGAGAACTGGAGCATTGTGATGACAAGTGCATGGAGCATTGTGATTATAGGGGCCAAGGAGCACCGTGCTGACAAGGGCATGGTGTATTGTGATGAAAAGGGCATGGAGAATTGTGATGACATGGACAGGGAACATTGTGATCACAGAGGTCATGGAAAATTGTGATGACAAGTGTCATGGAACATTGTGCTGACAGGGATCATGGAGCATTGTGATGAGAAAGGTTTTCGAACATTGTGATGACAGGTGTCATGGGGCATTGTGATGACAGTGGTCATGGAGCAGTGTGATGAAAGGTGTCATGGAGCGCTGTGATTTCAGGGGCGTGGAGCATTGTGATGAGCAAAGGCAATGGAGCATTGAGATGATAGGGGCAATGGAGCCTTGTGATGAAAACTATCCTGGAACCTTGTGATGACACGGTTCATGGAGCATTGTGTTGGCATGGGCCATGGCGAATTGTGATGACAGGTGTCATGGGGCATTGGGATGACAGGGCCCATGGAGCATTGCAGTGAATGTGGTTATGGAGCATTCTGATGAAAAGCACCATGGAGCATTGGGATGACAGGGGCCATGGAGCATTGCAGTGAATGTGGTCATAGAGCATTGTGATGAAAAGCACCATGGAGCATTGTGATGACAAGGGCCATAGAGCATGGTGATGACACTAGTCATGGAGCATTGTGATGACAAGGGAATGGAGCATTGTGATAACATGAGATCTGGAGCATAGTGATGACAAGTGTCATGGAACATTGTGATGAAAGTGATCATGGAGCAATGTGATTACATGGGCCATGGAGCAATGTGAATACATAGGCCATGGAGCATTGTGATGACAGGGGTCATGGAACATTGTGATGAAAGTGGTCATGGATCATTGTGATGACAAGTTAACTGGAACATTGTGATGACATGGTTCAGGGAGCATTGTGATGACAAGGGCCATGACGAATTGTGATGACAGATGTCAGGTGGCATTCTGAGGATAGTGCTCCTCTAGAATTGTGATGAAATGTATCATGGAGCACTGTGTTGACAGGGGCTATGGAGCATTGTGATGACAAGTGTCAAGGAGGATTGTGGTGACACGGGGATGGAGCATTATGTTGACAAGAGTTCTGGAGCATTGTGATGACTAGTGCATGAAGCATTGTGATTACAGGGGCCATGGAGCATTGTGATGACAAGGGTCATGGAGCATTGTGATGACAGGGGGCATGGAACATTGTGATGAAAATGGTCCTAGAGCATTGTGATGACAGCGGTCACGGAGAATTGTGATGACAGTAATTATGCAGCATTGTGATGACTAGGGTCATGGAACCTTGTGATGAGAGGGGTCAGTGAACATTGTGACGACAAGGTTCATGAAGCATTGTGATGAGAGGGGTCAGTGAACATTGTGACGACAATGTTCATGAAGCATTGTGATGACAAGGGCTTGGAGCATTGTGATGAAATGGGTCATCGAGAATTGTGATGACAGGGGTCATGGAGCTTTGCATTGACATGGGTATGGAGCATTGTAATGAGAAGAGATCTGGAGCATTGTAATGACAAGGGCATGGAGCATTTTGAGTACAGGTGCCAAGGAGCATTGTGCTGACAAGTGCATGGTGCATTGTGATGAGAAGTGGTATGGACCATTGTGATGAAAATGTTACTGGAGCATTGTGAAGAAAGCGGTCATGGATCATTGTGATGACAGGGTTCATGGAGCTTTGTGATGACAAGGGCCATGGAGCATGGTGATGGCAGGGGTCATGGGGCATTGTGAAGACAGGTGGCATTGGGAATTGTGATGAAAGGTTCATGGAGCACTCTGATGAAAGTTTTCCTGGAGCATTGTGATGAAAAGAACCATGGATTATTGTGATGACAAGTGACATGGAGCATAGTGATGACAACTCTCATGGAATATTTTGCTGACAGGAATCATGGAGCATTGTGATGAGTGGGGCCATGGAGCATTGTGATGAAAGACGTCATGGGGCATTGTTATGACAGCGGTCATGGAGCATTGTGATGAAAGGGATCATGGAGCAATGTGATTACAGGGGCTATGGAGCATTGTGAATACATAGGACATAGAGCATTGTGATGAGAGGTGTCATGGAGCATTGTGATGAAAGTGGTCATGGATCATTTTGATGACAAGTGACCTGGAACATTGTGATGACACGGTTCATGGAGCACTGTCATGACAAGGGCAATGGCGAATTGTGATGTCAGGTGTCACGGGGAAATGTGATGACAGTGGTCATCTAGAATTGTCATGAAAGGTATCATGGAGCACTGTGATGACAAGGGCTATGGAGCATTGTGATGACATAGGCCATGGAACGTTGTGAAGACAAGGGCATGGAGCATATTGATTACAGGGGCCAAGGAGCATTTTGATTACAGTGGCCAAGGAGCATTGTGCTGACAAGGCAATGTGCATTGTGATGACAAGTGGCATGGAGCATTGTGATGAAAGTTGTAATTGACCATTGTGATTACATGTGTCCTGGAAACTTGTGATGACACAGTTCAAGGAGCATTGTGTAGACAAGGGCCATGGCGAATTGTGATATAAGGTGTCATGGGGCATTTTGATGAGAGTGGTCATCTAGCATTGTGATGAAAGGTATCATGGAGCACTGTGATGACAGGGGCCATGTAGCATTCTGATGACAATGGCCATGGAGCATTGTGATGACACGGGCATGAGACATTATGATGACAAGAGGTCTGGAGCATTGTGATGACCATGGCATGGAGCATTGTGATGACAAGGGCCATCCAGCATTTTCATGACAGTTGTCATGGAGCATTGAAATGACAAAGGCCATGGAGCATTGTGATGACAGGGGTCATGGGCATTGTGATGAGAGGGTGAATGGAGCATTGTGATGAAAATTGTCCTGGAGCATTGTGATGACATCGGTCATGGAGAACAGTGATGACAGGGATCATGCAACATTGTGATGACAACGGCATGGAGCATTGTGATGACATGGGTCATCGAGCATTTTGATGACCAGGGTCATGGAGCATTGTGTTGACACAGGCATGGAGCATTGTGATGAGAAGGGAACTGGAGCATTGTGATGACAAGGGCATGGAGCATTGTGATTATAGGGGCCAAGGTGCACTGTGCTGAAAAGGGCATGGTGTATTGTGATGAAAAGGGCATGGAGAATTGTGATTACATGGACAGGGAACATTGTGATCACAGAGGTCATGGAAGATTGTGATGACAAGTGTCATGGAACATTGTGCTGACAGGGATCATGGAGCATTGTGATGAGAAAGGTTTTTGAGCATTGTGATGACAGGTGTCATGGGGCATTGTGATGACAGTGGTCATGGAGCAGTGTGATGAAAGGTGTCATGGAGTGCTGTGATTACAGGGGCCATGGAGCATTGTGATGAGCAAAGGCAATGGAGCATTGAGATGACAGGGGCAATGGAGCCTTGTGATGACAACTGTCCTGGAACCTTGTGATGACACGGTTCAGGGAGCATTGTGATGACAAGGGTCATGGCGAATTGTGATGACAGATGTCAGGTGGCATTGTGATGATAGTGGTCATCTAGAATTGTGATGAAATGTATCATGGAACACTGTGATGACAGGGGCCATGGAGCATTGTGATGACAAGTGTCAAGGAGCATTGTGGTGACACGGGGATGGAGCCTTATGTTGACAAGACTTCTGGAGCATTGTGATGACTAGTGCATGAAGCATTGTGATTACAGGGGCCATGGAGCCTTGTGATGACAAGGGTCATCGACCATTGTGATGACAGGGGTCATGGAGCATTGTGATGACAAGGAACATGGCGAATTGTGATGACAGGGTTCATGGGGCATTGTGATGACAGGGGGCATGGAACATTGTGATGAAAATGGTCCTGGAGCATTGTGAAGACAGCGGTTTCGGAGAATTGTGATGACAGTAATTCTGCAGCATTGTGATGACTAGGGTCATGGATCATTGTGATGACAGGGGTCAGTGAACTTTGTGACGACAAGGTTCATGAAGCATTGTGATGAAAGGGGTCAGTGAACATTGTGACGACACTGTTCATGAAGCATTGTGATGACAAGGGCTTGGAGCATTGTGATGAAATGGGTCATCGAGAATTGTGATGACAGGGGTCATGGAGCATTGTGTTGACATGGGTATGGAGCACTGTAATGAGAAGAGATGTGGAGCATTGTAATGACAAGGGCATGGAGCATTTTGAGTAGAGGGGCCAAGGAGCATTGTGCTGACAAGTGCATGGTGCATTGTGATGAG
Organism: Balaenoptera physalus; assembly: GCF_965194825.1. NCBI lineage: Eukaryota > Metazoa > Chordata > Mammalia > Artiodactyla > Balaenopteridae > Balaenoptera > Balaenoptera physalus. The sequence goes on from NW_028126019.1 coordinate 189,002, forward strand.
AAGTGGTATGGACCATTGTGATGAAAATGTTACTGGAGCATTGTGAAAAAAGCGGTCATGGATCAGTGTGATGACAGGGTTCATGGAGCTTTGTGATGACAAGGGCCATGGAGCATGGTGATGACAGGGGTCATGGGGCATTGTGATGACAGGTGGCATTGGGAATTGTGATGAAAGGGTCATGGAGCACTCTGATGAAAGTTTTCCTGGAGCATTGTGATGAAAAGAACCATGGATTATTGTGATGACAAGTGCCATGGAACATTGTGATGACAAGTGTCATGGAATATTTTGCTGATAGGAATCATGGAGCATTGTGATGAGTGGGGCCATGGAGCATTGTGATGAAAGACTTCATGGGGCATTGTTATGACAGCAGTCATGGAGCATTGTGATGAAAGGGATCATGGAGCAATGTGATTACAGGGGCCATGGAGCATTGTGAATACATAGGACATAGAGCATTGTGATGAGAGGTGTCATGGAGCATTGTGATGAAAGTGGTCATGGTTCATTTTGATGACAACTGACCTGGAACATTGTGCTGACACGGTTCATGGAGCACTGTGATGACAAGGGCAATGGCGAATTGTGATGACAGGTGTCATGGGGAAATGTGATGACAGTGGTCATCTCGAATTGTCATGAAAGGTATCATGGAGCACTGTGATGACAAGGGCTATGGAGCATTGTGATGACATAGGCCATGGAACATTGTGATGACACGGGCATGGAGCATTGTGATGATAGGGATCATGGAACATTGTGATGACAACGGCATGGAGCATTGTGATGACATTGGGTCATTGAGCATTGTGATGACCAGGGTCATGGAGCATTGTGTTGACACAGGCATGGAGCATTGTGATGAGAAGAGAACTGGAGCATTGTGATGACAAGTGCATGGAGCATTGTGATTATAGGGGCCAAGGAGCACCGTGCTGACAAGGGCATGGTGTATTGTGATGAAAAGGGCATGGAGAATTGTGATGACATGGACAGGGAACATTGTGATCACAGAGGTCATGGAAAATTGTGATGACAAGTGTCATGGAACATTGTGCTGACAGGGATCATGGAGCATTGTGATGAGAAAGGTTTTCGAACATTGTGATGACAGGTGTCATGGGGCATTGTGATGACAGTGGTCATGGAGCAGTGTGATGAAAGGTGTCATGGAGCGCTGTGATTTCAGGGGCGTGGAGCATTGTGATGAGCAAAGGCAATGGAGCATTGAGATGATAGGGGCAATGGAGCCTTGTGATGAAAACTATCCTGGAACCTTGTGATGACACGGTTCATGGAGCGTTGTGTTGGCATGGGCCATGGCGAATTGTGATGACAGGTGTCATGGGGCATTGGGATGACAGGGCCCATGGAGCATTGCAGTGAATGTGGTCATGGAGCATTCTGATGAAAAGCACCATGGAGCATTGGGATGACAGGGGCCATGGAGCATTGCAGTGAATGTGGTCATAGAGCATTGTGATGAAAAGCACCATGGAGCATTGTGATGACAAGGGCTGTAGAGCATGGTGATGACACTAGTCATGGAGCATTGTGATGACAAGGGAATGGAGCATTGTGATAACATGAGATCTGGAGCATAGTGATGACAAGTGTCATGGAACATTGTGATGAAAGTGATCATGGAGCAATGTGATTACATGGGCCATGGAGCAATGTGAATACATAGGCCATGGAGCATTGTGATGACAGGGGTCATGGAACATTGTGATGAAAGTGGTCATGGATCATTGTGATGACAAGTTAACTGGAACATTGTGATGACATGGTTCAGGGAGCATTGTGATGACAAGGGCCATGACGAATTGTGATGACAGATGTCAGGTGGCATTCTGAGGATAGTGGTCCTCTAGAATTGTGATGAAATGTATCATGGAGCACTGTGTTGACAGGGGCTATGGAGCATTGTGATGACAAGTGTCAAGGAGGATTGTGGTGACACGGGGATGGAGCATTATGTTGACAAGAGTTCTGGAGCATTGTGATGACTAGTGCATGAAGCATTGTGATTACAGGGGCCATGGAGCATTGTGATGACAAGGGTCATGGAGCATTGTGATGACAGGGGGCATGGAACATTGTGATGAAAATGGTCCTGGAGCATTGTGATGACAGCGGTCACGGAGAATTGTGATGACAGTAATTATGCAGCATTGTGATGACTAGGGTCATGGAACCTTGTGATGAGAGGGGTCAGTGAACATTGTGACGACAAGGTTCATGAAGCATTGTGATGAGAGGGGTCAGTGAACATTGTGACGACAATGTTCATGAAGCATTGTGATGACAAGGGCTTGGAGCATTGTGATGAAATGGGTCATCGAGAATTGTGATGATAGGGGTCATGGAGCTTTGCATTGACATGGGTATGGAGCATTGTAATGAGAAGAGATCTGGAGCATTGTAATGACAAGGGCATGGAGCATATTGAGTACAGGTGCCAAGGAGCATTGTGCTGACAAGTGCATGGTGCATTGTGATGAGAAGTGGTATGGACCATTGTGATGAAAATGTTACTGGAGCATTGTGAAGAAAGCGGTCATGGATCATTGTGATGACAGGGTTCATGGAGCTTTGTGATGACAAGGGCCATGGAGCATGGTGATGGCAGGGGTCATGGGGCATTGTGAAGACAGGTGGCATTGGGAATTGTGATGAAAGGTTCATGGAGCACTCTGATGAAAGTTTTCCTGGAGCATTGTGATGAAAAGAACCATGGATTATTGTGATGACAAGTGACATGGAGCATAGTGATGACAACTGTCATGGAATATTTTGCTGACAGGAATCATGGAGCATTGTGATGAGTGGGGCCATGGAGCATTGTGATGAAAGACGTCATGGGGCATTGTTATGACAGCGGTCATGGAGCATTGTGATGAAAGGGATCATGGAGCAATGTGATTACAGGGGCCATGGAGCATTGTGAATACATAGGACATAGAGCATTGTGATGAGAGGTGTCATGGAGCATTGTGATGAAAGTGGTCATGGATCATTTTGATGACAAGTGACCTGGAACATTGTGATGACACGGTTCATGGAGCACTGTCATGACAAGGGCAATGGCGAATTGTGATGTCAGGTGTCACGGGGAAATGTGATGACAGTGGACATCTAGAATTGTCATGAAAGGTATCATGGAGCACTGTGATGACAAGGGCTATGGAGCATTGTGATGACATAGGCCATGGAACGTTGTGATGACAAGGGCATGGAGCATATTGATTACAGGGGCCAAGGAGCATTTTGATTACAGTGGCCAAGGAGCATTGTGCTGACAAGGCAATGTGCATTGTGATGACAAGTGGCATGGAGCATTGTGATGAAAGTTGTAATTGACCATTGTGATTACATGTGTCCTGGAAACTTGTGATGACACAGTTCAAGGAGCATTGTGTAGACAAGGGCCATGGCGAATTGTGATATAAGGTGTCATGGGGCATTTTGATGAGAGTGGTCATCTAGCATTGTGATGAAAGGTATCATGGAGCACTGTGATGACAGGGGCCATGTAGCATTCTGATGACAATGGCCATGGAGCATTGTGATGACACGGGCATGAGACATTATGATGACAAGAGGTCTGGAGCATTGTGATGACCATGGCATGGAGCATTGTGATGACAAGGGCCATCCAGCATTTTCATGACAGTTGTCATGGAGCATTGAAATGACAAAGGCCATGGAGCATTGTGATGACAGGGGTCATGGGCATTGTGATGAGAGGGTGAATGGAGCATTGTGATGAAAATTGTCCTGGAGCATTGTGATGACATCGGTCATGGAGAAGAGTGATGACAGGGATCATGCAACATTGTGATGACAACGGCATGGAGCATTGTGATGACATGGGTCATCGAGCATTGTGATGACCAGGGTCATGGAGCATTGTGTTGACACAGGCATGGAGCATTGTGATGAGAAGGGAACTGGAGCATTGTGATGACAAGGGCATGGAGCATTGTGATTATAGGGGCCAAGGTGCACTGTGCTGAAAAGGGCATGGTGTATTGTGATGAAAAGGGCATGGAGAATTGTGATTACATGGACAGGGAACATTGTGATCACAGAGGTCATGGAAGATTGTGATGACAAGTGTCATGGAACATTGTGCTGACAGGGATCATGGAGCATTGTGATGAGAAAGGTTTTTGAGCATTGTGATGACAGGTGTCATGGGGCATTGTGATGACAGTGGTCATGGAGCAGTGTGATGAAAGGTGTCATGGAGTGCTGTGATTACAGGGGCCATGGAGCATTGTGATGAGCAAAGGCAATGGAGCATTGAGATGACAGGGGCAATGGAGCCTTGTGATGACAACTGTCCTGGAACCTTGTGATGACACGGTTCAGGGAGCATTGTGATGACAAGGGTCATGGCGAATTGTGATGACAGATGTCAGGTGGCATTGTGATGATAGTGGTCATCTAGAATTGTGATGAAATGTATCATGGAACACTGTGATGACAGGGGCCATGGAGCATTGTGATGACAAGTGTCAAGGAGCATTGTGGTGACACGGGGATGGAGCCTTATGTTGACAAGACTTCTGGAGCATTGTGATGACTAGTGCATGAAGCATTGTGATTACAGGGGCCATGGAGCCTTGTGATGACAAGGGTCATCGACCATTGTGATGACAGGGGTCATGGAGCATTGTGATGACAAGGAACATGGCGAATTGTGATGACATGGTTCATGGGGCATTGTGATGACAGGGGGCATGGAACATTGTGATGAAAATGGTCCTGGAGCATTGTGAAGACAGCGGTTTCGGAGAATTGTGATGACAGTAATTCTGCAGCATTGTGATGACTAGGGTCATGGATCATTGTGATGACAGGGGTCAGTGAACTTTGTGACGACAAGGTTCATGAAGCATTGTGATGAAAGGGGTCAGTGAACATTGTGACGACAATGTTCATGAAGCATTGTGATGACAAGGGCTTGGAGCATTGTGATGAAATGGGTCATCGAGAATTGTGATGACAGGGGTCATGGAGCATTGTGTTGACATGGGTATGGAGCACTGTAATGAGAAGAGATGTGGAGCATTGTAATGACAAGGGCATGGAGCATTTTGAGTAGAGGGGCCAAGGAGCATTGTGCTGACAAGTGCATGGTGCATTGTGATGAGAAGTGGTATGGACCATTGTGATGAAAATGTTACTGGAGCATTGTGAAAAAAGCGGTCATGGATCAGTGTGATGACAGGGTTCATGGAGCTTTGTGATGACAAGGGCCATGGAGCATGGTGATGACAGGGGTCATGGGGCATTGTGATGACAGGTGGCATTGGGAATTGTGATGAAAGGGTCATGGAGCACTCTGATGAAAGTTTTCCTGGAGCATTGTGATGAAAAGAACCATGGATTATTGTGATGACAAGTGCCATGGAACATTGTGATGACAAGTGTCATGGAATATTTTGCTGATAGGAATCATGGAGCATTGTGATGAGTGGGGCCATGGAGCATTGTGATGAAAGACTTCATGGGGCATTGTTATGACAGCAGTCATGGAGCATTGTGATGAAAGGGATCATGGAGCAATGTGATTACAGGGGCCATGGAGCATTGTGAATACATAGGACATAGAGCATTGTGATGAGAGGTGTCATGGAGCATTGTGATGAAAGTGGTCATGGATCATTTTGATGACAACTGACCTGGAACATTGTGATGACACGGTTCATGGAGCACTGTGATGACAAGGGCAATGGCGAATTGTGATGACAGGTGTCATGGGGAAATGTGATGACAGTGGTCATCTAGAATTGTCATGAAAGGTATCATGGAGCACTGTGATGACAAGGGCTATGGAGCATTGTGATGACATAGGCCATGGAACATTGTGATGACACGGGCATGGAGCATTGTGATGATAGGGATCATGGAACATTGTGATGACAACGGCATGGAGCATTGTGATGACATTGGGTCATTGAGCATTGTGATGACCAGGGTCATGGAGCATTGTGTTGACACAGGCATGGAGCATTGTGATGAGAAGAGAACTGGAGCATTGTGATGACAAGTGCATGGAGCATTGTGATTATAGGGGCCAAGGAGCACCGTGCTGACAAGGGCATGGTGTATTGTGATGAAAAGGGCATGGAGAATTGTGATGACATGGACAGGGAACATTGTGATCACAGAGGTCATGGAAAATTGTGATGACAAGTGTCATGGAACATTGTGCTGACAGGGATCATGGAGCATTGTGATGAGAAAGGTTTTCGAACATTGTGATGACAGGTGTCATGGGGCATTGTGATGACAGTGGTCATGGAGCAGTGTGATGAAAGGTGTCATGGAGCGCTGTGATTTCAGGGGCGTGGAGCATTGTGATGAGCAAAGGCAATGGAGCATTGAGATGATAGGGGCAATGGAGCCTCGTGATGAAAACTATCCTGGAACCTTGTGATGACACGGTTCATGGAGCATTGTGTTGGCATGGGCCATGGCGAATTGTGATGACAGGTGTCATGGGGCATTGGGATGACAGGGCCCATGGAGCATTGCAGTGAATGTGGTCATGGAGCATTCTGATGAAAAGCACCATGGAGCATTGGGATGACAGGGGCCATGGAGCATTGCAGTGAATGTGGTCATAGAGCATTGTGATGAAAAGCACCATGGAGCATTGTGATGACAAGGGCCATAGAGCATGGTGATGACACTAGTCATGGAGCATTGTGATGACAAGGGAATGGAGCATTGTGATAACATGAGATCTGGAGCATAGTGATGACAAGTGTCATGGAACATTGTGATGAAAGTGATCATGGAGCAATGTGATTACATGGGCCATGGAGCAATGTGAATACATAGGCCATGGAGCATTGTGATGACAGGGTTCATGGAACATTGTGATGAAAGTGGTCATGGATCATTGTGATGACAAGTTAACTGGAACATTGTGATGACATGGTTCAGGGAGCATTGTGATGACAAGGGCCATGACGAATTGTGATGACAGATGTCAGGTGGCATTCTGAGGATAGTGGTCCTCTAGAATTGTGATGAAATGTATCATGGAGCACTGTGTTGACAGGGGCTATGGAGCATTGTGATGACAAGTGTCAAGGAGGATTGTGGTGACACGGGGATGGAGCATTATGTTGACAAGAGTTCTGGAGCATTGTGATGACTAGTGCATGAAGCATTGTGATTACAGGGGCCATGGAGCATTGTGATGACAAGGGTCATGGAGCATTTTGATGACAGGGGACATGGAACATTGTGATGAAAATGGTCCTAGAGCATTGTGATGACAGCGGTCACGGAGAATTGTGATGACAGTAATTATGCAGCATTGTGATGACTAGGGTCATGGAACCTTGTGATGAGAGGGGTCAGTGAACATTGTGACGACAAGGTTCATGAAGCATTGTGATGAGAGGGGTCAGTGAACATTGTGACGACAATGTTCATGAAGCATTGTGATGACAAGGGCTTGGAGCATTGTGATGAAATGGGTCATCGAGAATTGTGATGACAGGGGTCATGGAGCTTTGCATTGACATGGGTATGGAGCATTGTAATGAGAAGAGATCTGGAGCATTGTAATGACAAGGGCATGGAGCATTTTGAGTACAGGTGCCAAGGAGCATTGTGCTGACAAGTGCATGGTGCATTGTGATGAGAAGTGGTATGGACCATTGTGATGAAAATGTTACTGGAGCATTGTGAAGAAAGCGGTCATGGATCATTGTGATGACAGGGTTCATGGAGCTTTGTGATGACAAGGGCCATGGAGCATGGTGATGGCAGGGGTCATGGGGCATTGTGAAGACAGGTGGCATTGGGAATTGTGATGAAAGGTTCATGGAGCACTCTGATGAAAGTTTTCCTGGAGCATTGTGATGAAAAGAACCATGGATTATTGTGATGACAAGTGACATGGAGCATAGTGATGACAACTGTCATGGAATATTTTGCTGACAGGAATCATGGAGCATTGTGATGAGTGGGGCCATGGAGCATTGTGATGAAAGACGTCATGGGGCATTGTTATGACAGCGGTCATGGAGCATTGTGATGAAAGGGATCATGGAGCAATGTGATTACAGGGGCCATGGAGCATTGTGAATACATAGGACATAGAGCATTGTGATGAGAGGTGTCATGGAGCATTGTGATGAAAGTGGTCATGGATCATTTTGATGACAAGTGACCTGGAACATTGTGATGACACGGTTCATGGAGCACTGTCATGACAAGGGCAATGGCGAATTGTGATGTCAGGTGTCACGGGGAAATGTGATGACAGTGGACATCTAGAATTGTCATGAAAGGTATCATGGAGCACTGTGATGACAAGGGCTATGGAGCATTGTGATGACATAGGCCATGGAACGTTGTGATGACAAGGGCATGGAGCATATTGATTACAGGGGCCAAGGAGCATTTTGATTACAGTGGCCAAGGAGCATTGTGCTGACAAGGCAATGTGCATTGTGATGACAAGTGGCATGGAGCATTGTGATGAAAGTTGTAATTGACCATTGTGATTACATGTGTCCTGGAAACTTGTGATGACACAGTTCAAGGAGCATTGTGTAGACAAGGGCCATGGCGAATTGTGATATAAGGTGTCATGGGGCATTTTGATGAGAGTGGTCATCTAGCATTGTGATGAAAGGTATCATGGAGCACTGTGATGACAGGGGCAATGTAGCATTCTGATGACAATGGCCATGGAGCATTGTGATGACACGGGCATGAGACATTATGATGACAAGAGGTCTGGAGCATTGTGATGACCATGGCATGGAGCATTGTGATGACAAGGGCCATCCAGCATTTTCATGACAGTTGTCATGGAGCATTGAAATGACAAAGGCCATGGAGCATTGTGATGACAGGGGTCATGGGCATTGTGATGAGAGGGTGAATGGAGCATTGTGATGAAAATTGTCCTGGAGCATTGTGATGACATCGGTCATGGAGAACAGTGATGACAGGGATCATGCAACATTGTGATGACAACGGCATGGAGCATTGTGATGACATGGGTCATCGAGCATTGTGATGACCAGGGTCATGGAGCATTGTGTTGACACAGGCATGGAGCATTGTGATGAGAAGGGAACTGGAGCATTGTGATGACAAGGGCATGGAGCATTGTGATTATAGGGGCCAAGGTGCACTGTGCTGAAAAGGGCATGGTGTATTGTGATGAAAAGGGCATGGAGAATTGTGATTACATGGACAGGGAACATTGTGATCACAGAGGTCATGGAAGATTGTGATGACAAGTGTCATGGAACATTGTGCTGACAGGGATCATGGAGCATTGTGATGAGAAAGGCTTTTGAGCATTGTGATGACAGGTGTCATGGGGCATTGTGATGACAGTGGTCATGGAGCAGTGTGATGAAAGGTGTCATGGAGTGCTGTGATTACAGGGGCCATGGAGCATTGTGATGAGCAAAGGCAATGGAGCATTGAGATGACAGGGGCAATGGAGCCTTGTGATGACAACTGTCCTGGAACCTTGTGATGACACGGTTCAGGGAGCATTGTGATGACAAGGGTCATGGCGAATTGTGATGACAGATGTCAGGTGGCATTGTGATGATAGTGGTCATCTAGAATTGTGATGAAATGTATCATGGAACACTGTGATGACAGGGGCCATGGAGCATTGTGATGACAAGTGTCAAGGAGCATTGTGGTGACACGGGGATGGAGCCTTATGTTGACAAGACTTCTGGAGCATTGTGATGACTAGTGCATGAAGCATTGTGATTACAGGGGCCATGGAGCCTTGTGATGACAAGGGTCATCGACCATTGTGATGACAGGGGTCATGGAGCATTGTGATGACAAGGAACATGGCGAATTGTGATGACAGGGTTCATGGGGCATTGTGATGACAGGGGGCATGGAACATTGTGATGAAAATGGTCCTGGAGCATTGTGAAGACAGCGGTTTCGGAGAATTGTGATGACAGTAATTCTGCAGCATTGTGATGACTAGGGTCATGGATCATTGTGATGACAGGGGTCAGTGAACTTTGTGACGACAAGGTTCATGAAGCATTGTGATGAAAGGGGTCAGTGAACATTGTGACGACAATGTTCATGAAGCATTGTGATGACAAGGGCTTGGAGCATTGTGATGAAATGGGTCATCGAGAATTGTGATGACAGGGGTCATGGAGCATTGTGTTGACATGGGTATGGAGCACTGTAATGAGAAGAGATGTGGAGCATTGTAATGACAAGGGCATGGAGCATTTTGAGTAGAGGGGCCAAGGAGCATTGTGCTGACAAGTGCATGGTGCATTGTGATGAGAAGTGGTATGGACCATTGTGATGAAAATGTTACTGGAGCATTGTGAAAAAAGCGGTCATGGATCAGTGTGATGACAGGGTTCATGGAGCTTTGTGATGACAAGGGCCATGGAGCATGGTGATGACAGGGGTCATGGGGCATTGTGATGACAGGTGGCATTGGGAATTGTGATGAAAGGTTCATGGAGCACTCTGATGAAAGTTTTCCTGGAGCATTGTGATGAAAAGAACCATGGATTATTGTGATGACAAGTGCCATGGAACATTGTGATGACAAATGTCATGGAATATTTTGCTGATAGGAATCATGGAGCATTGTGATGAGTGGGGCCATGGAGCATTGTGATGAAAGACTTCATGGGGCATTGTTATGAGAGCAGTCATGGAGCATTGTGATGAAAGGGATCATGGAGCAATGTGATTACAGGGGCCATGGAGCATTGTGAATACATAGGACATAGAGCATTGTGATGAGAGGTGTCATGGAGCATTGTGATGAAAGTGGTCATGGATCATTTTGATGACAACTGACCTGGAACATTGTGATGACACGGTTCATGGAGCACTGTGATGACAAGGGCAATGGCAAATTGTGATGACAGGTGTCATGGGGAAATGTGATGACAGTGGTCATCTAGAATTGTCATGAAAGGTATCATGGATCACTGTGATGACAAGGGCTATGGAGCATTGTGATGACATAGGCCATGGAACATTGTGATGACACGGGCATGGAGCATTGTGATGATAGGGATCATGGAACATTGTGATGACAACGGCATGGAGCATTGTGATGACATTGGGTCATTGAGCATTGTGATGACCAGGGTCATGGAGCATTGTGTTGACACAGGCATGGAGCATTGTGATGAGAAGAGAACTGGAGCATTGTGATGACAAGTGCATGGAGCATTGTGATTATAGGGGCCAAGGAGCACCGTGCTGACAAGGGCATGGTGTATTGTGATGAAAAGGGCATGGAGAATTGTGATGACATGGACAGGGAACATTGTGATCACAGAGGTCATGGAAAATTGTGATGACAAGTGTCATGGAACATTGTGCTGACAGGGATCATGGAGCATTGTGATGAGAAAGGTTTTCGAACATTGTGATGACAGGTGTCATGGGGCATTGTGATGACAGTGGTCATGGAGCAGTGTGATGAAAGGTGTCATGGAGCGCTGTGATTTCAGGGGCGTGGAGCATTGTGATGAGCAAAGGCAATGGAGCATTGAGATGATAGGGGCAATGGAGCCTTGTGATGAAAACTATCCTGGAACCTTGTGATGACACGGTTCATGGAGCATTGTGTTGACATGGGCCATGGCGAATTGTGATGACAGGTGTCATGGGGCATTGGGATGACAGGGCCCATGGAGCATTGCAGTGAATGTGGTCATGGAGCATTCTGATGAAAAGCACCATGGAGCATTGGGATGACAGGGGCCATGGAGCATTGCAGTGAATGTGGTCATAGAGCATTGTGATGAAAAGCACCATGGAGCATTGTGATGACAAGGGCCATAGAGCATGGTGATGACACTAGTCATGGAGCATTGTGATGACAAGGGAATGGAGCATTGTGATAACATGAGATCTGGAGCATAGTGATGACAAGTGTCATGGAACATTGTGATGAAAGTGATCATGGAGCAATGTGATTACATGGGCCATGGAGCAATGTGAATACATAGGCCATGGAGCATTGTGATGACAGGGTTCATGGAACATTGTGATGAAAGTGGTCATGGATCATTGTGATGACAAGTTAACTGGAACATTGTGATGACATGGTTCAGGGAGCATTGTGATGACAAGGGCCATGACGAATTGTGATGACAGATGTCAGGTGGCATTCTGAGGATAGTGGTCCTCTAGAATTGTGATGAAATGTATCATGGAGCACTGTGTTGACAGGGGCTATGGAGCATTGTGATGACAAGTGTCAAGGAGGATTGTGGTGACACGGGGATGGAGCATTATGTTGACAAGAGTTCTGGAGCATTGTGATGACTAGTGCATGAAGCATTGTGATTACAGGGGCCATGGAGCATTGTGATGACAAGGGTCATGGAGCGTTGTGATGACAGGGGGCATGGAACATTGTGAATGAAAATGGTCCTAGAGCATTGTGATGACAGCGGTCACGGAGAATTGTGATGACAGTAATTATGCAGCATTGTGATGACTAGGTTCATGGAACCTTGTGATGAGAGGGGTCAGTGAACATTGTGACGACAAGGTTCATGAAGCATTGTGATGAGAGGGGTCAGTGAACATTGTGACGACAATGTTCATGAAGCATTGTGATGACAAGGGCTTGGAGCATTGTGATGAAATGGGTCATCGAGAATTGTGATGATAGGGGTCATGGAGCTTTGCATTGACATGGGTATGGAGCATTGTAATGAGAAGAGATCTGGAGCATTGTAATGACAAGGGCATGGAGCATTTTGAGTACAGGTGCCAAGGAGCATTGTGCTGACAAGTGCATGGTGCATTGTGATGAGAAGTGGTATGGACCATTGTGATGAAAATGTTACTGGAGCATTGTGAAGAAAGCGGTCATGGATCATTGTGATGACAGGGTTCATGGAGCTTTGTGATGACAAGGGCCATGGAGCATGGTGATGGCAGGGGTCATGGGGCATTGTGAAGACAGGTGGCATTGGGAATTGTGATGAAAGGTTCATGGAGCACTCTGATGAAAGTTTTCCTGGAGCATTGTGATGAAAAGAACCATGGATTATTGTGATGACAAGTGACATGGAGCATAGTGATGACAACTCTCATGGAATATTTTGCTGACAGGAATCATGGAGCATTGTGATGAGTGGGGCCATGGAGCATTGTGATGAAAGACGTCATGGGGCATTGTTATGACAGCGGTCATGGAGCATTGTGATGAAAGGGATCATGGAGCAATGTGATTACAGGGGCTATGGAGCATTGTGAATACATAGGACATAGAGCATTGTGATGAGAGGTGTCATGGAGCATTGTGATGAAAGTGGTCATGGATCATTTTGATGACAAGTGACCTGGAACATTGTGATGACACGGTTCATGGAGCACTGTCATGACAAGGGCAATGGCGAATTGTGATGTCAGGTGTCACGGGGAAATGTGATGACAGTGGTCATCTAGAATTGTCATGAAAGGTATCATGGAGCACTGTGATGACAAGGGCTATGGAGCATTGTGATGACATAGGCCATGGAACGTTGTGATGACAAGGGCATGGAGCATATTGATTACAGGGGCCAAGGAGCATTTTGATTACAGTGGCCAAGGAGCATTGTGCTGACAAGGCAATGTGCATTGTGATGACAAGTGGCATGGAGCATTGTGATGAAAGTTGTAATTGACCATTGTGATTACATGTGTCCTGGAAACTTGTGATGACACAGTTCAAGGAGCATTGTGTAGACAAGGGCCATGGCGAATTGTGATATAAGGTGTCATGGGGCATTTTGATGAGAGTGGTCATCTAGCATTGTGATGAAAGGTATCATGGAGCACTGTGATGACAGGGGCCATGTAGCATTCTGATGACAATGGCCATGGAGCATTGTGATGACACGGGCATGAGACATTATGATGACAAGAGGTCTGGAGCATTGTGATGACCATGGCATGGAGCATTGTGATGACAAGGGCCATCCAGCATTTTCATGACAGTTGTCATGGAGCATTGAAATGACAAAGGCCATGGAGCATTGTGATGACAGGGGTCATGGGCATTGTGATGAGAGGGTGAATGGAGCATTGTGATGAAAATTGTCCTGGAGCATTGTGATGACATCGGTCATGGAGAACAGTGATGACAGGGATCATGCAACATTGTGATGACAACGGCATGGAGCATTGTGATGACATGGGTCATCGAGCATTGTGATGACCAGGGTCATGGAGCATTGTGTTGACACAGGCATGGAGCATTGTGATGAGAAGGGAACTGGAGCATTGTGATGACAAGGGCATGGAGCATTGTGATTATAGGGGCCAAGGTGCACTGTGCTGAAAAGGGCATGGTGTATTGTGATGAAAAGGGCATGGAGAATTGTGATTACATGGACAGGGAACATTGTGATCACAGAGGTCATGGAAGATTGTGATGACAAGTGTCATGGAACATTGTGCTGACAGGGATCATGGAGCATTGTGATGAGAAAGGCTTTTGAGCATTGTGATGACAGGTGTCATGGGGCATTGTGATGACAGTGGTCATGGAGCAGTGTGATGAAAGGTGTCATGGAGTGCTGTGATTACAGGGGCCATGGAGCATTGTGATGAGCAAAGGCAATGGAGCATTGAGATGACAGGGGCAATGGAGCCTTGTGATGACAACTGTCCTGGAACCTTGTGATGACACGGTTCAGGGAGCATTGTGATGACAAGGGTCATGGCGAATTGTGATGACAGATGTCAGGTGGCATTGTGATGATAGTGGTCATCTAGAATTGTGATGAAATGTATCATGGAACACTGTGATGACAGGGGCCATGGAGCATTGTGATGACAAGTGTCAAGGAGCATTGTGGTGACACGGGGATGGAGCCTTATGTTGACAAGACTTCTGGAGCATTGTGATGACTAGTGCATGAAGCATTGTGATTACAGGGGCCATGGAGCCTTGTGATGACAAGGGTCATCGACCATTGTGATGACAGGGGGCATGGAACATTGTGATGAAAATGGTCCTGGAGCATTGTGAAGACAGCGGTTTCGGAGAATTGTGATGACAGTAATTCTGCAGCATTGTGATGACTAGGGTCATGGATCATTGTGATGACAGGGGTCAGTGAACTTTGTGACGACAAGGTTCATGAAGCATTGTGATGAAAGGGGTCAGTGAACATTGTGACGACAATGTTCATGAAGCATTGTGATGACAAGGGCTTGGAGCATTGTGATGAAATGGGTCATCGAGAATTGTGATGACAGGGGTCATGGAGCATTGTGTTGACATGGGTATGGAGCACTGTAATGAGAAGAGATGTGGAGCATTGTAATGACAAGTGCATGGAGCATTTTGAGTAGAGGGGCCAAGGAGCATTGTGCTGACAAGTGCATGGTGCATTGTGATGAGAAGTGGTATGGACCATTGTGATGAAAATATTACTGGAGCATTGTGAAAAAAGCGGTCATGGATCATTGTGATGACAGGGTTCATGGAGCTTTGTGATGACAAGGGCCATGGAGCATGGTGATGACAGGGGTCATGGGGCATTGTGATGACAGGTGGCATTGGGAATTGTGATGAAATGGTCATGGAGCACTCTGATGAAAGTTTTCCTGGAGCATTGTGATGAAAAGAACCATGGATTATTGTGATGACAAGTGCCATGGAGCATTGTGATGACAAGTGTCATGGAATATTTTGCTGACAGGAATCATGGACCATTGTGATGAGTGGGGCCATGGAGCATTGTGATGAAAGACGTCATGGGACATTGTTATGACAGCGGTCATGGAGCATTGTGATAAAAGGGATCATGGAGCAATGTGATTACAGAGGTCATGGAGCATTGTGAATACATAGAACATAGAGCATTGTGATGAGAGTTGTCATGGAGCATTGTGATGAAAGGGGTCATGGTTCATTGTGATGACAGGGGCCTGGAACATTGTGATGACAGGGGTCACGGGGCATTGTGATGACAAGGGCCATGGAACATTTTGTTGACAGTGGTCATATGGCATTTTGAATGACAGGGGCCATGAAGCATTGTGATGACAGGGGGCATGGAGCTTTGTGATTTAACAGGCATGTAGCATTTTAGACAAGGGTCATGGAGCATTGTGATGAAAGGGGTCATGGAGCATTGTGATGATAAGGGCATGGAGCATTGTGATGAAAATGGCATGTAGCATTGCGATGACAAAGGTCATGGAGCATTGTGATGACAGGGGTTATGGAGCATAGTGATGACAAGGGCGTGGAGCATTGTGATGACAGTGGTCACGGAACATTGTGACGATAAGGGCATCGAGCCATGTTAGGGACAGTCTAGCGGCCTTGGCACTAAATTCAGTGCCTGAATTAGGCACAGCATAAGGTCTTTAGTTAGCATAAGAGGTAGGACATTACCTCAGGACAGGGTTAGGGTAAAGGCTTGGAATCGTGTCAGGAAATGACCTAAGGTTAGTGTGAAGACCTTTGTTACTGAAACACTCAGGGACTTATTCAGAAGCAGTGTTAGGGCTTCAGGTAGTGTCAGCATCAGGGACTGACTTAGGGAGATTGACAGGTTCTGAGTGAGGCTTAATGTCAGGCCCTTAGCTGGGGACACTGTCAGGGAATGTCTTAGGAGCAGCATCTGTGCCTTTGTTGGATCAGCTTTAGGTTCTTAGTTAAAGACATGACCGGAGCCCTAGTTAGTCACAGCGTCAAGGCGTCAGTTAGGGAAAGCTTCAGGGTCTGAGTTAAAGACAGCCTCATGTCTTCACTTAAAGACAGCGACAGGGTTTTCTTAGGGACAGTGTCAGGACCTTCGTTAGAAATGAGTCAGGATATTAGCTCAGGAGAGTGTCAGGATTTTAGTTATTGCTGGCAGCAGGGCCTATATTAAGGACAGATTCCGGGCCTTTGTTAGATTCAGTGTCATGGCCTTAGTTAGGAGTAGTCAGGGCCTTAGTTAGGGAGAGCATTAGGGTTTCAGTTAGCATAAGATGCAGGAGATTATCTCGGGACAGAGTCAGGTTCCAGGCCAGAGATAGTGAAAGGAAATGACCAAGGGATAACGAGAAGACCTTAGTTATTGAGAGCATCAGGGCCTTAGTTAGCAGCAGTGTAAGCGCCTTAATCAGGACCAGTGCCAGGGCTTGATGTATGGACAGCATCAGAGCCTAACTAAGGTACAGCAACAGGGCCTAAGTGAGGCCTATCTTTAGGGCCTGAGTAAGGGACAGTATCAGGGCATGACTTAGGAGCAGCATAAAGGCCTCTGTAGGATCAGCATTAGGGTCTTGGTTAAAGCTATTATCAGGGCCTCCGTTAGGGATAGCCTCAAGGCCTCACTTAGGGACAGCGTCAGTGCTAACTTTGGGAAAGTTTCAGGACCTTGGTAAGCCATGGGTCAGGCTATTAGCTCAGGATAATATCAGGTGTTCAGATATTGACGGCAGCAGGGCCTTAGTTAGAGGCAGTGTCAGGGCCTAAGTTAGGACTAGCATCAGAGCCTTTGTTAGGTACAGTGTCAGTGACTGAGTTAGGTGTAGCGTCAGAGCCTTAGTAAGGGACAGTGTCAGGGCCTGCATTAGGACGAGCCTCCAGGCCTCAGTTACGGACAGGTTCACGACTTCGGACCTAAATTCAGGGCCTCATTTAGGGACAGAATCAGGGATTTAGCTAGCATAAGGGGATCTACAGCTGAAAGCAACCTGAACACCACCACAAGCAGATGCAGAAGTGAATCATGCACGCTCCTATGAAGGAATATTCCACAGCAGTTGAGTACATTTTGTTTAAAGTTAGTAACACTATAAAAATTTGTTTTGAAGAAAACTATATTCAGAAGATGAAAGAATCTCGTTCTGAAGGATCTCTTTAGCTAATCTCGACATTAGCTAAAGAGAAGGTTAGGTTAAGGTCTAGGGAGAGTGTCAGGAAATGACCTAGGGATAGTGTCACGACCTTAGTTACTTAGCACATCAGGACCTAATTTAGGAGCAGTGAGTGTCAGGGCTTTGGGTAGGAACAGCGTCAGAGCCTGACTTAGGGAGTGGGACAGGGCCTGAGTGAGGCCTAGCGTCAGAGCCTTAGCTAGAGACAGTATCAGGGCATGACTTAGGAGCAGCATAAAAGCCACGGTAGGATCAGCCTCAGGGGCTATGTTAAAGATATTATCAGGGCCTCTGTTAGGGACAGCCTCAAGGCCTCACTTAGAGACAGCATCAGGGCTTCCGTAGGGACAGTTTCAGGACCTTGGTAAGAGATGGGTCAAGAAATTAGCTCAGGATAGTGTCAGGACTTTAGATATTGACGGCAGCAGGGCCTTAGTTAGGGACAGTGTCAGGCCCTGAATTAGGACGAACATCGAGGCCTTAGGTACGGACAGGGTCACAGCCTCGAGAGTAATTTTAGGCCCTTAGTTAAGGACAGCAGCAGGGCTGTAGTTAGCATAAGAGGCACGACATTTGCTAGGGACAGGGTCAGGTTATGGTCTAGGGATAGTGTCAGGAAAGGACCTAAGCATAGTGTCAAAACCTTAGTTACTGAGAGTATCAGATCCTTATTTAGAACCAGTGTCAGGGCTTCAGGTAGGGACAGCATCAGAGCCTGACTTAGGGAGAGCGACAGGGCCTGAGTGAGGCCTAGCGTCAGGCCCTTAGCTGAGGACACTGTCAGGGCATGACTTAGGAACAGAATCAGCGCCTCTGTTGGATCAGCCTTAGCGTCTTTGTTACAGGTATGATCAGGGCCTGACTTAGTCACAGCTTCAAGACCTCAGTTAGGGAAAGCTTCAGGGCCTGAGTTCCTAACATAGGGACAGCCTCAGTTCTTAACATAGGGACAGCGACAGGGCTTTCTTAGGGACAGTGTCAGGACCTGGGTTAGAAATATGTCAGGATATTAACTCAGGCTAGTGTCCAGTTTATAGTTATTGCTGACAGCAGAGCCTATATTAGGGGCAAATTCTGAGCCTTACTTAGAGACAATGTCAGGGCCTGAGTTAGGACTAGCATCAGAGCCCTTGTAAAGTACAGTGTCAGGGACTGAGTTAGGTGTAGTGTCAGGGTTTTAATTAGGGACAGTGTCAGCGCCTCAGTTAGGATGAGCCTCCAACCTCAGTTAGGGACAGGTTGACAGCCTCGGGACTAATTTCAGGCTCTTAGTTAGAGACAGCATCAGAGATTTAGTTAGCATAAGATGTTCGACAATAGCTAAAGACAAGTTTAGGTTAAGATCTAGGGATAATGTCAGGAAATGACCTAGGGATAGTGTCAAGACCATAGCTAATTAGAGCATCAGTGCCTAATGTAGGCCCAGTGTCAGGGCTTCAGATAGGGACAGAGTCTTAGCCTGACTTAGGGAGAGCGACAGCACCTGAGTGATGCCTAGAGTCAGGGCCTTAGCTACGGACAGTGTCAGGGCATGACATAGGATCAACATAAGTGTCTCTGTAAGATCAGCATTGGAGTTTAGTTAAAGACATTATCAGGACCTCTGTGAGGGACAGCCTCAGGGCCTCACTTAGGGACAGTGTCAGGGCTAACTTTGGGAGAGTTTCAGGACCTTGGTAAGACATTGGTCAGGATATTAGCTCCGGATAATGTCAGAACTTTAGATGTTGATGGCAGCAGCCCTTAGTTAGAGACAGTGTCAGGCCCTGAGTTACGACTAGCATCAGAGCCTTTGTTAGATACAATGTACGGGACTGAATTAGGAGTAGAGTCAGGGCCTTAGTTAGTGACAGTGTCAGGGCCTGACTTAGGGAGGGTGACAGGGCCTGAGTGAGGCTTAGCATCAGGCCCTTAGCTGGGCACACTGTCAGGGCATGACTTTGGAGCTGCATCAGCGTCTTTGCTGCATCAGCATTAAGGTCTTCGTTAGGTACATGATCAGGGCCTGAATTAGTCAGAGCTTCAAGGCTTCAGTTAAGGAAAGCTTCAGGGCCTGAGTTAGGGACAGCCTCAGGTCTTCACTTAGGGACAGCGTCAGGGCTTCCTTTGGGACAGTTTCAGGACCTAGGAAAGACATAGGTCAGGATATTAGCTCAGGACAATGTCAGGACTTTGGATAGTGATGGCAGCAGGGCCTTAGTTACAGACAGTTTCAGGGCCTGTGTTAAGCATAGCATCAGACACTTTGTTAGGTACAGTGTAAGGTACTGAGTTAGGAGTAATGTCAGGGCCTTGCTTAGGGACAGTGTCAGGGTCTGAGTTAGGTGTACTGTCAGGGACCTAATTAGGGACAGTGCTAGGGCCTGAGTTAGGATTAGTGTCAAGGCCTTATTAAGGACCAATTTTAGGGCTTTAGTTTCGACTAGCAACAAAGCCTTTGTTAGGTATCATGTCGGGGCCTCCGTTAGGTGTAGTGTCAGGGCCATTGTTAGGGACAGTATCAGGGCCTGACTTAGGAGAAGTTCAGGGCCTTAGCCAGGGAAAGTGTCAGGGCGTTAGTTAGGGACAGTATTAGGGCCTGAATTAGCAGTAGTGTCAAAAGTCCTTAGTGAGGAGAGTAAGGAGTCAGTCAGGACTCAGGCCCTGACACTGTTCTTAAATAAGGCCCTGACATTACGTCTAACACAGGTCCTGATCTGATTCCTATCATAGGCGATGATGTTGGACTTAACTAAGTCCCTGACACTGGTCCTAACTAAAGCTGTGACACTACTCTTAACTCAGGCCCTGACACTGTCCCTAACAAAGCCTCTGACTCTACTCCTAAATCAGGCACTGACACTGTCCCTAACTAAGGCCCTGACATACACCTAACTCAGGCCCTGACACTGTCTCTAACTAAGGCCCTGATACTACTCCAAACTCAGCACTGACACTGTCACTAACTAAGGCCCTGACACTATTCATAGCTCACGCCCTAACACAACTCCTAAATCATGCCCTGACAATGTCCCTAACTAAGGCCCTGACACTATTCCTAACTCAGGCGCTGACACAATACTTAAGGAAGGCCCTGACATTACTCCTAACTCAGACCCTGAAAAGGTCCCTAACTAAGGCCGACACAACTCCTAACTCAGGCACTAACACTGTCCCTAAATAAGGCCCTGAAACTATTCCTAACTGAGGCGCTGATACAATACCTAATGAAGGCACTTATGCTACTCCTAACTAAGGCCCTGACACTACTCCTATCTCAAGCAATGACACTCTCCCTAACTTAGGCCCTGACTCTACTCCTGACTCAGGCACTGACACTGGCCCTATCTTAGGCCCTGACACTACTCCTAACTAAGCAACTGACACTGTCCCTAACTAAGGCCCGGACACTACTCCTTGCTCAGGCACTGACAATGTCACTAACTAAGGCCGTGACACTACTCCCAAAATAGGCACTGAGACTGTCCCTAAATATGCCCTGACAGTACTCCGAACTCAGGCACTGACACTCTCCTTAACTAAGGCCCTGATACTACTTCCACCTCAGGCACTGACACTCTCCCTAAGTAAGCCCTGACATTACTCCCAATTCCGGCATTGACACTTTCGCTAACTAAGGCCCTGAAACTACTCACAACTCAGGCCCTTACACTGTTACTAACTACCGGTCTCAGACTACTCCTAACTCAGGCCTTGGCACTGTCCGTAACTTAGGCTCTGGCACTATTCCTAACTCAGACACTGACGCTGTCCCTTAACTAAGGGTCTGACACTACTCCCAACTCAGACAGTGACACTCTCCCAAATTAAGGCCTTGACACTACTCTTAACTCAGGCCCTGACACAGTCCATAATAAAGACCCTGAAACTAATCCCAACTCAGGCCCTGGCACTATCCGTAAATAAGGGCCTGACACTACTCCCATCTCAGCAACTGACACCATCCCTAACTATGGCCCTGACACTACTCCCAACTCAGGCACTGTCGCTGTCTGTAACTAAGACACTGGCACTACTCCCAACTCAGGCACTGACACTCTCTCTAACTAAGGTCCTGACACTACTCCCAACTCAGGCACTGACACTGTCCCTAACTAAGGCCCTGACACTACTCCTAACTCAGGCACTGACACTACCGTAAATAAGGCCCTGACTCCACTCCTAACTCAGGCATTGTCACTGTCACTAAATAAGGCCATTACACTTCTCTTAATTCAGCAACTGACACTCTCCGTAACTAAGGTTTGACACAATACTTAACTCAATCCCTGACACTGTCCTTAACTAAGACCCTGAGAGTACTCCCAACTCAGTCACTGACACTGTTCCTAACTACGGCTCAGAGACTACTCCCAATTCAGGGCCTGACACTGTCCCTAACTAAGGCACTGATATTACTCCAACTCAGGCACTGTCACTGTCCCTAACTAAGGCCCTGACACTACTCCCAAATCAGGCACTGACACTGTCCGTAACTAAGGCCCTGACACTACTCCCATCTCAGCCACTGACACTATCCCTAAGGCCCTGACACTACCTCCAACTCAGGCACTGACACTATCCCTAACTACAGCCCTGACACTTCTCCTAACTCAGGCACTGACACTGTCCCTTACTAATGTCGTGACACAACTCCCACCTTAGGCACTGACATTGTTCCTAACAAAGGCCCTGATACTAATCCCAACATAGGCAATGAGACTGTCCCGAAATACGCCCTGACAGTACTCACAACTCAGGCACTGACACTGTCCCTAACTAAGGCCCTGACACTACTCCCAAACTAGGCACTGACATTGTCCCTAACTAAGGCCCTGACATTACTCTCAACTCAGGCACTAACACTGTCCCTAACTAAGGACTTGACACTACTCTTAACTCAGGCCCTGACACTGTCCATAATAAAAACCCTGACAAAAATCCCAACTTAGGCACTGACAATGTCCATAACTAAGGCACTGACACTATTCCTATCTCAGCCACTGACACTGTCCCTAACTATGGCCCTGACAGTACTCCCAATGCAAGCACTGGCACTGTCCCTAACTAAGGCACTGGCACTACTCCCAACTCGCCCTGGCGCTGTCCCTAACTAAGGCTCTGACACTACTCCCAATTCAGGCAGTGACAGTGTCCCTAAGTGAGGCATTGATACTACTCCCAACTCAAGCACTAAGGCTCTGGATTATTGTGATGACAAGCGCCATGGAGCATTGTGATGACAAGGGCCATGGAGAATTGTGATGACGGGTCCTGGAGCATTGTGGTGACAAGGGCCATGGAGCATTTTGATTACAGGGGTCATAGGGAATTGTGATGAAAGTGGTCATGGAGCATTGTGATTAAAGTGGTCATGGAACATTGTGATAAATGCGGTCATGTAGCATTGGGATGAAAAGTGCTATGGAGCATTGGGATGACAGGGGCCATGGAGCATTGTGATGACAAGGGACATGGAGCATTGTGATGAGAGAGGTCATGGAGCATTGTGGTGACCAGTGGCATGGAGCATTGTGATAAAAGTGGTCATGTAGCATTGTGATGAAAAGTGTTATGGAGCATTGGGATGACAGGGGTCATGGAGCATTGTGATGACAAATGCATGCAGATTTGTGATGACGAGGACCATGGAGCATTGAGAGTATAAGGATCATGCAGCATTGTGATGACAGGGGCCATGGAGCATTTTAATGACATGGGACATGGAGCATTGTGATGACAGAGGTCATGGAGCATTGTGGTTACCAGCGGCATGGAGCATTGTGAAGAAAGGGGTACTGTAACATTGTGATGAAAGGGTCAAGGAGCATTTTGATTACAAGGATCATGGAGCATTGTGATGACAAGGGCCATGGAGCATTGTGATGACAGGGTTCATGTGGCATTATGATGACAGTGGTCCTGGAGCAATGTGATGAACGTTGTCATGGAGCACTGTGATTACAGGGGCCATGGAGAATTGTGATGACAAAGGCCAGGGAACATTGTGATGACAGGGGTCATGGAGCATTGTGATGAAAACGGACCTGGAGCATTGTGATGAAAGGGGTCATGGCTCAATCTGATGACAGGGGGCCTGGAACATTGTGGTGACAGGGGTCCCGGGGCATTGTGATGACAAGGGCCATGGAAAATTTTGATGACAGTGGTCATATGGCATTTTGAATAACAGGGGCCATGAAGCATTGTGATGACAGGGGGCATGGAGCTTTGTGATTTCACAGGCATGTAGCATTTTAGACAAGGGTCATGGAGCATTGTGATGAAAGGTGTCATGGAGCATTGTGATGACAATGGCATGTAGAATTGCGATGACAAAGGTCATGGAGCATTGTGATGACAAAGGCCATGGAGCATGGTGATGAGAGGGGTCGTGGGGCATTGTGATGAATGTGGTCATGGGGCATTGTGATGAAAATGGTCATGGCGCATTGTGGTGAACATGGTCATGCGGTATTGTGAAGGAAGTGGTCATGGAGCATTGTGATGAGAGGGATCATGGAGCATTGTGATGACAGGGGGCATGGAACTCTGTGATGAAATGGGGCATGGAGCATTGTCGTGACAGGGGTCATTGAGCATTGTGATGACAAAGATCATGGATCATTGTGATGAAAATGATCATGGAGAATTGTGATGAAATTGGTCATGGAGCCTTTTGCTTAAAGGGGTCATAGGGCATTGTGAAGAAATGGGTCATGGATCGTTGTGATTACAGTGATCATGGAGCATTTTGATGTCAAGAGCCATGGAACATTGTGATGAAAGGGGCCATGGACCACTGTGCTGAAAGTGGTCATGGATCATTGTGTTGACATCAATCATGGAGCATTGTGAATGACAAGCGTAATGGAGCATTGTGATGACAAGTGTGATGGGTCATTGTGATGTCAGGGGCATGGAGCATTGTGATGAAAATGATCATGGAGAATTGTGATGAAATTGGTCATGGAGCCTTTTGATTAAAGGGGTCATGGGGCATTGTGAAGAAACGGGTCATGGATCATTGTGATTACAGTGATCATGGAACATTGTGATGTCAAGAGCCATGGAACATTGTGATGAAAGGGGTCATGGACCACTGTGCTGAAAGTGGTCATGGATCATTGTGTTGACAACAATCATGGAACATTGTGAATGACAAGTGTAATGGAGCACTGTGATGACCAGTGTGATGGGTCATTGTGATGTCAGGGGCATGGAGCATTGTGATGAAAGGTGTCATGGGGCACTGTGATTACTGGGGCCATGGAGCATTGTGATGACAGGTGTCATGGAGCATTGTGATGAAAGGGGTCAGCGAGAATTCTGATAAAAGTTGTTATTGAGCATTGTGATGGAAAGGCCCATTGAGCATTGTGATGAGAAGTGTCATGGAGCATTGTGATGACAAGGGTCATGGAGCATTGGGATGAATGTGGTCATGTTGTATTTTGGTGAAAATGTTCATGGATCAATGCGATGATATGGGTCATGGAGCATTGGGATGAAAGTGGTATTGGGGAATTTTAATAAGAAGGGCCTTGGAGCATTGTGATCAAATGTGTCAGCGAGCATTGTGATGAAAGTGGTCATTGAGCATTGTGATGAAAAGCGCCATGGAGCATTGTAATGACAGGGTTCATGTAGCATTGTGATGACAAGGGTAATGGAGCATTGTGATGACACAGGCATGGAGCATTGTGATGACAAGAGTTCTGGATCATTGTGATGACAAGATTTCTGGATCATTGTGATGACAAAGGCATGGAGCATTGTGATGAAACTGGTACTGGAGCATCGTGATGAGAGGGTTCATGGATCATTGTGATTATAGGGTTCATGGAGCATCATACTGACAAGGGTCATGGAGCATTGTGATGGCAGGGGTCATGGAGTATTGTGATGAAAGGGCCATGGAGAATTGTAATGACAATGATCATGGAACTTTGTGATGAAAGGTGTCATGGAGCACTGTGATTACAGCTATCATGGAGCATTGTGATGACCAGGGTCAGGGAGCATTTTGATAACAGGGGTCATAGAGCATTGTGATCACAAGGACCATGTAATATTGTGTTGACAGGTGTCATGGGGCATTGTGATGTCAGGGGCATGGAGCATTGTGCTGAAAAGGGTTATGGATGATTGTGATGACAGGGGTCATGGAACATTGTGATGAAAGGGGTCATGTGGCATTGTGAGGACAAGGGTCATGGAGCATTGTGATGACAAAAGTAATGGAGCATTGTGAAGACAGGTGTCATGGAGCATTGTGATGAAAGGAGTCATTGGGATTTGTTATGACAAGGGGATGGAGCATTGTGAAGAATGGGGTCATGGATGATTGTGATGACAGGGGTTGGAGCATTGTGATGATAGGGCCATGGAGCATTGTGATGACAGGTGTCATGGAGCACTGTGATGTCAGTGGTCATGGAACACTGTGATTACTGGTGCCATGGAGCATTGTGATGACAGTTTTCATGGAGCATTGTGATGAAAGGCGCATGGAGCATTATGACAGCAATGGTCATGGAGCACTGTGCTGAAGGCGTCATGAAGCATTATGGTGAAAGGGATCATGGGGTGTTGTGATGAAAAACGCCTGGGAGGATAGTGATGACAGGGGTTCGGGAGCATTGCCATGAAGAGGGCATGGAGCATTGTGATGACAGGGGTCATGGAGCATTGTGATGAGAGGGGCCTTGGAGAATTTTGATGAGAAGCATCATGGGTCATTAACATGACAGTGGTCATGGAGCATTATGATGAAAGGTGTTATGGAGCACTGTGATTACAGGGGCCATAGAGCATTGTGAATACAAAGGCCATGGAGCATTGAGATGACAGTTGTCATGGAGCATTGTGATGAAAGTGGTAATGGATCATTGTGATGACAATGACCTGGGACCCTATGATGACGTGGTTCATGGAGCATTGTAATGACAATGATCATGGCGAATTGTGATGACAATGTCATGGGGCCTTGTGATGGCAGTGATCATCTAGAAATGTGACTAAAGTTATTATGGAGCACAGTAATGAGAGGGGCCATGGAGCATTGTGATGACAAATGTCATGGAGCATGGTGATGAAACGGACATGGAGCATTATAATGACAAGAGTTCTGGAGTATTGTGATGACAAGGGCATGGAGCATTGTAATTACAGGGGCCATGGAGCAGTGTGATGACATGGGCCATGGAGCATTTTGAAGACAACATTCATGGAGCCTTGTGATTACAGGGGTCATGGGGCATTGTGATGAGTGAGGTCATGGAGCATTGAGATGAAACGGTCATGGAGCATTGTGATTACAGGGGCCATGGAGCATTGTGATGACAAAGGCCATGGAGCAATGTGATGACAGGTGTCATTGTGCATTGAGATGATATGGGTCATGGAACATTACGATGACAGGTGTCATGGGGAATTGTGATGACAGTGGCCATGGGGAATTTGGATGAAAGGCCTACTGGAGCACTGTGAGTTAATGTTTCTTGGAGCATTGTGATGACAAGGGCCATGGAGCATTGTGATGATAGGGGCATGGAGCATTTTTATGTAAGTTGCCATGGAGAATTGTGATGAAAGCAATCATGTGGATTTGTAATGACAAGGGCCATGGAGCATTGTGATGAAACAAATCTTGGAGTATTTTGATGAAAGTTGTCATGGAGCATTGCGATGAAATTCTCCAGGGAACATTGTGATGACAAGGGCCATCGAGCACTGTGATGACAAGTGTCATGGAGCATTGTGATGACAGGTGTCATGGAGCATCGTGATGACAAATGCCAAGGAGAATTGTGATGAAATGTGGCATTGGGCATTGTGATGAAAGGGGTCATGGAGTACTGTGATTACAGGGGCCATGGAGCATTGTGATAACAAGTGACATGGAGAATAGTGATGACAGGCGTCCTAGAGCATTGTGATGACAAGTGCCATTTACATTTTGATGACAGGGGTTATCAGGCATTGTGTTGACAGGGGTCACGGTGCATTGTGATGACAAAGGCCATAGAGCCTTGTGATGACAGGGGTCATGGGGCACTGTGATGACATGGGCCATGGAGCATTGTGAAGACAAGATTTATGGAGCATTGTGATGACACGTGCATGAAACCTGGTTATGACAACAGACCTGGAGCATTGTGATGACAAGGGCATGGAGCATTGTGATTACATGAGACATCTAGCATTGTTATGACATTGGCAGGGATGATTGTGATTACAGGGATCATGGAGCATTTTGATGACAAGTGTCATGCAATACTGTGCTGACACAGATCATGGAGCAACGTGATTATTGGGACAATGGAGCATTGTGAATACAAAGGCCATGGAATATTGAGATAACAGAGTTCATGGAACATTGTGATGACAAGGGTCCTGGAACCTAGTGATGACACGGTTCATACAGCATTGAGATGACAAGGGCCAAGGCGAATTGTGATGACACGTGTCATGGGGCATTGTGATGACATTGGTCATCTTGCATTGTGATGACAGTGGTCATGTAGAATTTTGATTAAAGGTATCATGGAGCACTGTGATGACACGGGAATGGAGCATAATGATGACAAGTGTTCTGGAGCATTGTGATGAGAAGTGTGTTGAGCATTGTGATTACAGGGACCATGGAGCATTGTGATGACAACGGCATGGAGCATTGTGATGACGGGTCATTGAGTATTGGGATTACAAAGACCATGAAGCATTGTGATGACAATGGTCATCAAGCATTGTGATGACAGGGGTCATAGAGCATTGTGATGAGAACGACCATTGAGCATGGTGATGACAGAGGCCATGGAACATTGGGATGAAAAGGTCATGTATCATTGTGATAACAAGGGTCATGGAGCATTGTAATGACAAGGGCAGCGAACCTTGTGGTGACCGGGGTCATGGAGCATTTTGATGACAACTTTCATGGAACGTTGTGATGACAGGGATCATGGAGCATTGTGTTGAAAGGGAACATGGAGCAGTGTGATTACAGGGTCCATGGAGCATTGTGAATACATAGGCCATGGAACAATGTGATGACAGGGGTCATGTAGCATTGTGATGACAGGGTCAAGGACCATTGTGATGAAAGATATCATGGAGCAATATGATAACAGGGGCCATGGAGCATTGTGATGAAAGGTGTATTGGAGCATTGTGATGAAAGTAATCATGGATCTTTGTGATGACATGTGTCCTGGAACACTGTGATGACACAGTTCATCGAGTATTGTGATGACAAGGGTCATAGCGAATTGTGATGACAGGTGTCATGGGTCATTGTGATGACATTGATCATCTAGGAATTGTGATGAAAGGTATCATGGAGCACTGTGAGGACTGGGGGCATGAAGCATTGTTATGAAAATTGTCCTGGATTATTGTGATGACGGCAGTCATGGAGAATTGTGATGACAGAGATTATGCAGCATTGTGTTGACAAGGGTATGGACTATTGTGATTAAAATGGTCATGGAGCAATGTGATGAAAGTTTTCATGGAACATCGTGATGAAAAGTGCCTGGGAGCATTGTGACAATAAAGGCCATGGAGCACTGTGATGACAAGTGTCATGGACCATTGTAATGAAAGGTTTCATTGTGTACTGTGATGACAAGGGGAATGGAGTATTGTGATGAAACTGGTCCTGGAGCATTGTGATAACAGAAGCCATGGAGCATTGTGATGACAGGCATCATGGAGCATTGTGAAGAAAGGGGTCATGGGGAATTGTAATGACAATAGAGAAATGTGATGAAAATGGTCAGCGAGCATAGTGATTAAAGTGGTCATTGAGAATTGTGATGAAAAGCGACATAGAGCATTGTGATGACAAGGGCCATGGAGCATTGTGATGCCACGGTCATGGAACATTGTGATGACAAGAATTCTGGAGCATTGTGAGGAAAAAGGCATGGAGCACTGTGATTATAGGGGACATGGAGCATTGTGATGACATGGGCAGGGAACACTGTGATGACAGGTATTATTGAGCAATGTGATGACAAGTGTCATGGAACATTGTGATGAGAGGGGCCTTGGAGAATTGTGATGACAGGGATCATGGGTCATTGAGATGGCATTGGTAATGGAGCATTATGATGAAAGGTGTTATGGAGCACTGTGATTACAGGGGCCATGGAGCATTGTGAATACAAAGGCCATGGAGCATTTAGATGACAGTGGTCATGGAGCATTGAGATGAAAGTGGTAATGGATCATTGTGATGACAAGTGTCCTGGGACCCTGTGATGACATTGTTCATAGAGCATTGTGATGACAATGGTCATGGTGAATTGTGATGACAATGTCATGGGGCATTGTGATGGCAGTGGTCATCTAGAAATGTGATTAAAGTTATTATGGAGCACAGTAATGAGAGGGGCCATGGAGCATTGTGATGACAAGTGTCATGGAGCATGGTGATGAAACGGACATGGAGCATTATAATGACAAGAGTTCTGGAGCCTTGTGATGACAAGGGCATGGAGCATTGTGATTACAAGGGCCATGGAGCAGTGTGATGACAAAGGCTTGGAGCACTGTGATGACAAGGGTCATCGAGCATTGGGATTACAGGGGTCATGGGGCATTGTGATGAGTGAGGTCATGTAGAATTGAGATGAAACGGGTCATGGAGCACTGTGATTACAGGGGCCATGGAGCATTGTGATGACAAAGGCCATGGAGCATTGTGATGACAGGTGTCAAGGAGAATTGAGATGAAACGGGTCATGGACCATTACGATGAAGGGGTCATGGAGAATTGTGATGACAGTGGCCATGGGGAATTTGGATGAAAGGCGTACTGGAGCATTGTGAGGAAATATTTCATGGAGCATTGTGATGACAAGGCCCATGGAGCATTGTGAATACAAGGGACATGGAGCCTTGTGATGACAAGGGTCTTGGATCATTGTAAAAACAGGTATTATTGGGCATTGTGATGACAGGGGCATGGAGGATTTTTATGTAAGTTGCCATGGAGAATTGTGATGAAAGGGATCATGTGGATTTGTAATGACAAGGGCCATGGAGCATTCTGATGAAACAAATCTTGGAGTATTTTGATAAAACTTGTCATGGAGCATTGCGATGAAAAGCACCAAGGAACACTGTGATGACAAGGGCCATCGAGGATTGTGATGACAAGTGTCATGGAGCATTGTGATGACAGGTGTCATGGAGCATCGTGATGACAAATGCCATGGAGAATTGTGATGAGAGGTGGCATTGGGCATTGTGATGAAAGGGGTCATGGAGTACTGTGGTTACAGGGGCGATGGAGCATTGTGACAACAAGTGACATGGAGAATGGTGATGACAGGCATCATAAAGCATTGTGATGACAAGTGCCATTTAGCATTTTGATGACAGTGTTCATCAGGCATTGTGTTGACAGGGGTCACGGAGCATTGTGATGACAAAGGCCATGGAGCATTGTGAAGACAAGATTCATGGAGCATTGTGATGACACGGGCATGAAGCATGGTGATGACAACAGACCTGGAGCATTGTGATGACAAGGGCATGGAGTATTGTGATTACAGGAGACATGGAGCAATTTGATAACATTGGCAGGGATCATTGTGATTACAGGGATCATGGAGCATTGTGATGACAAGTGTCATGCAATATTGTGCTGACACAGATCATGGAGCATTTTGATGAGAGTGGCCTTGGAGTACAGTGATGAGAGACCTCATGGGGCATTATGGTGACAGTGGTCAAGGAGCATTGTGATGAAAGTGTTCATGGAGCAACGCGATTATCGGGTCAATGGAGCATTGTGAATACAAAGGCCATGGAGCATTGACATAACAAAGTTCATGGAGCATTGTGATGAAAGTGGTCATGGATCACTGTGATGACAAGTGTCCTGGCACCTAGTGATGACACGGTTCATACAGCATTGAGATGACAAGGGCCAAGGTGAATTGTGATGACACGTGTCATGGGGCATTGTGATGACCTTGGTCATCTTGCATTGTGATGACAGTGTTCATGTAGAATTTTGATTAAAGGTATCAGGGAGCACTGTGATGACAAAGGGCAAGGAACATTTTGATGACAAGTGTCATTGAGCAATGGGATGCCACGGGAATGCAGCATTATGATGACAAGTGTTCTGGAGCATTGTGATGACAAGGGTATTGAGCATTGTGATTACAGGGGCCATGGAGCATTGTGATGACAGGGGTCATTGAGCATTGTGATTACAAAGACCATGAGGCATTGTGATGACAGGGGCCTTGGAGCATTGTGATGACAATGGTCATCAAGCATTGTGATGACAGGGGTCATAGAGCATTGTGATGAGAAAGACCATGGAGCATGGTGATGACAGAGGCCATGGAACATTGTGATGACAAGGCCATGTACCATTGTGATTACAAGGGTCATGGAGCATTGTGATGACAAGGGCAGGGAACCTTGTGGTGACCGGGGTCATGGAGCATTTTGAAGACAACTTTCATGGAAAGTTGTGATGACAGGGGTCATGGAGCATTGTGTTGAAAGGGAACATGGAGCAGTGTGATTACAGGGTCCATGGAGCATTGTGAATACATAGGCCATGGAACAATGTGATGACAGGGGTCATGTAGTGTTGTGATGACAGGGTCATGGATCATTGTGATTACAGGGGGCATGGAGCATTGTGATGAAAATTGTCCTGGAGCATTGTGATGACAGCGGTCACAGAGAATTGGGATGAAAGGTATCATGCAGCATTGTGATGACAACGGTCATGGATCATTTTGATGACAGGGGTCATGGAACATTCTGATAACAAGCTTCATAAAGCATTTTGATGACGGGGGTCATGGAGCATTGTGTTGACACGGGCATGGAGCATTGTGATGATAGGCTATCTGCAGCATTGTGATGAAAAGGGGATGGAGCATTTTGATGACAGGTTCCAAGGAGCATTGTGCTGACAATGGCATGGAGCATTGTGATGAAAAGTTTACTGGAGCACTGTGAGGAAAGGAGTCATGGATCATTGTGATGACACGGTCAAGGAACATTGCGATGACAAGAATTCTGGAGCATTGTGATGAAAGGGCATGGAGCCTTGTGATTAAAGGTGACAAGGAGCATTGTGATGATATGGGTAGAGAAATTTGTGATGACAGTGGTCATGGAGCATTGTGATGAAAAGAGTCATGGAACATTGTGCTGAAAGGGATCATGCAGCTTTTTGGTAAGAGAGGCCTTGGTGATTTGTGATGGCAGGCATCATGGGAAATTGTGATGACAGTGGTCTTGGAGCATTGTGTTGAAAGGGGTCATGGAGCACTGTGATTACAGGGGCAATGGAGCATTGTGAATACAAGGGCTATGGAGCATTGGGATGACAGGGTTCATGGAGCATTGTGATGACAAGGACCATGGTAAATTGTGATGACATCTGTCATGGGGCATTGTTATGACAGTGGTCATCTAGAATTGTGATGTAAGGTATCATGGAGCACTGTGATGACAGGGGCCATGGAGCATTGTGAATACAAAGGCCATGGAGCATTGTGATGACAAGTGTCATGGGGCATTTTGATGACAATGGCATGGAGCATTATGATGACAAGAGTTCTGGAGCACTGTGATGACAAGTGTCATGGGGCATTTTGATGACATTGGCATGGAGCATTATGATGACAAGTGTTCTGGAGAATTTTGTTGACAAGGGCATGGAGCATGGTGATGACAGGGCCCATGGAGCATTGTGATGAAAAGGGCAGGGAACACTGTGATGACTGGGTTCATGGAGCATTGTGATGAAAGGGGCCAAGGAGCATTGAGATGACAGGCGTCATGAGGCATGGTGATGACCGTGGTCATGGAGCATTGTGATGAAAGAGATCATGGAGCAATATGAAAACAGGGGCCACGGAGCATTGTGATGACAAGTGTATTGGAGCATTGTGATGAAAGTAGTCATGGATCATTGTGATGACATGTATCCTGGAACACTGTGATGACACGGTTCATCGAGAATTGTGATGACAAGGGTCATAGCGAATTGTGATGACAGGTGTCATGGGGCATTGTGATGACATTGATCATCTAGGAATTGTGATGAAAGGTATCATGGAGCACTGTGATGACTGGGGGCATGAAGCATAGTTATGAAAATTGTCCTGGATTATTGTGATGACAGAAGTCATGGAGAATTGTGATGACAGGGATTATGCAGCATTGTGTTGACAAGGGTATGGACTATTGTGATGACAATGGTCATGGAGCAATGTGATGAAAGTTTTCATGGAACATCGTGATGGTAAGTGCCTGGGAGCATTGTGACGATAAAGGCCATGGAGCATTGTGATGACAAGTGTCATGGAGCATTGTAATGAAAGGTTTCATTGTGCACAGTGATGACAAGGGGGATTGAGTATTGTGATGAAACTGGTCCTGGAGCATTGTGACAACAAAAGCCATGGAGCATTGTGATGACAGGCATCATGGAGAATTGTGAAGAAAGGGGCCATGGGGAATTGTAATGACAATAGAGAAATGTGATGAAAATGGTCAGCGAGCATAGTGATTAAAGTGGTCATTGAGAATTGTGATGAAAAGCGACATAGAGCATTGTGATGACAAAGGTCATGGAGAACTGTGATGACCAGGGTCATGTAGCATTGTGATGACACGGTCTTGGAACATTGTGATGACCAGAATTCTGGAGCATTGTGAGGAAAAAGGCATGGAGCATTGTGATTATAGGGGACATGGAGCATTGTGATGACATGGGCAGGGAACACTGTGATGACACGGGCCTTGGAGAATTGTGATGACAGGCATCATGAGGCATTGAGTTGGCAGTGGTCATGGAGCATTATGATGAAGGGTGTTATGGAGCACTGTGATTATAGGGGCCATGGAGCATTGTGAATACAAAGGCCATGGAGCATTTAGATGACAGTGGTCATGGAGCATTGTGATGAAAGTGGTAATGGATCATTGTGATGACAAGTGTCCTGGAACCCTGTGATGACATGGTTCATGGAGCATTGTGATGACAATGGTCATGGCGAATTGTGATGACAATGTCATGGGGCATTGTGATGGCAGTGGTCATCTAGAAGTGTGATTAAAGTTATTATGGAGCACAGTAATGAGAGGGGCCATGGAGCATTGTGATGACAAGTGTCATGGAGCATGGTGATGAAACGGACATGGAGCCTTATAATGACAAGAGTTCTGGAGCATTGTGATGACAAGGGCATGGAGCATTGTGATTACAGGGGCCATGGAGCAGTGTGATGACAAAGGCTTGGAGCACTGTGATGACAAGGGTCATCGAGCATTGTGATTACAGTGTTCATGGGGCATTGTGATGAGTGAGGTAATGGAGCATTGAGATGAAACGGGTCATGGAGCACTGTGATTAGAGGGGCCATGGAGCATTGTGATGACAAAGGCCGTGGAGCATTGTGATGACAGGTGTCATGGAGCATTGAGATGAAACGTGTCATGGACCATTACGATGACAGGGGTCATGGAGAATTGTGATGACAGTGGCCATGGGGAATTTGGATGAAAGACGTAGCGGAGCATTGTGAAGAAATGTTTCATGGAACATTGTGATGACAAGGGCCATGGAGCATTGTGATGACAAGCACATGGAGCATTGTGATGAAAGTGGTAATGGATCATTGTGATGACTAGTGTCCAGGGACCCTGTGATGACATGGTTCATGGAGCATTGTGATGACAATGGTCATGGTGAATTGTGATGAGAATGTCATGGGGCATTGTGATGACCTTGGTCATCTTGCATTGTTATGACAGTGGTCATGTAGAATTTTGATTAAAGGTATCATGGAGCACTGTGATGACAAAGGGCAAGGAACATTTTGATGACAAGTGTCATTGAGCAATGGGATGACACGGGAATGGAGCATTATGATGACAAGTGTTCTGGAGCATTGTGATGAGAAGTGTACTGAGCATTGTGATTACAGGGGCCATGGAGCATTGTGATGACAACGGCATGGAGCATTGTGATGACGGGTCATTGAGTATTGGGATTACAAAGACCATGAAGCATTGTGATGACAGGGGCCTTGGAGCATTGTGATGACAATGGTCATCAAGCATTTGATGACAGGGGTCATAGAGCATTGTGATGAGAATGACCATTGAGCATGGTGATGACAGAGGCCATGGAACATTGTGATGAAAAGGTCATGTATCATTGTGATAACAAGGGTCATGGAGCATTGTAATGACAAGGGCAGCGAACCTTGTGGTGACCGGGGTCATGGAGCATTTTGATGAAAACTTTCATGGAACGTTGTGATGACAGGGGTCATGGAGCATTGTGTTGAAAGGGAACATGGAGCAGTGTGATTACAGGGTCCATGGAGCATTGTGAATACATAGGCCATGGAACAATGTGATGACAGGGGTCATGTAGCATTGTGATGACAGGGTCATGGAGCATTGTGATGAAAGTTATCATGGAGCAATATGATAACAGGGGCCATGGAGCATTGTGATGAAAGGTGTATTGGAGCATTGTGATGAAAGTAATCATGGATCTTTGTGATGACATGTGTCCTGGAACACTGTGATGACACAGTTCATCGAGTATTGTGATGACAAGGGTCATAGCGAATTGTGATGACAGGTGTCATGGGGCATTGTGATGACATTGATCATCTAGGAATTGTGATGAAAGGTATCATGGAGCACTGTGAGGACTGGGGGCATGAAGCATTGTTATGAAAATTGTCCTGGATTATTGTGATGACGGCAGTCATGGAGAATTGTGATAACAGAGATTATGCAGCATTGTGTTGACAAGGGTATGGACTATTGTGATTAAAATGGTCATGGAGCAATGTGATGAAAGTTTTCATGGAACATCGTGATGAAAAGTGCCTGGGAGCATTGTGACAATAAAGGCCATGGAGCACTGTGATGACAAGTGTCATGGACCATTGTAATGAAAGGTTTCATTGTGTACTGTGATGACAAGAGGGATGGAGTATTGTGATGAAACTGGTCCTGGAGCATTGTGATAACAAAAGCCATGGAGCATTGTGATGACAGGCATCATGAAGCATTGTGAAGAAAGGGGTCATGGGGAATTGTAATGACAATAGAGAAATGTGATGAAAATGGTCAGCGAGCATAGTGATTAAAGTGGTCATTGAGAATTGTGATGAAAAGCGACATAGAGCATTGTGATGACAAGGGCCATGGAGCATTGTGATGCCACGGTCATGGAACATTGTGATGACAAGAATTCTGGAGCATTGTGAGGAAAAAGGCATGGAGCACTGTGATTATAGGGAACATGGAGCATTGTGATGACATGGGCAGGGAACACTGTGATGACAGGTATTATTGAGCAATGTGATGACAAGTGTCATGGAGCATTGTGATGAGAGGGGCCTTGGAGAATTGTGATGAAAGGGATCATGGGTCATTGAGATGGCAGTGGTTATGGAGCATTATGATGAAAGGTGTTATGGAGCACTGTGATTACAGGGGCCATGGAGCATTGTGAATACAAAGGCCATGGAGCATTTAGATGACAGTGGTCATGGAGCATTGAGATGAAAGTGGTAATGGATCATTGTGATGACAAGTGTCCTGGGACCCTGTGATGACATTGTTCATGGAGCATTGTGATGACAATGGTCATGGTGAATTGTGATGACAATGTCATGGGGCATTGTGATGGCAGTGGTCATCTAGAAATGTGATTAAAGTTATTATGGAGCACAGTAAAGAGAGGGGCCATGGAGCATTGTGATGACAAGTGTCATGGAGCATGGTGATGAAACGGACATGGAGCATTATAATGACAAAAGTTCTGGAGCCTTGTGATGACAAGGGCATGGAGCATTGTGATTACAAGGGCCATGGAGCAGTGTGATGACAAAGGCTTGGAGCACTGTGATGACAAGGGTCATCGAGCATTGGGATTACAGGGGTCATGGGGCATTGTGATGAGAGAGGTCATGTAGAATTGAGATGAAACGGGTCATGGAGCACTGTGATTACAGGGGCCATGGAGCATTGTGATGACAAAGGCCATGGAGCATTGTGATGACAGGTGTCATGGAGAATTGAGATGAAACGGGTCATGGACCATTACGATGAAGGGGTCATGGAGAATTGTGATGACAGTGGCCATGGGGAATTTGGATGAAAGGCGTACTGGAGCATTGTGAGGAAATATTTCATGGAGCATTGTGATGACAAGGCCCATGGAGCATTGTGAATACAAGGGACATGGAGCCTTGTGATGACAAGGGTCTTGGATCATTGTAAAAACAGGTATTATTGGGCATTGTGATGACAGGGGCATGGACGATTTTTATGTAAGTTGCCATGGAGAATTGTGATGAAAGGGATCATGTGGATTTGTAATGACAAGGGCCATGGAGCATTCTGATGAAACAAATCTTGGAGTATTTTGATGAAACTTGTCATGGAGCATTGCGATGAAAAGCACCAAGGAACACTGTGATGACAAGGGCCATCGAGGATTGTGATGACAAGTGTCATGGAGCATTGTGATGACAGGTGTCATGGAGCATCGTGATGACAAATGCCATGGAGAATTGTGATGAGAGGTGGCATTGGGCATTGTGATGAAAGGGGTCATGGAGTACTGTGGTTACAGGGGCGATGGAGCATTGTGACAACAAGTGACATGGAGAATGGTGATGACAGGCATCATAAAGCATTGTGATGACAAGTGCCATTTAGCATTTTGATGACAGTGTTCATCAGGCATTGTGTTGACAGGGGTCACGGAGCATTGTGATGACAAAGGCCATGGAGCATTGTGAAGACAAGATTCATGGAGCATTGTGATGACACGGGCATGAAGCATGGTGATGACAACAGACCTGGAGCATTGTGATGACAAGGGCATGGAGTATTGTGATTACAGGAGACATGGAGCAATTTGATAACATTGGCAGGGATCATTGTGATTACAGGGATCATGGAGCATTGTGATGACAAGTGTCATGCAATATTGTGCTGACACAGATCATGGAGCATTTTGATGAGAGTGGCCTTGGAGCACAGTGATGAGAGACCTCATGGGGCATTATGGTGACAGTGGTCAAGGAGCATTGTGATGAAAGTGTTTATGGAGCAACGCGATTATCGGGTCAATGGAGCATTGTGAATACAAAGGCCATGGAGCATTGACATAACAAAGTTCATGGAGCATTGTGATGAAAGTGGTCATGGATCACTGTGATGACAAGTGTCCTGGCACCTAGTGATGACACGGTTCATACAGCATTGAGATGACAAGGGCCAAGGTGAATTGTGATGACACGTGTCATGGGGCATTGTGATGACCTTGGTCATCTTGCATTGTGATGACAGTGTTTATGTAGAATTTTGATTAAAGGTATCAGGGAGCACTGTGATGACAAAGGGCAAGGAACATTTTGATGACAAGTGTCATTGAGCAATGGGATGCCACGGGAATGCAGCATTATGATGACAAGTGTTCTGGAGTATTGTGATGACAAGGGTATTGAGCATTGTGATTACAGGGGCCATGGAGCATTGTGATGACAGGGGTCATTGAGCATTGTGATTACAAAGACCATGAGGCATTGTGATGACAGGGGCCTTGGAGCATTGTGATGACAATGGTCATCAAGCATTGTGATGACAGGGGTCATAGAGCATTGTGATGAGAAAGACCATGGAGCATGGTGATGACAGAGGCCATGGAACATTGTGATGACAAGGCCATGTTCCATTGTGATTACAAGGGTCATGGAGCATTGTGATGACAAGGGCAGGGAACCTTGTGGTGACCGGGGTCATGGAGCATTTTGAAGACAACTTTCATGGAAAGTTGTGATGACAGGGGTCATGGAGCATTGTGTTGAAAGGGAACATGGAGCAGTGTGATTACAGGGTCCATGGAGCATTGTGAATACATAGGCCATGGAACAATGTGATGACAGGGGTCATGTAGTGTTGTGATGACAGGGTCATGGATCATTGTGATTACAGGGGGCATGGAGCATTGTGATGAAAATTGTCCTGGAGCATTGTGATGACAGCGGTCACAGAGAATTGGGATGAAAGGTATCATGCAGCATTGTGATGACAACGGTCATGGATCATTTTGATGACAGGGGTCATGGAACATTCTGATAACAAGCTTCATAAAGCATTTTGATGACGGGGGTCATGGAGCATTGTGTTGACACGGGCATGGAGCATTGTGATGATAGGCTATCTGCAGCATTGTGATGAAAAGGGGATGGAGCATTTTGATGACAAGTTCCAAGGAGCATTGTGCTGACAATGGCATGGAGCATTGTGATGAAAAGTTTACTGGAGCACTGTGAGGAAAGGAGTCATGGATCATTGTGATGACACGGTCAAGGAACATTGCGATGACAAGAATTCTGGAGCATTGTGATGAAAGGGCATGGAGCCTTGTGATTAAAGGTGACAAGGAGCATTGTGATGATATGGGTAGAGAAATTTGTGATGACAGTGGTCATGGAGCATTGTGATGAAAAGAGTCATGGAACATTGTGCTGAAAGGGATCATGCAGCTTTTTGGTAAGAGAGGCCTTGGTGATTTGTGATGGCAGGCATCATGGGAAATTGTGATGACAGTGGTCTTGGAGCATTGTGTTGAAAGGGGTCATGGAGCACTGTGATTACAGGGGCAATGGAGCATTGTGAATACAAGGGTTATGGAGCATTGGGATGACAGGGTTCATGGAGCATTGTGATGACAAGGACCATGGTAAATTGTGATGACATCTGTCATGGGGCATTGTTATGACAATGGTCATCTAGAATTGTGATGTAAGGTATCATGGAGCACTGTGATGACAGGGGCCATGGAGCATTGTGAATACAAAGGCCATGGAGCATTGTGATGACAAGTGTCATGGGGCATTTTGATGACAATGGCATGGAGCATTATGATGACAAGAGTTCTGGAGCACTGTGATGACAAGTGTCATGGGGCATTTTGATGACATTGGCATGGAGCATTATGATGACAAGTGTTCTGGAGAATTTTGTTGACAAGGGCATGGAGCATGGTGATGACAGGGCCCATGGAGCATTGTGATGAAAAGGGCAGGGAACACTGTGATGACTGGGTTCATGGAGCATTGTGATGAAAGGGGCCAAGGAGCATTGAGATGACAGGCGTCATGAGGCATGGTGATGACCGTGGTCATGGAGCATTGTGATGAAAGAGATCATGGAGCAATATGAAAACAGGGGCCACGGAGCATTGTGATGACAAGTGTATTGGAGCATTGTGATGAAAGTATTCATGGATCATTGTGATGACATGTATCCTGGAACACTGTGATGACACGGTTCATCGAGAATTGTGATGACAAGGGTCATAGCGAATTGTGATGACAGGTGTCATGGGGCATTGTGATGACATTGATCATCTAGGAATTGTGATGAAAGGTATCATGGAGCACTGTGATGACTGGGGGCATGAAGCATAGTTATGAAAATTGTCCTGGATTATTGTGATGACAGAAGTCATGGAGAATTGTGATGACAGGGATTATGCAGCATTGTGTTGACAAGGGTATGGACTATTGTGATGACAATGGTCATGGAGCAATGTGATGAAAGTTTTCATGGAACATCGTGATGGTAAGTGCCTGGGAGCATTGTGACGATAAAGGCCATGGAGCATTGTGATGACAAGTGTCATGGAGCATTGTAATGAAAGGTTTCATTGTGCACTGTGATGACAAGGGGGATTGAGTATTGTGATGAAACTGGTCCTGGAGCATTGTGACAACAAAAGCCATGGAGCATTGTGATGACAGGCATCATGGAGAATTGTGAAGAAAGGGGCCATGGGGAATTGTAATGACAATAGAGCAATGTGATGAAAATGGTCAGCGAGCATAGTGATTAAAGTGGTCATTGAGAATTGTGATGAAAAGCGACATAGAGCATTGTGATGACAAAGGTCATGGAGAACTGTGATGACCAGGGTCATGTAGCATTGTGATGACACGGTCTTGGAACATTGTGATGACCAGAATTCTGGAGCATTGTGAGGAAAAAGGCATGGAGCATTGTGATTATAGGGGACATGGAGCATTGTGATGACATGGGCAGGGAACACTGTGATGACACGGGCCTTGGAGAATTGTGATGACAGGCATCATGAGGCATTGAGTTGGCAGTGGTCATGGAGCATTATGATGAAGGGTGTTATGGAGCACTGTGATTATAGGGGCCATGGAGCATTGTGAATACAAAGGCCATGGAGCATTTAGATGACAGTGGTCATGGAGCATTGTGATGAAAGTGGTAATGGATCATTGTGATGACAAGTGTCCTGGAACCCTGTGATGACATGGTTCATGGAGCATTGTGATGACAATGGTCATGGCGAATTGTGATGACAATGTCATGGGGCATTGTGATGGCAGTGGTCATCTAGAAGTGTGATTAAAGTTATTATGGAGCACAGTAATGAGAGGGGCCATGGAGCATTGTGATGACAAGTGTCATGGAGCATGGTGATGAAACGGACATGGAGCCTTATAATGACAAGAGTTCTGGAGCATTGTGATGACAAGGGCATGGAGCATTGTGATTACAGGGGCCATGGAGCAGTGTGATGACAAAGGCTTGGAGCACTGTGATGACAAGGGTCATCGAGCATTGTGATTACAGTGTTCATGGGGCATTGTGATGAGTGAGGTAATGGAGCATTGAGATGAAACGGGTCATGGAGCACTGTGATTAGAGGGGCCATGGAGCATTGTGATGACAAAGGCCGTGGAGCATTGTGATGACAGGTGTCATGGAGCATTGAGATGAAACGTGTCATGGACCATTACGATGACAGGGGTCATGGAGAATTGTGATGACAGTGGCCATGGGGAATTTGGATGAAAGACGTAGCGGAGCATTGTGAAGAAATGTTTCATGGAACATTGTGATGACAAGGGCCATGGAGCATTGTGATGACAAGCACATGGAGCATTGTGATGAAAGTGGTAATGGATCATTGTGATGACTAGTGTCCAGGGACCCTGTGATGACATGGTTCATGGAGCATTGTGATGACAATGGTCATGGTGAATTGTGATGAGAATGTCATGGGGCATTGTGATGACCTTGGTCATCTTGCATTGTTATGACAGTGGTCATGTAGAATTTTGATTAAAGGTATCATGGAGCACTGTGATGACAAAGGGCAAGGAACATTTTGATGACAAGTGTCATTGAGCAATGGGATGACACGGGAATGGAGCATTATGATGACAAGTGTTCTGGAGCATTGTGATGAGAAGTGTACTGAGCATTGTGATTACAGGGGCCATGGAGCATTGTGATGACAACGGCATGGAGCATTGTGATGACGGGTCATTGAGTATTGGGATTACAAAGACCATGAAGCATTGTGATGACAGGGGCCTTGGAGCATTGTGATGACAATGGTCATCAAGCATTTGATGACAGGGGTCATAGAGCATTGTGATGAGAATGACCATTGAGCATGGTGATGACAGAGGCCATGGAACATTGTGATGAAAAGGTCATGTATCATTGTGATAACAAGGGTCATGGAGCATTGTAATGACAAGGGCAGCGAACCTTGTGGTGACCGGGGTCATGGAGCATTTTGATGAAAACTTTCATGGAACGTTGTGATGACAGGGGTCATGGAGCATTGTGTTGAAAGGGAACATGGAGCAGTGTGATTACAGGGTCCATGGAGCATTGTGAATACATAGGCCATGGAACAATGTGATGACAGGGGTCATGTAGCATTGTGATGACAGGGTCATGGAGCATTGTGATGAAAGTTATCATGGAGCAATATGATAACAGGGGCCATGGAGCATTGTGATGAAAGGTGTATTGGAGCATTGTGATGAAAGTAATCATGGATCTTTGTGATGACATGTGTCCTGGAACACTGTGATGACACAGTTCATCGAGTATTGTGATGACAAGGGTCATAGCGAATTGTGATGACAGGTGTCATGGGGCATTGTGATGACATTGATCATCTAGGAATTGTGATGAAAGGTATCATGGAGCACTGTGAGGACTGGGGGCATGAAGCATTGTTATGAAAATTGTCCTGGATTATTGTGATGACGGCAGTCATGGAGAATTGTGATAACAGAGATTATGCAGCATTGTGTTGACAAGGGTATGGACTATTGTGATTAAAATGGTCATGGAGCAATGTGATGAAAGTTTTCATGGAACATCGTGATGAAAAGTGCCTGGGAGCATTGTGACAATAAAGGCCATGGAGCACTGTGATGACAAGTGTCATGGACCATTGTAATGAAAGGTTTCATTGTGTACTGTGATGACAAGAGGGATGGAGTATTGTGATGAAACTGGTCCTGGAGCATTGTGATAACAAAAGCCATGGAGCATTGTGATGACAGGCATCATGAAGCATTGTGAAGAAAGGGGTCATGGGGAATTGTAATGACAATAGAGAAATGTGATGAAAATGGTCAGCGAGCATAGTGATTAAAGTGGTCATTGAGAATTGTGATGAAAAGCGACATAGAGCATTGTGATGACAAGGGC
Organism: Balaenoptera physalus; assembly: GCF_965194825.1. Taxonomy (NCBI): domain Eukaryota; kingdom Metazoa; phylum Chordata; class Mammalia; order Artiodactyla; family Balaenopteridae; genus Balaenoptera; species Balaenoptera physalus. The sequence continues at coordinate 233,480 of NW_028126019.1, forward strand.
CATGGAGCATTGTGATGCCACGGTCATGGAACATTGTGATGACAAGAATTCTGGAGCATTGTGAGGAAAAAGGCATGGAGCACTGTGATTATAGGGAACATGGAGCATTGTGATGACATGGGCAGGGAACACTGTGATGACAGGTATTATTGAGCAATGTGATGACAAGTGTCATGGAGCATTGTGATGAGAGGGGCCTTGGAGAATTGTGATGAAAGGGATCATGGGTCATTGAGATGGCAGTGGTTATGGAGCATTATGATGAAAGGTGTTATGGAGCACTGTGATTACAGGGGCCATGGAGCATTGTGAATACAAAGGCCATGGAGCATTTAGATGACAGTGGTCATGGAGCATTGAGATGAAAGTGGTAATGGATCATTGTGATGACAAGTGTCCTGGGACCCTGTGATGACATTGTTCATGGAGCATTGTGATGACAATGGTCATGGTGAATTGTGATGACAATGTCATGGGGCATTGTGATGGCAGTGGTCATCTAGAAATGTGATTAAAGTTATTATGGAGCACAGTAAAGAGAGGGGCCATGGAGCATTGTGATGACAAGTGTCATGGAGCATGGTGATGAAACGGACATGGAGCATTATAATGACAAAAGTTCTGGAGCCTTGTGATGACAAGGGCATGGAGCATTGTGATTACAAGGGCCATGGAGCAGTGTGATGACAAAGGCTTGGAGCACTGTGATGACAAGGGTCATCGAGCATTGGGATTACAGGGGTCATGGGGCATTGTGATGAGAGAGGTCATGTAGAATTGAGATGAAACGGGTCATGGAGCACTGTGATTACAGGGGCCATGGAGCATTGTGATGACAAAGGCCATGGAGCATTGTGATGACAGGTGTCATGGAGAATTGAGATGAAACGGGTCATGGACCATTACGATGAAGGGGTCATGGAGAATTGTGATGACAGTGGCCATGGGGAATTTGGATGAAAGGCGTACTGGAGCATTGTGAGGAAATATTTCATGGAGCATTGTGATGACAAGGCCCATGGAGCATTGTGAATACAAGGGACATGGAGCCTTGTGATGACAAGGGTCTTGGATCATTGTAAAAACAGGTATTATTGGGCATTGTGATGACAGGGGCATGGAGGATTTTTATGTAAGTTGCCATGGAGAATTGTGATGAAAGGGATCATGTGGATTTGTAATGACAAGGGCCATGGAGCATTCTGATGAAACAAATCTTGGAGTATTTTGATGAAACTTGTCATGGAGCATTGCGATGAAAAGCACCAAGGAACACTGTGATGACAAGGGCCATCGAGGATTGTGATGACAAGTGTCATGGAGCATTGTGATGACAGGTGTCATGGAGCATCGTGATGACAAATGCCATGGAGAATTGTGATGAGAGGTGGCATTGGGCATTGTGATGAAAGGGGTCATGGAGTACTGTGGTTACAGGGGCGATGGAGCATTGTGACAACAAGTGACATGGAGAATGGTGATGACAGGCATCATAAAGCATTGTGATGACAAGTGCCATTTAGCATTTTGATGACAGTGTTCATCAGGCATTGTGTTGACAGGGGTCACGGAGCATTGTGATGACAAAGGCCATGGAGCATTGTGAAGACAAGATTCATGGAGCATTGTGATGACACGGGCATGAAGCATGGTGATGACAACAGACCTGGAGCATTGTGATGACAAGGGCATGGAGTATTGTGATTACAGGAGACATGGAGCAATTTGATAACATTGGCAGGGATCATTGTGATTACAGGGATCATGGAGCATTGTGATGACAAGTGTCATGCAATATTGTGCTGACACAGATCATGGAGCATTTTGATGAGAGTGGCCTTGGAGCACAGTGATGAGAGACCTCATGGGGCATTATGGTGACAGTGGTCAAGGAGCATTGTGATGAAAGTGTTTATGGAGCAACGCGATTATCGGGTCAATGGAGCATTGTGAATACAAAGGCCATGGAGCATTGACATAACAAAGTTCATGGAGCATTGTGATGAAAGTGGTCATGGATCACTGTGATGACAAGTGTCCTGGCACCTAGTGATGACACGGTTCATACAGCATTGAGATGACAAGGGCCAAGGTGAATTGTGATGACACGTGTCATGGGGCATTGTGATGACCTTGGTCATCTTGCATTGTGATGACAGTGTTTATGTAGAATTTTGATTAAAGGTATCAGGGAGCACTGTGATGACAAAGGGCAAGGAACATTTTGATGACAAGTGTCATTGAGCAATGGGATGCCACGGGAATGCAGCATTATGATGACAAGTGTTCTGGAGCATTGTGATGACAAGGGTATTGAGCATTGTGATTACAGGGGCCATGGAGCATTGTGATGACAGGGGTCATTGAGCATTGTGATTACAAAGACCATGAGGCATTGTGATGACAGGGGCCTTGGAGCATTGTGATGACAATGGTCTTCAAGCATTGTGATGACAGGGGTCATAGAGCATTGTGATGAGAAAGACCATGGAGCATGGTGATGACAGAGGCCATGGAACATTGTGATGACAAGGCCATGTTCCATTGTGATTACAAGGGTCATGGAGCATTGTGATGACAAGGGCAGGGAACCTTGTGGTGACCGGGGTCATGGAGCATTTTGAAGACAACTTTCATGGAAAGTTGTGATGACAGGGGTCATGGAGCATTGTGTTGAAAGGGAACATGGAGCAGTGTGATTACAGGGTCCATGGAGCATTGTGAATACATAGGCCATGGAACAATGTGATGACAGGGGTCATGTAGTGTTGTGATGACAGGGTCATGGATCATTGTGATTACAGGGGGCATGGAGCATTGTGATGAAAATTGTCCTGGAGCATTGTGATGACAGCGGTCACAGAGAATTGGGATGAAAGGTATCATGCAGCATTGTGATGACAACGGTCATGGATCATTTTGATGACAGGGGTCATGGAACATTCTGATAACAAGCTTCATAAAGCATTTTGATGACGGGGGTCATGGAGCATTGTGTTGACACGGGCATGGAGCATTGTGATGATAGGCTATCTGCAGCATTGTGATGAAAAGGGGATGGAGCATTTTGATGACAGGTTCCAAGGAGCATTGTGCTGACAATGGCATGGAGCATTGTGATGAAAAGTTTACTGGAGCACTGTGAGGAAAGGAGTCATGGATCATTGTGATGACACGGTCAAGGAACATTGCGATGACAAGAATTCTGGAGCATTGTGATGAAAGGGCATGGAGCCTTGTGATTAAAGGTGACAAGGAGCATTGTGATGATATGGGTAGAGAAATTTGTGATGACAGTGGTCATGGAGCATTGTGATGAAAAGAGTCATGGAACATTGTGCTGAAAGGGATCATGCAGCTTTTTGGTAAGAGAGGCCTTGGTGATTTGTGATGGCAGGCATCATGGGAAATTGTGATGACAGTGGTCTTGGAGCATTGTGTTGAAAGGGGTCATGGAGCACTGTGATTACAGGGGCAATGGAGCATTGTGAATACAAGGGCTATGGAGCATTGGGATGACAGGGTTCATGGAGCATTGTGATGACAAGGACCATGGTAAATTGTGATGACATCTGTCATGGGGCATTGTTATGACAGTGGTCATCTAGAATTGTGATGTAAGGTATCATGGAGCACTGTGATGACAGGGGCCATGGAGCATTGTGAATACAAAGGCCATGGAGCATTGTGATGACAAGTGTCATGGGGCATTTTGATGACAATGGCATGGAGCATTATGATGACAAGAGTTCTGGAGCACTGTGATGACAAGTGTCATGGGGCATTTTGATGACATTGGCATGGAGCATTATGATGACAAGTGTTCTGGAGAATTTTGTTGACAAGGGCATGGAGCATGGTGATGACAGGGCCCATGGAGCATTGTGATGAAAAGGGCAGGGAACACTGTGATGACTGGGTTCATGGAGCATTGTGATGAAAGGGGCCAAGGAGCATTGAGATGACAGGCGTCATGAGGCATGGTGATGACCGTGGTCATGGAGCATTGTGATGAAAGAGATCATGGAGCAATATGAAAACAGGGGCCACGGAGCATTGTGATGACAAGTGTATTGGAGCATTGTGATGAAAGTATTCATGGATCATTGTGATGACATGTATCCTGGAACACTGTGATGACACGGTTCATCGAGAATTGTGATGACAAGGGTCATAGCGAATTGTGATGACAGGTGTCATGGGGCATTGTGATGACATTGATCATCTAGGAATTGTGATGAAAGGTATCATGGAGCACTGTGATGACTGGGGGCATGAAGCATAGTTATGAAAATTGTCCTGGATTATTGTGATGACAGAAGTCATGGAGAATTGTGATGACAGGGATTATGCAGCATTGTGTTGACAAGGGTATGGACTATTGTGATGACAATGGTCATGGAGCAATGTGATGAAAGTTTTCATGGAACATCGTGATGGTAAGTGCCTGGGAGCATTGTGACGATAAAGGCCATGGAGCATTGTGATGACAAGTGTCATGGAGCATTGTAATGAAAGGTTTCATTGTGCACTGTGATGACAAGGGGGATTGAGTATTGTGATGAAACTGGTCCTGGAGCATTGTGACAACAAAAGCCATGGAGCATTGTGATGACAGGCATCATGGAGAATAGTGAAGAAAGGGGCCATGGGGAATTGTAATGACAATAGAGCAATGTGATGAAAATGGTCAGCGAGCATAGTGATTAAAGTGGTCATTGAGAATTGTGATGAAAAGCGACATAGAGCATTGTGATGACAAAGGTCATGGAGAACTGTGATGACCAGGGTCATGTAGCATTGTGATGACACGGTCTTGGAACATTGTGATGACCAGAATTCTGGAGCATTGTGAGGAAAAAGGCATGGAGCATTGTGATTATAGGGGACATGGAGCATTGTGATGACATGGGCAGGGAACACTGTGATGACACGGGCCTTGGAGAATTGTGATGACAGGCATCATGAGGCATTGAGTTGGCAGTGGTCATGGAGCATTATGATGAAGGGTGTTATGGAGCACTGTGATTATAGGGGCCATGGAGCATTGTGAATACAAAGGCCATGGAGCATTTAGATGACAGTGGTCATGGAGCATTGTGATGAAAGTGGTAATGGATCATTGTGATGACAAGTGTCCTGGAACCCTGTGATGACATGGTTCATGGAGCATTGTGATGACAATGGTCATGGCGAATTGTGATGACAATGTCATGGGGCATTGTGATGGCAGTGGTCATCTAGAAGTGTGATTAAAGTTATTATGGAGCACAGTAATGAGAGGGGCCATGGAGCATTGTGATGACAAGTGTCATGGAGCATGGTGATGAAACGGACATGGAGCCTTATAATGACAAGAGTTCTGGAGCATTGTGATGACAAGGGCATGGAGCATTGTGATTACAGGGGCCATGGAGCAGTGTGATGACAAAGGCTTGGAGCACTGTGATGACAAGGGTCATCGAGCATTGTGATTACAGTGTTCATGGGGCATTGTGATGAGTGAGGTAATGGAGCATTGAGATGAAACGGGTCATGGAGCACTGTGATTAGAGGGGCCATGGAGCATTGTGATGACAAAGGCCGTGGAGCATTGTGATGACAGGTGTCATGGAGCATTGAGATGAAACGTGTCATGGACCATTACGATGACAGGGGTCATGGAGAATTGTGATGACAGTGGCCATGGGGAATTTGGATGAAAGACGTAGTGGAGCATTGTGAAGAAATGTTTCATGGAACATTGTGATGACAAGGGCCATGGAGCATTGTGATGACAAGCGCATGGGGCATTGTGATTACAGGAGACATGGAGAATTGTGATGACATTGGGAGGGATCATTGTGATTACAAGGATCATGGAGCATTGTGATGACAAGTGTCATGCAATATTGTGCTGACACAGATCATGGAGCATTTTGATGAGAGTGGCTTTGGAGCACAGTGATGAGAGACATCATGGGGCATTATGGTGACAGTGGTCAAGGAGCATTGTGATGAAAGTGTTCATGGAGCAACACGATTATAGGGACAATGGAGCATTGTGAATACAAAGGCCATGGAACATTGAGATAAAGAGTTCATGGAACATTGTGATGACAAGGGTCCTGGAAGCTAGTGATGACACGGTTCATACAGCATTGAGATGACAAGGGCCAAGGCAAATTGTGATGACACGTGTCATGGGGCATTGTGATGACATTGGTCATCTTGCATTGTGATGACAGTGGTCATGTAGAATTTTGATTAAAGGTATCATGGAGCACTGTGATGACACGGGAATGGAGCATTATGATGACAAGTGTTCTGGAGCATTGTGATGACAACGGCATGGAGCATTGTGATGACAACGGCATGGAGCATTGTGATGACAGGGGTCATTGAGCATTGTGATTACAAAGACCATGAGGCATTGTGATGAGAGGGGCCTTGGAGCATTGTGATGACAATGGTCATCAAGCTTGTGATGACAGGGGTCATAGAGCATTGTGATGAGAAAGACCATGGAGCATGGTGATGACAGAGGCCATGGAGCATTGTGATGACAAGGCCATGTACCATTGTGATTAGGAAGGTCATGAAGCATTGTGATGACATCGGAAGGGAACCTTGTGGTCACCGGGGTCATGGAGAATTTTGATGACAACTTTCAAGGAACGTTGTGATGACAAGGGTCATGGAGCATTGTGTTGAAAGGGAACATGGAGCAGTGTGATTACAGGGTCCATGGAGCATTGTGAATACATAGGCCATGGAACAATGTGATGACAGGTCTCATGTAGCATTGTGATGACACGGTCATGGAGCAGTGTGATTACAGGGTTTATGGGGCACTGTGATGATAGGGGGAATGGAGCATTCTGATGAAAATTGTCCTGGAGCATTGTGATGACAGCAGTCACAGAGAATTGGAATGAAAGGTAACATGCATCATTGTGATGACAACGGTCATGGATCATTTTGAAGACAGGGGTCATGGAACATTCTGTTAAAAAGATTCATAAAGCATTTTGATGACAGGGGTCATGGAGCATTGTGTTGACACGGGCATTGAGCATTTTAATGATAGGATATCTGGAGCATTGTGATTTAATGGGGATGGAGCATTTTGATGACAGGGTCCAAGGAGAATTGTGCTGACAATGGCATGGAGCATTGTGATGAAAAGGGTACTGGAGCACTGTGAGGAAAGGAGTCATGGATCATTGTGATGACAGGGGTCATGGAGCTTTGCGATGACAGGGTCATGGAGCATTGTGATGACACGGTCAAGGAACATTGCGATGACAAGAATTCGGGAGCATTGTGATGAAAGGGCATGGAGCATTGTGATTAAAGGTGAAAAGGAGCATTGTGATGATATGGGCAGAGATCTTTGTGATTACAGGGGTCATGGAGCATTGTGATGAAAAGTGTCATGGAACATTGTGCTGACAGGGATCATGGAGCTTTTTGGCAAGAGAGGACTTGGAGATTAATGAGGGTAGGCGTCATGGGGCATTGTGATGACAGCGGTCTTGGAGCATTGTGATGAAATGGTTCATGGAGCACTGTGATTACAGGGGCCATTGAGCATTGTGAATACAAAGGCTATGGAGCATTCAGATGACAGGGTTCATGGAGCATTGTGATGAAAATGATCATGGATCATTGTGATGAAAAGTGTCCTGGACCATTGTGATGACACGGGTCATGTAGCATTGTGATGACAAGGGCCATGGCGAATTGTGATGACATGTGTCTTGGGGCATTGTGATGACAGTGGTCATCTAGAATTGTGATGAAAGATATCATGGAGCACTGTGATGACAGGGGTCATGGAACATTGTGATGACAAAGGCCATGGAGCATTGTGATGACAAGTATCATGGAGCTTTGTGATGACACGGGCATTCATCATTATGATGACAAGAGTTCTGGAGCATTGTGATGACAAGTATCATGGGGCATTTTGATGACATTGGCATGGAACATTATGATGACAAGAGTTCTGGAGCATTTTGATGACAAGGGCATGGAGCATTGTGATGACAGGGGCCATGGAACTTTGTGAAGACAAAGGCCATGGAGCATTGTGATGACAAGTGTCATGGGGCATTTTGATGACATTGGCATCTAGCATTATGATGACAAGAGTTCTGGAGCATTTTGATGACAAGGGCATGGAGCATTGTGATGACAGGTGTATTGGATCATTGTGATGAGAGTAGTCATGGATCATTGTGATGACAAGTGTCCTGGAACACTGTGATGACACGGTTCATCGAGTATTGTGAGGACAAGGGTCATAGCGAATTGTGATGACAGGCGTCATGGGGCCTTGAGATGGCAGTGGTCATGGAGCATTATGATGAAAGGTGTTATGGAGCACTGTGATTACAGGGGCCATGGAGCATTGTGAATACAAAGGCCATGGAGCTGTGAGAAGACAGTGGTCATGGAGCATTGTGATGAAAGTGGTAATGGATCGTGATGACAAGTGTCCAGGGACCCTGTGATGACATGGTTCATGGAGCATTGTGATGACAATGGTCATGGTGAATTGTGATGAGAATGTCATGGGGCATTGTGATGACCTTGGTCATCTTGCATTGTTATGACAGTGGTCATGTAGAATTATGATTAAAGGTATCATGGAGCACTGTGATGACAAAGGGCAAGGAACATTTTGATGACAAGTGTCATTGAGCAATGGGATGACACGGGAATGGAGCATTATGATGACAAGTGTTCTGGAGCATTGTGATGAGAAGTGTATTGAGCATTGTGATTACAGGGACCATGGAGCATTGTGATGACAACGGCATGGAGCATTGTGATGACAGGTCATTGAGTATTGGGATTACAAAGACCATGAAGCATTGTGATGACAGGGGCCTTGGAGCATTGTGATGACAATGGTCATCAAGCATTGTGATGACAGGGGTCATAGAGCATTGTGATGAGAACGACCATTGAGCATGGTGATGACAGAGGCCATGGAACATTGTGATGAAAAGGTCATGTATCATTGTGATAACAAGGGTCATGGAGCATTGTAATGACAAGGGCAGCGAACCTTGTGGTGACCGGGGTCATGGAGCATTTTGATGACAACTTTCATGGAACGTTGTGATGACAGGGGTCATGGAGCATTGTGTTGAAAGGGAACATGGAGCAGTGTGATTAGAGGGTCCATGGAGCATTGTGAATACATAGGCCATGGAACAATGTGATGACAGGGGTCATGTAGCATTGTGATGACAGGGTCATGGAGCATTGTGATGAAAGTTATCATGGAGCAATATGATAACAGGGGCCATGGAGCATTGTGATGAAAGGTGTATTGGAGCATTGTGATGAAAGTAATCATGGATCTTTGTGATGACATGTGTCCTGGAACACTGTGATGACACAGTTCATCGAGTATTGTGATGACAAGGGTCATAGCGAATTGTGATGACAGGTGTCATGGGGCATTGTGATGACATTGATCATCTAGGAATTGTGATGAAAGGTATCATGGAGCACTGTGAGGACTGGGGGCATGAAGCATTGTTATGAAAATTGTCCTGGATTATTGTGATGACGGCAGTCATGGAGAATTGTGATGACAGAGATTATGCAGCATTGTGTTGACAAGGGTATGGACTATTGTGATTAAAATGGTCATGGAGCAATGTGATGAAAGTTTTCATGGAACATCGTGATGAAAAGTGCCTGGGAGCATTGTGACAATAAAGGCCATGGAGCACTGTGATGACAAGTGTCATGGACCATTGTAATGAAAGGTTTCATTGTGTACTGTGATGACAAGGGGGATGGAGTATTGTGATGAAACTGGTCCTGGAGCATTGTGATAACAAAAGCCATGGAGCACTGTGATGAGAGGCATCATGAAGCATTGTGAAGAAAGGGGTCATGGGGAATTGTAATGACAATAGAGAAATGTGATGAAAATGGTCAGCGAGCATAGTGATTAAAGTGGTCATTGAGAATTGTGATGGAAAGCGACATAGAGCATTGTGATGACAAGGGCCATGGAGCATTGTGATGCCACGGTCATGGAACATTGTGATGACAAGAATTCTGGAGCATTGTGAGGAAAAAGGCATGGAGCACTGTGATTATAGGGGACATGGAGCATTGTGATGACATGGGCAGGGAACACTGTGATGACAGGTATTATTGAGCAATGTGATGACAAGTGTCATGGAGCATTGTGATGAGAGGGGCCTTGGAGAATTGTGATGACAGGGATCATGGGTCATTGAGATGGCAGTGGTTATGGAGCATTATGATGAAAGGTGTTATGGAGCACTGTGATTACAGGGGCCATGGAGCATTGTGAATACAAAGGCCATGGAGCATTTAGATGACAGTGGTCATGGAGCATTGAGATGAAAGTGGTAATGGATCATTGTGATGACAAGTGTCCTGGGACCCTGTGATGACATTGTTTATGGAGCATTGTGATGACAATGGTCATGGTGAATTGTGATGACAATGTCATGGGGCATTGTGATGGCAGTGGTCATCTAGAAATGTGATTAAAGTTATTATGGAGCACAGTAAAGAGAGGGGCCATGGAGCATTGTGATGACAAGTGTCATGGAGCATGGTGATGAAACGGACATGGAGCATTATAATGACAAGAGTTCTGGAGCCTTGTGATGACAAGGGCATGGAGCATTGTGATTACAAGGGCCATGGAGCAGTGTGATGACAAAGGCTTGGAGCACTGTGATGACAAGGGTCATCGAGCATTGGGATTACAGGGGTCATGGGACATTGTGATGAGAGAGGTCATGTAGAATTGAGATGAAACGGGTCATGGAGCACTGTGATTACAGGGGCCATGGAGCATTGTGATGACAAAGGCCATGGAGCATTGTGATGACAGGTGTCATGGAGCATTGAGATGAAACGGGTCATGGACCATTACGATGAAGGGGTCATGGAGAATTGTGATGACAGTGGCCATGGGGAATTTGGATGAAAGGCGTACTGGAGCATTGTGAGGAAATATTTCATGGAGCATTGTGATGACAAGGCCCATGGAGCATTGTGAATACAAGGGACATGGAGCCTTGTGATGACAAGGGTCTTGGATCATTGTAAAAACAGGTATTATTGGGTATTGTGATGACAGGGGCATGGAGGATTTTTATGTAAGTTGCCATGGAGAATTGTGATGAAAGGGATCATGTGGATTTGTAATGACAAGGGCCATGGAGCATTCTGATGAAACAAATCTTGGAGTATTTTGATGAAACTTGTCATGGAGCATTGCGATGAAAAGCACCAAGGAACACTGTGATGACAAGGGCCATCGAGGATTGTGATGACAAGTGTCATGGAGCATTGTGATGACAGGTGTCATGGAGCATCGTGATGACAAATGCCATGGAGAATTGTGATGAGAGGTGGCATTGGGCATTGTGATGAAAGGGGTCATGGAGTACTGTGGTTACAGGGGCGATGGAGCATTGTGACAACAAGTGACATGGAGAATGGTGATGACAGGCATCATAAAGCATTGTGATGACAAGTGCCATTTAGCATTATGATGACAGTGTTCATCAGGCATTGTGTTGACAGGGGTCACGGAGCATTGTAATGACAAAGGCCATGGAGCATTGTGAAGACAAGATTCATGGAGCATTGTGATGACACGGGCATGAAGCATGGTGATGACAACAGACCTGGAGCATTGTGATGACAAGGGCATGGAGTATTGTGATTACAGGAGACATGGAGCAATTTGATAACATTGGCAGGGATCATTGTGATTACAGGGATCATGGAGCATTGTGATGACAAGTGTCATGCAATATTGTGCTGACACATATCATGGAGCATTTTGATGAGAGTGGCCTTGGAGCACAGTGATGAGAGACCTCATGGGGCATTATGGTGACAGTGGTCAAGGAGCATTGTGATGAAAGTGTTCATGGAGCAACGCAATTATCGGGTCAATGGAGCATTGTGAATACAAAGGCCATGGAGCATTGACATAACAAAGTTCATGGAGCATTGTGATGAAAGTGGTCATGGATCACTGTGATGACAAGTGTCCTGGCACCTAGTGATGACACGGTTCATACAGCATTGAGATGACAAGGGCCAAGGTGAATTGTGATGACACGTGTCATGGGGCATTGTGATGACCTTGGTCATCTTGCATTGTGATGACAGTGTTCATGTAGAATTTTGATTAAAGGTATCAGGGAGCACTGTGATGACAAAGGGCAAGGAACATTTTGATGACAAGTGTCATTGAGCAATGGGATGCCACGGGAATGCAGCATTATGATGACAAGTGTTCTGGAGCATTGTGATGACAAGGGTATTGAGCATTGTGATTACAGGGGCCATGGAGCATTGTGATGACAGGGGTCATAGAGCATTGTGATGAGAAAGACCATCTAGCATGGTGATGACAGAGGCCATGGAACATTGTGATGACAAGGCCATGTACCATTGTGATTACAAGGGTCATGGAGCATTGTGATGACAAGGGCAGGGAACCTTGTGGTGACCGGGGTCATGGAGCATTTTGAAGACAACTTTCATGGAAAGTTGTGATGACAGGGGTCATGGAGCATTGTGTTGAAAGGGAACATGGAGCAGTGTGATTACAGGGTCCATGGAGCATTGTGAATACATAGGCCATGGAACAATGTGATGACAGGGGTCATGTAGTGTTGTGATGACAGGGTCATGGAGCATTGTGATTACAGGGGTTATGGGGCACTGTGATGACAGGGGGCATGGAGCATTGTGATGAAAATTGTCCTGGAGCATTGTGATGACAGCGGTCACAGAGAATTGGGATGAAAGGTATCATGCAGCATTGTGATGACAACGGTCATGGATCATTTTGATGGCAGGGGTCATGGAACATTCTGATAACAAGCTTCATAAAGCATTTTGATGACAGGGGTCATGGAGCATTGTGTTGACACGGGCATGGAGCATTGTGATGATAGGCTATCTGGAGCATTGTGATGAAAAGGGGATGGAGCATTTTGATGACAGGTTCCAAGGAGCATTGTGCTGACAATGGCATGGAGCATTGTGATGAAAAGGGTACTGGAGCACTGTGAGGAAAGGAGTCATGGATCATTGTGATGATACGGTCAAGGAACATTGCGATGACAAGAATTCTGGAGCATTGTGATGAAAGGGCATGGAGCATTGTGATTAAAGGTGACAAGGAGCATTGTGATGATATGGGTAGAGAAATTTGTGATGACAGTGGTCATGGAGCATTGTGATGAAAAGAGTCATGGAACATTGTGCTGAAAGGGATCATGCAGCTTTCTGGTAAGAGAGGCCTTGGAGATTTGTGATGGCAGGCATCATGGGAAATTGTGATGACAGCGGTCTTGGAGCATTGTGTTGAAAGGGGTCATGGAGCACTGTGATTACAGGGGCAATGGAGCATTGTGAATACAAGGGCTATGGAGCATTGGGCTGACAGGGTTCATGGAGCATTGTGATGACAAGGACCATGGTAAATTGTGATGACATCTGTCATGGGGCATTGTTATGACAGTGGTCATCTAGAATTGTGATGTAAGGTATCATGGAGCACTGTGATGACAGGGGCCATGGAGCATTGTGAATACAAAGGCCATGGAGCATTGTGATGACAAGGTCATGGGGCATTTTGATGACAAGTGTTCTGGAGCATTTTGTTGACAAGGGCATGGAGCATGGTGATGACAGGGCCCATGGAGCATTGTGATGAAAAGGGCAGGGAACACTGTGATGACTGGGTTCATGGAGCATTGTGATGAAAGGGGCCAAGGAGCATTGAGATGACAGGCGTCATGAGGCAAGGTGATGACCGTGGTCATGGAGCATTGTGATGAAAGAGATCATGGAGCAATATGAAAACAGGGGCCACGGAGCATTGTGATGACAAGTGTATTGGAGCATTGTGATGAAAGTAGTCATGGATCATTGTGATGACATGTATCCTGGAACACTGTGATGACACGGTTCATCGAGAATTGTGATGACAAGGATCATAGCGAATTGTGATGACAGGTGTCATGGGGCATTGTGATGACATTGATCATCTAGGAATTGTGATGAAAGGTATCATGGAGCACTGTGATGACTGGGGGCATGAAGCATAGTTATGAAAATTGTCCTGGATTATTGTGATGGCAGAAGTCATGGAGAATTGTGATGACAGGGATTATGCAGCATTGTGTTGACAAGGGTATGGACTATTGTGATGACAATGGTCATGGAGCAATGTGATGAAAGTTTTCATGGAACATCGTAATGGTAAGTGCCTGGGAGCATTGTGACGATTAAGGCCATGGAGCATTGTGATGACAAGTGTCATGGAGCATTGTAATGAAAGGTTTCATTGTGCACTGTGATGACAAGGGGGATTGAGTATTGTGATGAAACTGGTCCTGGAGCATTGTGACAACAAAAGCCATGGAGCATTGTGATGACAGGCATCATGGAGAATTGTGAAGAAAGGGGCCATGGGGAATTGTAATGACAATAGAGCAATGTGATGAAAATGGTCAGCGAGCATAGTGATTAAAGTGGTCATTGAGAATTGTGATGAAAAGCGACATAGAGCATTGTGATGACAAAGGTCATGGAGAACTGTGATGACCAGGGTCATGTAGCATTGTGATGACACGGTCTTGGAACATTGTGATGACCAGAATGCTGGAGCATTGTGAGGAAAAAGGCATGGAGCATTGTGATTATAGGGAACATGGAGCATTGTGATGACATGGGCAGGGAACACTGTGATGACACGGGCCTTGGAGAATTGTGATGACAGGCATCATGAGGCATTGAGTTGGCAGTGGTCATGGAGCATTATGATGAAGGGTGTTATGGATCACTGTGATTATAGGGGCCATGGAGCATTGTGAATACAAAGGCAATGGAGCATTTAGATGACAGTGGTCATGGAGCATTGTGATGAAAGTGGTAATGGATCATTGTGATGACAAGTGTCCTGGAAACCTGTGATGACATGGTTCATGGAGCATTGTGATGACAATGGTCATGGCGAATTGTGATGACAATGTCATGG
This sequence comes from Balaenoptera physalus, assembly GCF_965194825.1. Classification (NCBI taxonomy): domain Eukaryota; kingdom Metazoa; phylum Chordata; class Mammalia; order Artiodactyla; family Balaenopteridae; genus Balaenoptera; species Balaenoptera physalus. Next base: position 248,541 of record NW_028126019.1, read on the forward strand.
GGCATTGTGATGGCAGTGGTCATCTAGAAGTGTGATTAAAGTTATTATGGAGCACAGTAATGAGAGGGGCCATGGAGCATTGTGATGACAAGTGTCATGGAGCATGGTGATGAAACGGACATGGAGCCTTATAATGACAAGAGTTCTGGAGCATTGTGATGACAAGGGCATGGAGCATTGTGATTACAGGGTCCATGGAGCAGTGTGATGACAAAGGCTTGGAGCACTGTGATGACAAGGGTCAACGAGCATTGTGATTACAGTGTTCATGGGGCATTGTGATGAGTGAGGTAATGGAGCATTGAGATGAAACGGGTCATGGAGCACTGTGATTAGAGGGGCCATGGAGCATTGTGATGACAAAGGCCGTGGAGCATTGTGATGACAGGTGTCATGGAGCATTGAGATGAAACGGGTCATGGACCATTACGATGACAGGGGTCATGGAGAATTGTGATGACAGTGGCCATGGGGAATTTGGATGAAAGACGTAGTGGAGCATTGTGAAGAAATGTTTCATGGAACATTGTGATGACAAGGGCCATGGAGCATTGTGATGACAAGCGCATGGGGCATTGTGATTACAGGAGACATGGAGAATTGTGATGACATTGGGAGGGATCATTGTGATTACAAGGATCATGGAGCATTGTGATGACAAGTGTCATGCAATATTGTGCTGACACAGATCATGGAGCATTTTGATGAGAGTGGCTTCGGAGCACAGTGATGAGAGACATCATGGGGCATTATGGTGACAGTGGTCAAGGAGCATTGTGATGAAAGTGTTCATGGAGCAACGCGATTATAGGGACAATGGAGCATTGTGAATACAAAGGCCATGGAACATTGAGATAAAGAGTTCATGGAACATTGTGATGACAAGGGTCCTGGAAGCTAGTGATGACACGGTTCATACAGCATTGAGATGACAAGGGCCAAGGCAAATTGTGATGACACGTGTCATGGGGCATTGTGATGACATTGGTCATCTTGCATTGTGATGACAGTGGTCATGTAGAATTTTGATTAAAGGTATCATGGAGCACTGTGATGACACGGGAATGGAGCATTATGATGACAAGTGTTCTGGGGCATTGTGATGACAAGGGCATGGAGCATTGTGATGACAACGGCATGGAGCATTGTGATGACAGGGGTCATTGAGCATTGTGATTACAAAGACCATGAGGCATTGTGATGACAGGGGCCTTGGAGCATTGTGATGACAATGGTCATCAAGCTTGTGATGACAGGGGTCATAGAGCATTGTGATGAGAAAGACCATGGAGCATGGTGATGACAGAGGCCATGGAGCATTGTGATGACAAGGCCATGTACCATTGTGATTAGGAAGGTCATGGAGCATTGTGATGACATGGGAAGGGAACCTTGTGGTCACCGGGGTCATGGAGAATTTTGATGACAACTTTCAAGGAACGTTGTGATGACAGGGGTCATGGAGCATTGTGTTGAAAGGGAACATGGAACAGTGTGATTACAGGGTCCATGGAGCATTGTGAATACATAGGCCATGGAACAATGTGATGACAGGTCTCATGTAGCATTGTGATGACACGGTCATGGAGCAGTGTGATTACAGGGGTTATGGGGCACTGTGATGATAGGGGGAATGGAGCATTCTGATGAAAATTGTCCTGGAGCATTGTGATGACAGCGGTCACAGAGAATTGGAATGAAAGGTAACATGCATCATTGTGATGACAACGGTCATGGATCATTTTGAAGACAGGGGTCATGGAACATTCTGTTAAAAAGATTCATAAAGCATTTTGATGACAGGGGTCATGGAGCATTGTGTTGACACGGGCATTGAGCATTTTAATGATAGGATATCTGGAGCATTGTGATGAAATGGGGATGGAGCATTTTGATGACAGGGTCCAAGGAGCATTGTGCTGACAATGGCATGGAGCATTGTGATGAAAAGGGTACTGGAGCACTGTGAGGAAAGGAGTCATGGATCATTGTGATGACAGGGGTCATGGAGCTTTGCGATGACAAGGGTCATGGAGCATTGTGATGACACGGTCAAGGAACATTGCGATGACAAGAATTCTGGAGCATTGTGATGAAAGGGCATGGAGCATTGTGATTAAAGGTGACAAGGAGCATTGTGATGATATGGGCAGAGATCTTTGTGATTACAGGGGTCATGGAGCATTGTGATGAAAAGTGTCATGGAACATTGTGCTGACAGGGATCATGGAGCTTTTTGGCAAGAGAGGACTTGGAGATTAATGAGGGCAGGCGTCATGGGGCATTGTGATGACAGCGGTCTTGGAGCATTGTGATGAAATGGTTCATGGAGCACTGTGATTACAGGGGCCATTGAGCATTGTGAATACAAAGGCTATAGAGCATTCAGATGACAGGTTTCATGGAGCATTGTGATGAAAGTGATCATGGATCATTGTGATGAAAAGTGTCCTGGACCATTGTGATGACACGGGTCATGGAGCATTGTGATGACAAGGGCCATGGCGAATTTTGATGACATGTGTCTTGGGGCATTGTGATGACAGTGGTCATCTAGAATTGTGATGAAAGATATCATGGAGCACTGTGATGACAGGGGCCATGGAACATTGTGATGACAAAGGCCATGGAGCATTGTGATGACAAGTATCATGGAGCTTTGTGATGACACGGGCATTCATCATTATGATGACAAGAGTTCTGGAGCATTGTGATGACAAGTGTCATGGGGCATTTTGATGACATTGGCATGGAACATTATGATGACAAGAGTTCTGGAGCATTTTGATGACAAGGGCATGGAGCATTGTGATGACAGGTGTATTGGATCATTGTGATGAGAGTAGTCATGGATCATTGTGATGACATGTGTCCTGGAACACTGTGATGACACGGTTCATCGAATATTGTGAGGATAAGGGTCATAGCGAATTGTGATGACAGGCGTCATGGGGCCTTGAGATGGCAGTGGTCATGGAGCATTATGATGAAAGGTGTTATGGAGCACTGTGATTACAGGGGCCATGGAGCATTGTGAATACAAAGGCCATGGAGCAGTGAGAAGACAGTGGTCTTGGAGCATTGTGATGAAAGTGGTAATGGATCGTGATGACAAGTGTCCAGGGACCCTGTGATGACATGGTTCATGGAGCATTGTGATGACAATGGTCATGGTGAATTGTGATGAGAATGTCATGGGGCATTGTGATGACCTTGGTCATCTTGCATTGTTATGACAGTGGTCATATAGAATTTTGATTAAAGGTATCATGGAGCACTGTGATGACAAAGGGCAAGGAACATTTTGATGACAAGTGTCATTGAGCAATGGGATGACACGGGAATGGAGCATTATGATGACAAGTGTTCTGGAGCATTGTGATGAGAAGTGTATTGAGCATTGTGATTACAGGGACCATGGAGCATTGTGATGACAACGGCATGGAGCATTGTGATGACGGGTCATTGAGTATTGGGATTACAAAGACCATGAAGCATTGTGATGACAGGGGCCTTGGAGCATTGTGATGACAATGGTCATCAAGCATTGTGATGACAGGGGTCATAGAGCATTGTGATGAGAACGACCATTGAGCATGGTGATGACAGAGGCCATGGAACATTGTGATGAAAATGTCATGTATCATTGTGATAACAAGGGTCATGGAGCATTGTAATGACAAGGGCAGCGAACCTTGTGGTGACTGGGGTCATGGAGCATTTTGATGACAACTTTCATGGAACGTTGTGATGACAGGGGTCATGGAGCATTGTGTTGAAAGGGAACATGGAGCAGTGTGATTACAGGGTCCATGGAGCATTGTGAATACATAGGCCATGGAACAATGTGATGACAGGGGTCATGTAGCATTGTGATGACAGGGTCATGGAGCATTGTGATGAAAGTTATCATGGAGCAATATGATAACAGGGGCCATGGGGCATTGTGATGAAAGGTGTATTGGAGCATTGTGATGAAAGTAATCATGGATCTTTGTGATGACATGTGTCCTGGAACACTGTGATGACACAGTTCATCGAGTATTGTGATGACAAGGGTCATAGCGAATTGTGATGACAGGTGTCATGGGGCATTGTGATGACATTGATCATCTAGGAATTGTGATGAAAGGTATCATGGAGCATTGTGAGGACTGGGGGCATGAAGCATTGTTATGAAAATTGTCCTGGATTATTGTGATGACGGCAGTCATGGAGAATTGTGATGACAGAGATTATGCAGCATTGTGTTGACAAGGGTATGGACTATTGTGATTAAAATGGTCATGGAGCAATGTGATGAAAGTTTTCATGGAACATCGTGATGAAAAGTGCCTGGGAGCATTGTGACAATAAAGGCCATGGAGCACTGTGATGACAAGTGTCATGGACCATTGTAATGAAAGGTTTCATTGTGTACTGTGATGACAAGGGGGATGGAGTATTGTGATGAAACTGGTCCTGGAGCATTGTGATAACAAAAGCCATGGAGCACTGTGATGAGAGGCATCATGAAGCATTGTGAAGAAAGGGGTCATGGGGAATTGTAATGACAATAGAGAAATGTGATGAAAATGGTCAGCGAGCATAGTGATTAAAGTGGTCATTGAGAATTGTGATGGAAAGCGACATAGAGCATTGTGATGACAAGGGCCATGGAGCATTGTGATGCCACGGTCATGGAACATTGTGATGACAAGAATTCTGGAGCATTGTGAGGAAAAAGGCATGGAGCACTGTGATTATAGGGGACATGGAGCATTGTGATGACATGGGCAGGGAACACTGTGATGACAGGTATTATTGAGCAATGTGATGACAAGTGTCATGGAGCATTGTGATGAGAGGGGCCTTGGAGAATTGTGATGACAGGGATCATGGGTCATTGAGATGGCAGTGGTTATGGAGCATTATGATGAAAGGTGTTATGGAGCACTGTGATTACAGGGGCCATGGAGCATTGTGAATACAAAGGCCATGGAGCATTTAGATGACAGTGGTCATGGAGCATTGAGATGAAAGTGGTAATGGATCATTGTGATGACAAGTGTCCTGGGACCCTGTGATGACATTGTTCATGGAGCATTGTGATGACAATGGTCATGGTGAATTGTGATGACAATGTCATGGGGCATTGTGATGGCAGTGGTCATCTAGAAATGTGATTAAAGTTATTATGGAGCACAGTAAAGAGAGGGGCCATGGAGCATTGTGATGACAAGTGTCATGGAGCATGGTGATGAAACGGACATGGAGCATTATAATGACAAGAGTTCTGGAGCCTTGTGATGACAAGGGCATGGAGCATTGTGATTACAAGGGCCATGGAGCAGTGTGATGACAAAGGCTTGGAGCACTGTGATGACAAGGGTCATCGAGCATTGGGATTACAGGGGTCATGGGACATTGTGATGAGAGAGGTCATGTAGAATTGAGATGAAACGGGTCATGGAGCACTGTGATTACAGGGGCCATGGAGCATTGTGATGACAAAGGCCATGGAGCATTGTGATGACAGGTGTCATGGAGCATTGAGATGAAACGGGTCATGGACCATTACGATGAAGGGGTCATGGAGAATTGTGATGACAGTGGCCATGGGGAATTTGGATGAAAGGCGTACTGGAGCATTGTGAGGAAATATTTAATGGAGCATTGTGATGACAAGGCCCATGGAGCATTGTGAATACAAGGGACATGGAGCCTTGTGATGACAAGGGTCTTGGATCATTGTAAAAACAGGTATTATTGGGCATTGTGATGACAGGGGCATGGAGGATTTTTATGTAAGTTGCCATGGAGAATTGTGATGAAAGGGATCATGTGGATTTGTAATGACAAGGGCCATGGAGCATTCTGATGAAACAAATCTTGGAGTATTTTGATGAAACTTGTCATGGAGCATTGCGATGAAAAGCACCAAGGAACATTGTGATGACAAGGGCCATCGAGCATTATGATGACAAGATTCATGGAGCATTGTGATGACACAGGCATGAAGCATGGTGATGACAACACACATGGAGCATTGTGATGACAAGGGCATGGAGCATTGTGATTATAGGGTCCATGGAGCATTGTGATAAAAAGGGCAGGGAACATTGTGATGACTGGGTTCATGGAACATTGTGATGAAAGGGGCCATGGAGCATTGAGATGACAGGCGTCCTGAGGCATGGTGATGACAGTGGTCATGGAGCATTGTGATGAAAGAGATCATGGAGCAATATGATAACATGGGCCATGGAGCATTGTGATGACAGGTGTATTGGAGCATTGTGATGAAAGTAGTCATGGATCATTGTGATGACATGTGTCCTTGAACACTCTCATGACACGGTTCATCGAGTATTGTGATGACAAGGTTCATAGTGAATTGTGATGACAGGTGTCATGGGGCATTGTGAGGATATTGATCATCTAGGAATTGTGAGGAAAGGTATCATGGAGCACTGTGATGACTGGGGGCATGAAGCATTGTTATGAAAATTGTCCTGGATTATTGTGATGACAGCAGTCATGGAGAATTGGGATGACAGGGATTATGCAGCATTGTGTTGACGACGGTATGGACTATTGTGATTGCAATGGTCATGGAGCAATGTGATGAAAGTTTTCATGGAACATCGTGATGAACAGTGCCTGGGAGCATTGTGACGATAAAGGTCATGGAGCATTGTTATGACAAGTGTCATGGAGCATTGTAATGAAAGGTTTCATTGTACACTGTGATGACAAGCGGGATGGAGTATTGTGATGAAACTGTCCTGGAACATTGTGATAACAAAAGCCATGGAGCATTGTGATGACAAGTGTCATGGAGCATTGTGATGACAGGCATCATGGAGCATTGTGATGAAAGGGGCCATGGGGAATTGTAATGACAATAGAGAAATGTGATGAAAATGGTCAGCGAGCATAGTGATTAAAGTGGTCATTGAGAATTGTGATGAAAAGCGACATAGAGCATTGTGATGACAAGGGCCATGGAGCATTGTGATGCCACGGTCATAGAACATTGTGATGACAAGAATTCTGGAGCATTGTGAGGAAAAAGGCATGGAGCGCTGTGATTATAGGGGACATGGAGCATTGTGATGACATGGGCAGGGAACACTGTGATGACAGGTATTATTGAGCAATGTGATGACAAGTGTCATGGAGCATTGTGATGAGAGGGGCCTTGGAGAATTGTGATGACAGGGATCATGGGTCATTGAGATGGCAGTGGTTATGGAGCATTATGATGAAAGGTGTTATGGAGCACTGTGATTAGAGGGGCCATGGAGCATTGTGAATACAAAGGCCATGGAGCATTTAGATGACAGTGGTCATGGAGCATTGAGATGAAAGTGGTAATGGATCATTGTGATGACAAGTGTCCTGGGACCCTGTGATGACATGGTTCATGGAGCATTGTGATGACAATGGTCATGGTGAATTGTGATGACAATGTCATGGGGCATTGTGATGGCAGTGGTCATCTAGAAATGTGATTAAAGTTATTATGGAGCACAGTAATGAGAGGGGCCATGGAGCATTGTGATGACAAGTGTCATGGAGCATGGTGAGGAAACGGACATGGAGCATTATAATGACAAGAGTTCTGGAGCCTTGTGATGACAAGGGCATGGAGCATTGTGATTACAAGGGCCATGGAGCAGTGTGATGACAAAGGCTTGGAGCACTCTGGTGACAAGGGTCATCGAGCATTGTGATTACAGGGGTCATGGGGCATTGTGATGAGTGAGGTCATGTAGAATTGAGATGAAACGGGTCCTGGAGCACTGTGATTACAGGGGCCATGGAGCATTGTGATGACAAAGGCCATGGAGCATTGTGATGACAGGTGTCATGGAGAATTGAGATGAAACGGGTCATGGACCATTACGATGACAGGGGTCATGGAGAATTGTGATGACAGTGGCCATGGGGAATTTGGATGAAAGGCGTACTGGAGCATTGTGAGGAAATATTTCATGGAGCGTTGTGATGACAAGGCCCATGGAGCATTGTGAATACAAGGGACATGGAGCCTTGTGATGACAAGGGTCTTGGATCATTGTAAAAACAGGTATTATTGGGCATTGTGATGACAGGGGCATGGAGGATTTTTATGTAAGTTGCCATGGAGAATTGTGATGAAAGGGATCATGTGGATTTGTAATGACAAGGGCCATGGAGCCTTGTGATGAAACAAATCTTGGAGTATTTTGATGAAACTTGTCATGGAGCATTGCGATGAAAAGCACCAAGGAACACTGTGATGACAAGGGCCATCGAGGATTGTGATGACAAGTGTCATGGAGCATTGTGATGACAGGTGTCATGGAGCATCGTGATGACAAATGCCATGGAGAATTGTGATGAGAGGTGGCATTGGGCATTGTGCTGAAAGGGGTCATGGCGTACTGGGATTACAGGGTCCATGGAGCATTGTGAAAACAAGTGACATGGAGAATAGTGATGACAGGCATCATAGAGCATTGTGATAACAAGTGTCATTTAAAATTTTGAAGACAGGGGTCATCAGGCATTGTGTTGACAGGGGTCACGGAGCATTGTGATGACAAAAGCCATAGAGCATTGTGATGAAAGGGGTCATGGAGCACTGTGATGACATTTGCCATGGAGCATTGTGAAGACAAGATTCATGGAGCATTGTGATGACACAGGCATGAAGCATGGTGATGACAACACACATGGAGCATTGTGATGACAAGGGCATGGAGCATTGTGATTATAGGGTCCATGGAGCATTGTGATAAAAAGGGCAGGGAACATTGTGATGACTGGGTTCATGGAACATTGTGATGAAAGGGGCCATGGAGCATTGAGATGACAGGCGTCCTGAGGCATGGTGATGACAGTGGTCATGGAGCATTGTGATGAAAGAGATCATGGAGCAATATGATAACATGGGCCATGGAGCATTGTGATGACAGGTGTATTGGAGCATTGTGATGAAAGTAGTCATGGATCATTGTGATGACATGTGTCCTTGAACACTCTCATGACACGGTTCATCGAGTATTGTGATGACAAGGTTCATAGTGAATTGTGATGACAGGTGTCATGGGGCATTGTGAGGATATTGATCATCTAGGAATTGTGAGGAAAGGTATCATGGAGCACTGTGATGACTGGGGGCATGAAGCATTGTTATGAAAATTGTCCTGGATTATTGTGATGACAGCAGTCATGGAGAATTGGGATGACAGGGATTATGCAGCATTGTGTTGACGACGGTATGGACTATTGTGATTGCAATGGTCATGGAGCAATGTGATGAAAGTTTTCATGGAACATCGTGATGAACAGTGCCTGGGAGCATTGTGACGATAAAGGTCATGGAGCATTGTTATGACAAGTGTCATGGAGCATTGTAATGAAAGGTTTCATTGTACACTGTGATGACAAGCGGGATGGAGTATTGTGATGAAACTGTCCTGGAACGTTGTGATAACAAAAGCCATGGAGCATTGTGATGACAGGCATCATGGAGGATTGTGAAGAAAGGGATCATGTGGATTTATAATGACAAGGGCCATAGAACACTGTGATGAAACAAATCTTGGAGTATTTTGATGAAAGTTGTCATGGAGCATTGCGATGAAAAGCACCAAGGAACATTGTGATGACAAGGGCCATCGAGCATTGTGATGACAAGTGTCATGGAGCATTGTGATAACAGGTGTCATGGAGCATCGTTATGACAAATGCCATGGAGAATTGTGAGGAGAGGTGGCATTGGGCATTGTGATGAAAGGGGTCATGGAGTACTGTGATAACAGGGGCCGTGGAGCATTGTGATAACAAGTGACATGGAGAATAGTGATGACAGGCGTCATAGAGAATTGTGATGACAAGTGCCATTTAGCATTTTGATGACGGGGTCATCATGCATTGTGTTTACAGGGGTCACGGAGCATTGTGATGACAAAGGCCATAGAGCATTGAGATGCCAGGGGTCATGGAGCATTGTGCTGACATGGGCCATGGAGCATTGTGAAGACAAGATTCATGGAGCATTGTTATGACACGGGCATGAAGCATGGTGATGACAACAGACCTGGAGCATTGTGATGACAAGGGCATGGAGCATTGTGATTACAGGAGACATGGAACATTGTGATGATATTGGCAGGGATCATTGTGATTACAGGGATCATAGAGCATTGTGATGACAAGTGTCATGCAATATTGTGCTGACACAGATCATGGAGCATTTTGATGAGAGTGGCCTTGGAGCACAGTGATGAGAGTTGTCATGGGGCATTATGGTGACAGTGGTCAAGGAGCATTGTGATGAAAGTGTTCATGGAGCAACGCGATTATCGGGACAATGGAGCATTGTAAATACAAAGGCCATGGAGCATTGAGATAACGGAATTCATGGAGCATTGTGATGAAAGTGGTCATGGATCACTGTGATGACAAGTGTCCTGGAACCTAGTGATGACACGGTCCATACAGCATTGAGATAACAAGGGCCAAGGCGAATTGTGATGACACGTGTCATGGGGCATTGTGATGACATTGGTTATCTTGCATTGTGATCACAGTTGTCATGTAGAATTTTGATTAAAGGTATCATGGAGCACTGTGATGACAAAGGCCAAGGAACATTTTGATGACAAGTGTCATTGAGCAATGGGATGACACTGGAATGGAGTATTATGATGACAACTGTTCAGGAGCATTGTGATGACAAGGGCATGGAGCATTGTGATTACAGGTGCCGTGGAGCATTGTGATGACAATGGCATGGAGCATTGTGATGACATCGGTAATTGAGCATTGTGATTACAAGACCATGACGCATTGTGATGACAGGGGCCTTGGAACATTGTGATGACAATGGTCATCAAGCATTGTGATGACAGGGGTCGTAGAACATTGTGATGAGAAAGATCATGGAGCATGGTGATGACAGAGGCCATGGAGCATTGTGCTGACAAGGCCATGTACCATTGTGATTACAAGGGTCATGGAGCATTCTGATGACAAGGGCAAGGAACCTTGTGGTGACTGGGGTCATGGAGCATTTTGATGACAACTTTCATCGAACGTTGTGATGACAGCGGTCATGGAGCATTGTGTTGAAAGGGAACATGGAGCAGTGTGATTACAGGGTCCATGGAGCATTGTGAATACATAGGCCATGGAACAATGTGATGACAGGGGTCATGTAGCATTGGGATGACCTGGGGCATGGAGCATTGTGATGAAAATTGTCCTGGAGCATTGTGATGACAGCGGTCATGGATCATTTTGATGACAGGGATCATGGAACATTCTGATAACAAGGTTCATAAAGCATTTTGATGACAGGGGTCATGGAGCATTGTGTTGACAAGGGCATGGAACATTGTAATGATAGGATATCTGGAGCATTGTGATGAAAACGGGATGGAGCATTTTGATGACAGGGTTCATGGAGCATTGTGATGAAAGTGATCATGGATCATTGTGATGAAAAGTGTCCTGGACCATTGTGATGACACGGGTCATGGAGCATTGTGATGACAAGGGCCATGGCGAATTGTGATGACATATGTCTTGGGGCATTGTGATGACAGTGGTCATCTAGAATTGTGATGAAAGATATCATGGAGCACTGTGATGACAGGGGCCATGGAACATTGTGATGACAAAGGCCATGGAGCATTGTGATGACAAGTATCATGGAGCTTTGTGATGACACGGGCATTCATCATTATGATGACAAGAGTTCTGGAGCATTGTGATGACAAGTGTCATGGGGCATTTTGATGACATTGGCATGGAACATTATGATGACAAGAGTTCTGGAGCATTTTGATGACAAGGGCATGGAGCATTGTGATGACAGGTGTATTGGATCATTGTGATGAGAGTAGTCATGGATCATTGTGATGACATGTGTCCTGGAACACTGTGATGACACGGTTCATCGAGTATTGTGAGGACAAGGGTCATAGCGAGTTGAGATGACAGGCGTCATGGGGCCTTGAGATGGCAGTGGTCATGGAGCATTATGATGAAAGGTGTTATGGAGCACTGTGATTACAGGGGCCATGGAGCATTGTGAATACAAAGGCCATGGAGCAGTGAGAAGACAGTGGTCTTGGAGCATTGTGATGAAAGTGGTAATGGATCGTGATGACAAGTGTCCAGGGACCCTGTGATGACATGGTTCATGGAGCATTGTGATGACAATGGTCATGGTGAATTGTGATGAGAATGTCATGGGGCATTGTGATGACCTTGGTCATCTTGCATTGTTATGACAGTGGTCATGTAGAATTTTGATTAAAGGTATCATGGAGCACTGTGATGACAAAGGGCAAGGAACATTTTGATGACAAGTGTCATTGAGCAATGGGATGACACGGGAATGGAGCATTATGATGACAAGTGTTCTGGAGCATTGTGATGAGAAGTGTATTGAGCATTGTGATTACAGGGGCCATGGAGCATTGTGATGACAACGGCATGGAGCATTGTGATGACGGGTCATTGAGTATTGGGATTACAAAGACCATGAAGCATTGTGATGACAGGGGCCTTGGAGCATTGTGATGACAATGGTCATCAAGCATTGTGATGACAGGGGTCATAGAGCATTGTGATGAGAACGACCATTGAGCATGGTGATGACAGAGGCCATGGAACATTGTGATGAAAAGGTCATGTATCATTGTGATAACAAGGGTCATGGAGCATTGTAATGACAAGGGCAGCGAACCTTGTGGTGACCGGGGTCATGGAGCATTTTGATGACAACTTTCATGGAACGTTGTGATGACAGGGGTCATGGAGCATTGTGTTGAAAGGGAACATGGAGCAGTGTGATTACAGGGTCCATGGAGCATTGTGAATACATAGGCCATGGAACAATGTGATGACAGGGGTCATGTAGCATTGTGATGACAGGGTCATGGAGCATTGTGATGAAAGATATCATGGAGCAATATGATAACAGGGGCCATGGAGCATTGTGATGAAAGGTGTATTGGAGCATTGTGATGAAAGTAATCATGGATCTTTGTGATGACATGTGTCCTGGAACACTGTGATGACACAGTTCATCGAGTATTGTGATGACAAGGGTCATAGCGAATTGTGATGACAGGTGTCATGGGGCATTGTGATGACATTGATCATCTAGGAATTGTGATGAAAGGTATCATGGAGTACTGTGAGGACTGGGGGCATGAAGCATTGTTATGAAAATTGTCCTGGATTATTGTGATGATGGCAGTCATGGAGAATTGTGATGACAGAGATTATGCAGCATTGTGTTGACAAGGGTATGGACTATTGTGATGACAATGGTCATGGAGCAATGTGATGAAAGTTTTCATGGAACATCGTGATGAAAAGTGCCTGGGAGCATTGTGACAATAAAGGCCATGGAGCACTGTGATGACAAGTGTCATGGACCATTGTAATGAAAGGTTTCATTGTGTACTGTGATGACAAGGGGGATGGAGTATTGTGATGAAACTGGTCCTGGAGCATTGTGATAACAAAAGCCATGGAGCATTGTGATGACAGGCATCATGGAGCATTGTGAAGAAAGGGGCCATGGGGAATTGTAATGACAATAGAGAAATGTGATGAAAATGGTCAGCGAGCATAGTGATTAAAGTGGTCATTGAGAATTGTGATGAAAAGCGACATAGAGCATTGTGATGACAAGGGCCATGGAGCATTGTGATGCCACGGTCATAGAACATTGTGATGACAAGAATTCTGGAGCATTGTGAGGAAAAAGGCATGGAGCGCTGTGATTATAGGGGACATGGAGCATTGTGATGACATGGGCAGGGAACACTGTGATGACAGGTATTATTGAGCAATGTGATGACAAGTGTCATGGAGCATTGTGATGAGAGGGGCCTTGGAGAATTGTGATGACAGGGATCATGGGTCATTGAGATGGCAGTGGTTATGGAGCATTATGATGAAAGGTGTTATGGAGCACTGTGATTAGAGGGGCCATGGAGCATTGTGAATACAAAGGCCATGGAGCATTTAGATGACAGTGGTCATGGAGCATTGAGATGAAAGTGGTAATGGATCATTGTGATGACAAGTGTCCTGGGACCCTGTGATGACATGGTTCATGGAGCATTGTGATGACAATGGTCATGGTGAATTGTGATGACAATGTCATGGGGCATTGTGATGGCAGTGGTCATCTAGAAATGTGATTAAAGTTATTATGGAGCACAGTAATGAGAGGGGCCATGGAGCATTGTGATGACAAGTGTCATGGAGCATGGTGAGGAAACGGACATGGAGCATTATAATGACAAGAGTTCTGGAGCCTTGTGATGACAAGGGCATGGAGCATTGTGATTACAAGGGCCATGGAGCAGTGTGATGACAAAGGCTTGGAGCACTCTGGTGACAAGGGTCATCGAGCATTGTGATTACAGGGGTCATGGGGCATTGTGATGAGTGAGGTCATGTAGAATTGAGATGAAACGGGTCCTGGAGCACTGTGATTACAGGGGCCATGGAGCATTGTGATGACAAAGGCCATGGAGCATTGTGATGACAGGTGTCATGGAGAATTGAGATGAAACGGGTCATGGACCATTACGATGACAGGGGTCATGGAGAATTGTGATGACAGTGGCCATGGGGAATTTGGATGAAAGGCGTACTGGAGCATTGTGAGGAAATATTTCATGGAGCGTTGTGATGACAAGGCCCATGGAGCATTGTGAATACAAGGGACATGGAGCCTTGTGATGACAAGGGTCTTGGATCATTGTAAAAACAGGTATTATTGGGCATTGTGATGACAGGGGCATGGAGGATTTTTATGTAAGTTGCCATGGAGAATTGTGATGAAAGGGATCATGTGGATTTGTAATGACAAGGGCCATGGAGCCTTGTGATGAAACAAATCTTGGAGTATTTTGATGAAACTTGTCATGGAGCATTGCGATGAAAAGCACCAAGGAACACTGTGATGACAAGGGCCATCGAGGATTGTGATGACAAGTGTCATGGAGCATTGTGATGACAGGTGTCATGGAGCATCGTGATGACAAATGCCATGGAGAATTGTGATGAGAGGTGGCATTGGGCATTGTGCTGAAAGGGGTCATGGCGTACTGGGATTACAGGGTCCATGGAGCATTGTGAAAACAAGTGACATGGAGAATAGTGATGACAGGCATCATAGAGCATTGTGATAACAAGTGTCATTTAAAATTTTGAAGACAGGGGTCATCAGGCATTGTGTTGACAGGGGTCACGGAGCATTGTGATGACAAAAGCCATAGAGCATTGTGATGAAAGGGGTCATGGAGCACTGTGATGACATTTGCCATGGAGCATTGTGAAGACAAGATTCATGGAGCATTGTGATGACACAGGCATGAAGCATGGTGATGACAACACACATGGAACATTGTGATGACAAGGGCATGGAGCATTGTGATTATAGGGTCCATGGAGCATTGTGATAAAAAGGGCAGGGAACATTGTGATGACTGGGTTCATGGAACATTGTGATGAAAGGGGCCATGGAGCATTGAGATGACAGGCGTCCTGAGGCATGGTGATGACAGTGGTCATGGAGCATTGTGATGAAAGAGATCATGGAGCAATATGATAACATGTGCCATGGAGCATTGTGATGACAGGTGTATTGGAGCATTGTGATGAAAGTAGTCATGGATCATTGTGATGACATGTGTCCTTGAACACTCTCATGACACGGTTCATCGAGTATTGTGATGACAAGGTTCATAGTGAATTGTGATGACAGGTGTCATGGGGCATTGTGAGGATATTGATCATCTAGGAATTGTGAGGAAAGGTATCATGGAGCACTGTGATGACTGGGGGCATGAAGCATTGTTATGAAAATTGTCCTGGATTATTGTGATGACAGCAGTCATGGAGAATTGGGATGACAGGGATTATGCAGCATTGTGTTGACGACGGTATGGACTATTGTGATTGCAATGGTCATGGAGCAATGTGATGAAAGTTTTCATGGAACATCGTGATGAACAGTGCCTGGGAGCATTGTGACGATAAAGGTCATGGAGCATTGTTATGACAAGTGTCATGGAGCATTGTAATGAAAGGTTTCATTGTACACTGTGATGACAAGCGGGATGGAGTATTGTGATGAAACTGTCCTGGAACGTTGTGATAACAAAAGCCATGGAGCATTGTGATGACAGGCATCATGGAGGATTGTGAAGAAAGGGATCATGTGGATTTATAATGACAAGGGCCATAGAACACTGTGATGAAACAAATCTTGGAGTATTTTGATGAAAGTTGTCATGGAGCATTGCGATGAAAAGCACCAAGGAACATTGTGATGACAAGGGCCATCGAGCATTGTGATGACAAGTGTCATGGAGCATTGTGATAACAGGTGTCATGGAGCATCGTTATGACAAATGCCATGGAGAATTGTGAGGAGAGGTGGCATTGGGCATTGTGATGAAAGGGGTCATGGAGTACTGTGATAACAGGGGCCGTGGAGCATTGTGATAACAAGTGACATGGAGAATAGTGATGACAGGCGTCATAGAGAATTGTGATGACAAGTGCCATTTAGCATTTTGATGACGGGGTCATCATGCATTGTGTTTACAGGGGTCACGGAGCATTGTGATGACAAAGGCCATAGAGCATTGAGATGCCAGGGGTCATGGAGCATTGTGCTGACATGGGCCATGGAGCATTGTGAAGACAAGATTCATGGAGCATTGTTATGACACGGGCATGAAGCATGGTGATGACAACAGACCTGGAGCATTGTGATGACAAGGGCATGGAGCATTGTGATTACAGGAGACATGGAACATTGTGATGATATTGGCAGGGATCATTGTGATTACAGGGATCATAGAGCATTGTGATGACAAGTGTCATGCAATATTGTGCTCACACAGATCATGGAGCATTTTGATGAGAGTGGCCTTGGAGCACAGTGATGAGAGTTGTCATGGGGCATTATGGTGACAGTGGTCAAGGAGCATTGTGATGAAAGTGTTCATGGAGCAACGCGATTATCGGGACAATGGAGCATTGTAAATACAAAGGCCATGGAGCATTGAGATAACGGAATTCATGGAGCATTGTGATGAAAGTGGTCATGGATCACTGTGATGACAAGTGTCCTGGAACCTAGTGATGACACGGTCCATACAGCATTGAGATAACAAGGGCCAAGGCGAATTGTGATGACACGTGTCATGGGGCATTGTGATGACATTGGTTATCTTGCATTGTGATCACAGTTGTCATTTAGAATTTTGATTAAAGGTATCATGGAGCACTGTGATGACAAAGGCCAAGGAACATTTTGATGACAAGTGTCATTGAGCAATGGGATGACACTGGAATGGAGTATTATGATGACAACTGTTCAGGAGCATTGTGATGACAAGGGCATGGAGCATTGTGATTACAGGTGCCGTGGAGCATTGTGATGACAATGGCATGGAGCATTGTGATGACATGGGTAATTGAGCATTGTGATTACAAGACCATGACGCATTGTGATGACAGGGGCCTTGGAACATTGTGATGACAATGGTCATCAAGCATTGTGATGACAGGGGTCGTAGAACATTGTGATGAGAAAGATCATGGAGCATGGTGATGACAGAGGCCATGGAGCATTGTGCTGACAAGGCCATGTACCATTGTGATTACAAGGGTCATGGAGCATTCTGATGACAAGGGCAAGGAACCTTGTGGTGACTGGGGTCATGGAGCATTTTGATGACAACTTTCATCGAACGTTGTGATGACAGCGGTCATGGAGCATTGTGTTGAAAGGGAACATGGAGCAGTGTGATTACAGGGTCCATGGAGCAGTGTGATTACAGGGTCCATGGAGCATTGTGAATACATAGGCCATGGAACAATGTGATGACAGGGGTCATGTAGCATTGGGATGACCTGGGGCATGGAGCATTGTGATGAAAATTGTCCTGGAGCATTGTGATGACAGCGGTCATGGATCATTTTGATGACAGGGATCATGGAACATTCTGATAACAAGGTTCATAAAGCATTTTGATGACAGGGGTCATGGAGCATTGTGTTGACAAGGGCATGGAACATTGTAATGATAGGATATCTGGAGCATTGTGATGAAAAGGGGATGGAGCATTTTGATGACAGGGTTCATGGAGCATTGTGATGAAAGTGATCATGGATCATTGTGATGAAAAGTGTCCTGGACCATTGTGATGACACGGGTCATGGAGCATTGTGATGACAAGGGCCATGGCGAATTGTGATGACATATGTCTTGGGGCATTGTGATGACAGTGGTCATCTAGAATTGTGATGAAAGATATCATGGAGCACTGTGATGACAGGGGCCATGGAACATTGTGATGACAAAGGCCATGGAGCATTGTGATGACAAGTATCATGGAGCTTTGTGATGACACGGGCATTCATCATTATGATGACAAGAGTTCTGGAGCATTGTGATGACAAGTGTCATGGGGCATTTTGATGACATTGGCATGGAACATTATGATGACAAGAGTTCTGGAGCATTTTGATGACAAGGGCATGGAGCATTGTGATGACAGGTGTATTGGATCATTGTGATGAGAGTAGTCATGGATCATTGTGATGACATGTGTCCTGGAACACTGTGATGACACGGTTCATCGAGTATTGTGAGGACAAGGGTCATAGCGAGTTGTGATGACAGGCGTCATGGGGCCTTGAGATGGCAGTGGTCATGGAGCATTATGATGAAAGGTGTTATGGAGCACTGTGATTACAGGGGCCATGGAGCATTGTGAATACAAAGGCCATGGAGCAGTGAGAAGACAGTGGTCTTGGAGCATTGTGATGAAAGTGGTAATGGATCGTGATGACAAGTGTCCAGGGACCCTGTGATGACATGGTTCATGGAGCATTGTGATGACAATGGTCATGGTGAATTGTGATGAGAATGTCATGGGGCATTGTGATGACCTTGGTCATCTTGCATTGTTATGACAGTGGTCATGTAGAATTTTGATTAAAGGTATCATGGAGCACTGTGATGACAAAGGGCAAGGAACATTTTGATGACAAGTGTCATTGAGCAATGGGATGACACGGGAATGGAGCATTATGATGACAAGTGTTCTGGAGCATTGTGATGAGAAGTGTATTGAGCATTGTGATTACAGGGGCCATGGAGCATTGTGATGACAACGGCATGGAGCATTGTGATGACGGGTCATTGAGTATTGGGATTACAAAGACCATGAAGCATTGTGATGACAGGGGCCTTGGAGCATTGTGATGACAATGGTCATCAAGCATTGTGATGACAGGGGTCATAGAGCATTGTGATGAGAACGACCATTGAGCATGGTGATGACAGAGGCCATGGAACATTGTGATGAAAAGGTCATGTATCATTGTGATAACAAGGGTCATGGAGCATTGTAATGACAAGGGCAGCG
This sequence comes from Balaenoptera physalus, assembly GCF_965194825.1. Lineage (NCBI taxonomy): Eukaryota > Metazoa > Chordata > Mammalia > Artiodactyla > Balaenopteridae > Balaenoptera > Balaenoptera physalus. Next base: position 267,998 of record NW_028126019.1, read on the forward strand.
AACCTTGTGGTGACCGGGGTCATGGAGCATTTTGATGACAACTTTCATGGAACGTTGTGATGACAGGGGTCATGGAGCATTGTGTTGAAAGGGAACATGGAGCAGTGTGATTACAGGGTCCATGGAGCATTGTGAATACATAGGCCATGGAACAATGTGATGACAGGGGTCATGTAGCATTGTGATGACAGGGTCATGGAGCATTGTGATGAAAGATATCATGGAGCAATATGATAACAGGGGCCATGGAGCATTGTGATGAAAGGTGTATTGGAGCATTGTGATGAAAGTAATCATGGATCTTTGTGATGACATGTGTCCTGGAACACTGTGATGACACAGTTCATCGAGTATTGTGATGACAAGGGTCATAGCGAATTGTGATGACAGGTGTCATGGGGCATTGTGATGACATTGATCATCTAGGAATTGTGATGAAAGGTATCATGGAGTACTGTGAGGACTGGGGGCATGAAGCATTGTTATGAAAATTGTCCTGGATTATTGTGATGATGGCAGTCATGGAGAATTGTGATGACAGAGATTATGCAGCATTGTGTTGACAAGGGTATGGACTATTGTGATGACAATGGTCATGGAGCAATGTGATGAAAGTTTTCATGGAACATCGTGATGAAAAGTGCCTGGGAGCATTGTGACAATAAAGGCCATGGAGCACTGTGATGACAAGTGTCATGGACCATTGTAATGAAAGGTTTCATTGTGTACTGTGATGACAAGGGGGATGGAGTATTGTGATGAAACTGGTCCTGGAGCATTGTGATAACAAAAGCCATGGAGCATTGTGATGACAGGCATCATGGAGCATTGTGAAGAAAGGGGCCATGGGGAATTGTAATGACAATAGAGAAATGTGATGAAAATGGTCAGCGAGCATAGTGATTAAAGTGGTCATTGAGAATTGTGATGAAAAGCGACATAGAGCATTGTGATGACAAGGGCCATGGAGCATTGTGATGCCACGGTCATAGAACATTGTGATGACAAGAATTCTGGAGCATTGTGAGGAAAAAGGCATGGAGCGCTGTGATTATAGGGGACATGGAGCATTGTGATGACATGGGCAGGGAACACTGTGATGACAGGTATTATTGAGCAATGTGATGACAAGTGTCATGGAGCATTGTGATGAGAGGGGCCTTGGAGAATTGTGATGACAGGGATCATGGGTCATTGAGATGGCAGTGGTTATGGAGCATTATGATGAAAGGTGTTATGGAGCACTGTGATTAGAGGGGCCATGGAGCATTGTGAATACAAAGGCCATGGAGCATTTAGATGACAGTGGTCATGGAGCATTGAGATGAAAGTGGTAATGGATCATTGTGATGACAAGTGTCCTGGGACCCTGTGATGACATGGTTCATGGAGCATTGTGATGACAATGGTCATGGTGAATTGTGATGACAATGTCATGGGGCATTGTGATGACAGTGGTCATCTAGAAATGTGATTAAAGTTATTATGGAGCACAGTAATGAGAGGGGCCATGGAGCATTGTGATGACAAGTGTCATGGAGCATGGTGAGGAAACGGACATGGAGCATTATAATGACAAGAGTTCTGGAGCCTTGTGATGACAAGGGCATGGAGCATTGTGATTACAAGGGCCATGGAGCAGTGTGATGACAAAGGCTTGGAGCACTCTGGTGACAAGGGTCATCGAGCATTGTGATTACAGGGGTCATGGGGCATTGTGATGAGTGAGGTCATGTAGAATTGAGATGAAACGGGTCCTGGAGCACTGTGATTACAGGGGCCATGGAGCATTGTGATGACAAAGGCCATGGAGCATTGTGATGACAGGTGTCATGGAGAATTGAGATGAAACGGGTCATGGACCATTACGATGACAGGGGTCATGGAGAATTGTGATGACAGTGGCCATGGGGAATTTGGATGAAAGGCGTACTGGAGCATTGTGAGGAAATATTTCATGGAGCGTTGTGATGACAAGGCCCATGGAGCATTGTGAATACAAGGGACATGGAGCCTTGTGATGACAAGGGTCTTGGATCATTGTAAAAACAGGTATTATTGGGCATTGTGATGACAGGGGCATGGAGGATTTTTATGTAAGTTGCCATGGAGAATTGTGATGAAAGGGATCATGTGGATTTGTAATGACAAGGGCCATGGAGCCTTGTGATGAAACAAATCTTGGAGTATTTTGATGAAACTTGTCATGGAGCATTGCGATGAAAAGCACCAAGGAACACTGTGATGACAAGGGCCATCGAGGATTGTGATGACAAGTGTCATGGAGCATTGTGATGACAGGTGTCATGGAGCATCGTGATGACAAATGCCATGGAGAATTGTGATGAGAGGTGGCATTGGGCATTGTGCTGAAAGGGGTCATGGCGTACTGGGATTACAGGGTCCATGGAGCATTGTGAAAACAAGTGACATGGAGAATAGTGATGACAGGCATCATAGAGCATTGTGATAACAAGTGTCATTTAAAATTTTGAAGACAGGGGTCATCAGGCATTGTGTTGACAGGGGTCACGGAGCATTGTGATGACAAAAGCCATAGAGCATTGTGATGAAAGGGGTCATGGAGCACTGTGATGACATTTGCCATGGAGCATTGTGAAGACAAGATTCATGGAGCATTGTGATGACACAGGCATGAAGCATGGTGATGACAACACACATGGAGCATTGTGATGACAAGGGCATGGAGCATTGTGATTATAGGGTCCATGGAGCATTGTGATAAAAAGGGCAGGGAACATTGTGATGACTGGGTTCATGGAACATTGTGATGAAAGGGGCCATGGAGCATTGAGATGACAGGCGTCCTGAGGCATGGTGATGACAGTGGTCATGGAGCATTGTGATGAAAGAGATCATGGAGCAATATGATAACATGGGCCATGGAGCATTGTGATGACAGGTGTATTGGAGCATTGTGATGAAAGTAGTCATGGATCATTGTGATGACATGTGTCCTTGAACACTCTCATGACACGGTTCATCGAGTATTGTGATGACAAGGTTCATAGTGAATTGTGATGACAGGTGTCATGGGGCATTGTGAGGATATTGATCATCTAGGAATTGTGAGGAAAGGTATCATGGAGCACTGTGATGACTGGGGGCATGAAGCATTGTTATGAAAATTGTCCTGGATTATTGTGATGACAGCAGTCATGGAGAATTGGGATGACAGGGATTATGCAGCATTGTGTTGACGACGGTATGGACTATTGTGATTGCAATGGTCATGGAGCAATGTGATGAAAGTTTTCATGGAACATCGTGATGAACAGTGCCTGGGAGCATTGTGACGATAAAGGTCATGGAGCATTGTTATGACAAGTGTCATGGAGCATTGTAATGAAAGGTTTCATTGTACACTGTGATGACAAGCGGGATGGAGTATTGTGATGAAACTGTCCTGGAACGTTGTGATAACAAAAGCCATGGAGCATTGTGATGACAGGCATCATGGAGGATTGTGAAGAAAGGGATCATGTGGATTTATAATGACAAGGGCCATAGAACACTGTGATGAAACAAATCTTGGAGTATTTTGATGAAAGTTGTCATGGAGCATTGCGATGAAAAGCACCAAGGAACATTGTGATGACAAGGGCCATCGAGCATTGTGATGACAAGTGTCATGGAGCATTGTGATAACAGGTGTCATGGAGCATCGTTATGACAAATGCCATGGAGAATTGTGAGGAGAGGTGGCATTGGGCATTGTGATGAAAGGGGTCATGGAGTACTGTGATAACAGGGGCCGTGGAGCATTGTGATAACAAGTGACATGGAGAATAGTGATGACAGGCGTCATAGAGAATTGTGATGACAAGTGCCATTTAGCATTTTGATGACGGGGTCATCATGCATTGTGTTTACAGGGGTCACGGAGCATTGTGATGACAAAGGCCATAGAGCATTGAGATGCCAGGGGTCATGGAGCATTGTGCTGACATGGGCCATGGAGCATTGTGAAGACAAGATTCATGGAGCATTGTTATGACACGGGCATGAAGCATGGTGATGACAACAGACCTGGAGCATTGTGATGACAAGGGCATGGAGCATTGTGATTACAGGAGACATGGAACATTGTGATGATATTGGCAGGGATCATTGTGATTACAGGGATCATAGAGCATTGTGATGACAAGTGTCATGCAATATTGTGCTGACACAGATCATGGAGCATTTTGATGAGAGTGGCCTTGGAGCACAGTGATGAGAGTTGTCATGGGGCATTATGGTGACAGTGGTCAAGGAGCATTGTGATGAAAGTGTTCATGGAGCAACGCGATTATCGGGACAATGGAGCATTGTAAATACAAAGGCCATGGAGCATTGAGATAACGGAATTCATGGAGCATTGTGATGAAAGTGGTCATGGATCACTGTGATGACAAGTGTCCTGGAACCTAGTGATGACACGGTCCATACAGCATTGAGATAACAAGGGCCAAGGCGAATTGTGATGACACGTGTCATGGGGCATTGTGATGACATTGGTTATCTTGCATTGTGATCACAGTTGTCATGTAGAATTTTGATTAAAGGTATCATGGAGCACTGTGATGACAAAGGCCAAGGAACATTTTGATGACAAGTGTCATTGAGCAATGGGATGACACTGGAATGGAGTATTATGATGACAACTGTTCAGGAGCATTGTGATGACAAGGGCATGGAGCATTGTGATTACAGGTGCCGTGGAGCATTGTGATGACAATGGCATGGAGCATTGTGATGACATCGGTAATTGAGCATTGTGATTACAAGACCATGACGCATTGTGATGACAGGGGCCTTGGAACATTGTGATGACAATGGTCATCAAGCATTGTGATGACAGGGGTCGTAGAACATTGTGATGAGAAAGATCATGGAGCATGGTGATGACAGAGGCCATGGAGCATTGTGCTGACAAGGCCATGTACCATTGTGATTACAAGGGTCATGGAGCATTCTGATGACAAGGGCAAGGAACCTTGTGGTGACTGGGGTCATGGAGCATTTTGATGACAACTTTCATCGAACGTTGTGATGACAGCGGTCATGGAGCATTGTGTTGAAAGGGAACATGGAGCAGTGTGATTACAGGGTCCATGGAGCATTGTGAATACATAGGCCATGGAACAATGTGATGACAGGGGTCATGTAGCATTGGGATGACCTGGGGCATGGAGCATTGTGATGAAAATTGTCCTGGAGCATTGTGATGACAGCGGTCATGGATCATTTTGATGACAGGGATCATGGAACATTCTGATAACAAGGTTCATAAAGCATTTTGATGACAGGGGTCATGGAGCATTGTGTTGACAAGGGCATGGAACATTGTAATGATAGGATATCTGGAGCATTGTGATGAAAACGGGATGGAGCATTTTGATGACAGGGTTCATGGAGCATTGTGATGAAAGTGATCATGGATCATTGTGATGAAAAGTGTCCTGGACCATTGTGATGACACGGGTCATGGAGCATTGTGATGACAAGGGCCATGGCGAATTGTGATGACATATGTCTTGGGGCATTGTGATGACAGTGGTCATCTAGAATTGTGATGAAAGATATCATGGAGCACTGTGATGACAGGGGCCATGGAACATTGTGATGACAAAGGCCATGGAGCATTGTGATGACAAGTATCATGGAGCTTTGTGATGACACGGGCATTCATCATTATGATGACAAGAGTTCTGGAGCATTGTGATGACAAGTGTCATGGGGCATTTTGATGACATTGGCATGGAACATTATGATGACAAGAGTTCTGGAGCATTTTGATGACAAGGGCATGGAGCATTGTGATGACAGGTGTATTGGATCATTGTGATGAGAGTAGTCATGGATCATTGTGATGACATGTGTCCTGGAACACTGTGATGACACGGTTCATCGAGTATTGTGAGGACAAGGGTCATAGCGAATTGTGATGACAGGCGTCATGGGGCCTTGAGATGGCAGTGGTCATGGAGCATTATGATGAAAGGTGTTATGGAGCACTGTGATTACAGGGGCCATGGAGCATTGTGAATACAAAGGCCATGGAGCAGTGAGAAGACAGTGGTCTTGGAGCATTGTGATGAAAGTGGTAATGGATCGTGATGACAAGTGTCCAGGGACCCTGTGATGACATGGTTCATGGAGCATTGTGATGACAATGGTCATGGTGAATTGTGATGAGAATGTCATGGGGCATTGTGATGACCTTGGTCATCTTGCATTGTTATGACAGTGGTCATGTAGAATTTTGATTAAAGGTATCATGGAGCACTGTGATGACAAAGGGCAAGGAACATTTTGATGACAAGTGTCATTGAGCAATGGGATGACACGGGAATGGAGCATTATGATGACAAGTGTTCTGGAGCATTGTGATGAGAAGTGTATTGAGCATTGTGATTACAGGGGCCATGGAGCATTGTGATGACAACGGCATGGAGCATTGTGATGACGGGTCATTGAGTATTGGGATTACAAAGACCATGAAGCATTGTGATGACAGGGGCCTTGGAGCATTGTGATGACAATGGTCATCAAGCATTGTGATGACAGGGGTCATAGAGCATTGTGATGAGAACGACCATTGAGCATGGTGATGACAGAGGCCATGGAACATTGTGATGAAAAGGTCATGTATCATTGTGATAACAAGGGTCATGGAGCATTGTAATGACAAGGGCAGCGAACCTTGTGGTGACCGGGGTCATGGAGCATTTTGATGACAACTTTCATGGAACGTTGTGATGACAGGGGTCATGGAGCATTGTGTTGAAAGGGAACATGGAGCAGTGTGATTACAGGGTCCATGGAGCATTGTGAATACATAGGCCATGGAACAATGTGATGACATGTGTCATGTAGCATTGTGATGACAGGGTTATGGAGCATTGTGATTACAGGGGTTATGGGGCACTGTGATGACAGGGTGCATGGAGTATTGTGATGAAAATTGTCCTGGAGCATTGTGATAACTTCAGTCACAGAGAATTGGGATGAAAGGTATCATGCAGCATTGTGATGACAACGGTCATGGATCATTTTGATGACAGGTGTCATGGAGCAGTGTTTTGACATGGGCATGGAGCATTGTAATGATAGGATATCTGGAGCATTGTGATGAAAAGGGGATGGAGCATTTTGATGACAGGGTCCAAGGAGCATTGTGCTGACAATGGCATGGAGCATTGTGATGAAATGGGTACTGGAGCACTCTGAGGAAAGGAGTCATGGATCATTGTGATGACAGGGTTCATGGAGGTTTGTGATGACAAGCGCCAAGGATCATTGTGATGAAAGTGGTCATGGATCATTGTGATGAAAGAGGTTATGGAAAACTCTGATGACAAGTGTCATGGAGCATTGTGATGACGTGGGTCATGGAGCATTGTGATTACAAGGGTCATGGAGCATTGTGATGAAAGGTGTCATGGATCATTGTGATGAATGTTGTCATGGAGGATTGTGATGATAAGGGCGTGGAGCATTGTGGTGACAGTGGTCACGGAGCATTGTGTCGTTAAGTGCATGGAGCGTAGTTAGGGACAATCTAGCGGCCTTGGGATTAAATTCAGTGCCTGAGGTAGGCACAACATAAGGTCTTTAGTTAGCATAAGTGGTAGGACATTAGCTCGGACAGGGTTAAGGTAAAGGCTAAAAATCTTGTCAGGAAATGACCTAAGGATAGTGTGAAGTCCTTTGTTACTGAGAATATCAGGGCCTTATTCATAACCAGTGTTAGGGCTTCAGGTAGGGACAGCATCGGGGCCTGACTTAGGGAGAGCGACGGGACCTTAGTGAGGCCTAATGTCAGGCCCTTAGCTGGGGACACTGTCAGGGAATGACTTAGGAGCAGCATCAGTGCCTTTGTTGGATCAGCTTTAGGCTCTTAGTTAAAGACATGACCAGAGCCCTAGTTAGTCACAGCATCAAGGCCTCACTTAGAGAAAGCTTCAGGGCCTGAGTTACGGACAGCCTCAGGTCTTCACTTAAAGACAGTGACAGGGCTTTCTTAGGGACAGTGTCAGGACCTTGGTTAGAAATATATCAGGATATTAACTCAGGCTAGTTTCCAGTTTTTAGTTATTGCTGACAGCAGGGCCTATATTAGGGGCAAATTCTGGTCCTAACTTAGAGACAGTGTCAGGGCCTGAGTTAGGACTAACATCAGAGCCTTTGTAAAGTACAGTGTCAGGGACTGAGTTAGGTGTAGTGTCAGGGCTTTAGTTAGGGACAGTGTCAGTGCCTTTGTTAAGAGTAGTGTCCAGGCCTTACTTAAGGAGAGGGTCAGTGCCTGAGTTAAGAGTAGTGTTAGGGTCTGAGTTAGGTGTACTATCAGAAACCTAGTTAGGGACAGTGCTGGGCCTGAGTTAGGATTAGTGTCAAGACCTTATTTAGGACCAATTACAGGGCCTTAGTTTGGACTAGCATCAGAGCCATTGTTAGGAATCGTATGAGGGCCTCTGTTAGGGGTACTGTCAGGGCCTTAGTTAGGGACAGTGTTAGGGCCTGAGTTAGAATTAGTGTCAAGGTCTTATTTAGGACTAATTTTAGGCCTTCAGTTTGGACTAGCAAGAGAGCCTTTGTTAGGTATCATTTCGGGGCCTAAGTTAGGTGTAGTGTCAGGGCCATTGGTAAGGACAGTATCAGGGCCTGACTTCGGAAAAGTTCAGGGCCTTAGCCAGGGAAAGTGTCAGGGCCTTAAGTAGGGACATTATCAGGACCTGAATTAGCAGTAGTGTCAAAAGTCCTTAGTGAGGAGAGTAAGGAATAAATCAGGACTGAGGCCGTGGCAGTGTCTTTAACTAAGGCCCTGACACTACTCGTAACACAGGCCCTGATCTGATTCCTATCATAGGCCCTGATGCTGGTCTTAACTAAGGCCCTGACACTGGCTCTAACTAAAGCTGTGACACTACTCCTAACTCAGGCACTGACACTGTCCCTAACTAAAGCCCTGACAATACTCCTAACTCAGGCCCTGACACTGTCCCTAACTATGGCCCTGACACTACTCCCAACTCAGGCACTGATAGTGTCCATAACTAAGGCCCTGACACTACTCCTAACTCAGGCGCTGATAATATACCTAACAAAGACACTGATGCTACTCCTCACTTAGGTCCTGACATTCGCCCTAAATAAGGTCCTCAAAGTACTCAAGTCAGGAACTCACACTGTCCCTAACTAAGGCCCTGACAGTACTCCTAACTCAAACACTGACACTGTCCCTAACTTAGGCCCTGACTCTATTCCTAACTCAGGCACTGACACTGTCCCTAAATAAAGCCCTGACACTATACCTAAATCAGGTACTGACACTCTCCCTAACTAAGGCCCTGACATTACTCCCAACTCAGGCACTGACACTGTCGCTAACTTAGGCCCTTACAGTACTCACAACACAGGCCCTGACACTGCCCCTAAATACCAACCTCACACTACTCCTAAATCAGGCCTAACACTATTCCTAACACAGTCACAGACACTGTCCCTAACTAAGGCCCTGAGAATACTCCTAACTCAGGTCCTGACACTGTCTCTAACTAAGGCCCTGACACTACTCCCGACTCAGGCATTGACATTGTTGCTAACAAAGGCCCTGCCACTACTCCCAACATAGACACTGAGACTGTCCCTAAATACACTCTGACAGTACTCCCAAATCAGGCACTGACACTGTCTCTAACTAAAGCCCTGAGACTACTCCTACCTTACGCCCGAAAATTGTCCCTAACAAAGGCCCTGACACTACTCCCATCTCAGGCACTGAGGCTGTCCCTAACTAAGGCTCTGACACTACTCCCAAATCAGGCACTGGTGCTGTTCCTAACTAAGGCCATATCACTACTCCCAACTCAGGCACTGACACTGTCCCTAACTTAGGCCCTGACACTACTCATTACTTAGGCACTGACACGCTCCCTAACTAAGGCCCTGAGACTACTTCTACCTCAGGCCCTGACACTGTCCCTAAGGACCTGATACTACTCCCAGCACAGGCACTGACACCCTCCCGACCTAAGGCCTTGACACTGCTCTTAACTCATGCCCTGACACTGTCCCTAACAAAGACCCAGACACTATTCCCATCTCAGGCACTGACACTCTCCCTAACTAAGACCCTGACAGTACTCCCATCTCAGCCACTGACACTGTCCCTAAGTTCCTGACACTACTTCCACTCAAGCACCAACATTGTCCCTACCTAAGGCCCTGACACTATTCTCAACTCAGGCACTAACATTGTCCCATACTAATGCCCTGACACTACTGCCAACTCAGGCACTTACACTGTCCCTAACTAGGCCCTGACACTATTCCCAATTCCGGCACTGACACTTTCACTAACTAAGGCCCTGAAACTACTCAAAACTCAAGCCCTGACACTGTTCCCAACTACCGGTCTCAGACTACTCCTAACTCAGGCCCTGACACTATTCCTAACACAGTCTCTGACACTGTCCCTAATTAAGACCATGAGACTACTCCTAACTCAGACCCTTACACTGTCCGTAACTTAGACCCTGGCATTACTCTCAACTCAGGAACTGACGCTGTCCCTAACTAAGGGTCTGACACTACTCCCAACTGAGACGCTGACACTCTCCCAAATTAAGGCCTTGACACTAATCTTAACTCAGGACCTGACACTGTCCATAATATAGACCCTGACAATAATCCCAACTCAGGCACTGACACTGTCCATAACTAAGGCCCTGACAGTACTCCCATCTCAGCCAGTGACACCGTCCGTATCTATGGCCCTGACACTATTCCCAACTCGGGCACTGGTGCTGTCCCTAACTAAGGCACTGGCAGTAGTCCCAACTCAGGAACTGGTGCTGTCATTAACTAAGGCTCTGACACTACTCTCAACTCAGTCACTGACATTCTCCCTAATTAAGGCACTAACACTACTCCCAGCTCACGCCCTGACACTGTCCCTAACTAAGGCCCTGACACTACTCCTAACTCAGGCATTGACACTACCTTAAATAAGGCCCTGACTCCACTCCTAACTCAGGCACTGACACTGTCCCTAAATAAAGCCCTGACACTATTCCTAAATCAGGTACTGACACTCTCCCTAACTAAGGCCCTGCCATTACTCCTAACTCAGGCACTGACACTGGCCCTAACTTCGGCCATGACACTACTCACATCGAAGCCACTGACACCATCCCTAACTAAGGCCCTGACACTACTCCCAACTCAGGAACTGACACTGTCCCTAACTAAGGCACTGGCACTACTCCCAACTCAGTTACTGACACTGTCCCTAACTAAGGCTGTGATGCTACTTCTAACTCAGGCCCTGAAATTGTCCCTAACTAAGGACATGACACTAATGCCAACTCAGCCAGTGACACTGTCCCTAACTAAGACATTGACACTTCTCCCAACTCAGGCAATGACACTGTCCCTTATTAATGCCCTGACACTATTCCCACCTCAGGCACTGACACCGTCCATAACTAAGGCCTTGAAAGTTTTGCCAACTCAGGTTCTGACAGTGTCCATAACTTAGGCCCTGACACTACTCCTAAGTCAGGCACTGACACTCTCTCTAACTAAGGCCCTGAGACTACTCCAACCTCAGGCCCTAAAACTGTCCCTAACTAAGGCCCTAACACTACTCCTAACTCAGGCACGGATACTACCCTAAATAAGGCCCTGTCTCCACTCCGAACTCAGACATTGTCACTGCCACTAACTAAGGCCATTACACTACTCTTAACTCAAGAACTGACACTCTCTGTAACTAAGGCCTTGACACTACTCTTAACTCAGGCCCTGACACTGTCCCTAAGACACTGACACTACTCCCAACTCAGCCACTGACATTGTCCCTAACTACGGCCCTGAAACTACTGCCAACTCAGCCACTGATATTTTTCCTAACTAAGGCCCTGACACTACTCCCAACTCAGGCACTGACACTATCCCTAACTAAAGCTGTGGCGCTACTACTAACTCAGGCCCTGAAACTGTCCCTAACTAAGGACATGACACTAATGTCAACTCAGCCAGTGACACTGTCCCTAACTAAGACCTTGACACTACTCCCAACACAGGCAATTACACTGTCCCTTATTAATGCCCTGACACTATTCCCACCTCAGGCACTGACACTGTCCCTAACAACAACCCTGACACTACTCCAAACTCAGCCACTGACGTTGTCCCTAACTAAGGTCCCGACACTACTGCCAACTCAGCCACTGATATTGTGCCTAACTAAGGCCCTGACACTACTCCCACCTCAGGCACTGACACTGTCCCTAACTAAGGAAGTGAAAATTCTACCAACATAGGCACTGATATTGTCCCTAACTAGGTCCTGATACTACTCCCAGGTAAGGCACTGACACAGTCCATAACTAAGGCCCTAACATTACTCCCAACTCAGGCACTGACACTGTCGCTAAATTAGGCTCTTACATTACTCACAGCACTGGCCCTGACACTGTCCCCAAATACGCTCTCACACTACTCCTAAATCAGGCCCTAACACTATTCCTAACACAGTCACTGAGACTGCCCCTAACTAAGGACCTGACACTACTCCAAATTCAGGCCCTGACACAATAACTAAGAAAGACCCTCACACTACTCCTAACTCAGGAACTGATACTGTCCATAACTTAGGCCCTGACACTACCCATAAATCAGACACTGACACTCACCCTAACTTTGGCCCTGAGACTACTCCTACCTCAGGCCCTGACACTGTCCATAACTAAGGCCTTGAAACTACTGCCAACTCAGGCTCTGACAGTGTCCATAACTTAGGCCCTGACACTACTCCTAAGTCAGGCACTGACACTCTCCCTAACTAAGGCCATGAGACTACTCCAACCTCAGGCCCTAAAACTGTCCCTAAATAAGGCCCTGACACTACTCCTAACTCAGGCATGGATACTACCCTAAATAAGGCCCTGACTCCACTCCAGACACAGGCACTGTCACTGCCACTAACTAAGGCCATTACACTACTCTTAACTCAAGAACTGACACTCTCCGTAAATAAGGCCTTGACACTACTCTTAACTCAGGCCCTGATACTCTCCCTAGCAACGACCCTGACACTACTCCCAACGCAGCCACTGACATTGTCCTTAACTATGGCCTCAACACTACTGCCAACTCAGCCACTGATATTGTCCCTAACTAAGGCCCTGACACTACTCCCAACTCAAGCACTGACACTGTCCCTAACTAAGGCAGTGAAAATACTCCCAACATAGGCACCTGACACTGTCCCTAAATAGGCCTGATACTACTCCCACCTAAGGCACTGACACTGCCCTTAACTAAGGCCCTGACATTACTCCCAACTCAGGCACTGACACTGTTGCTACATTAGGCTATTACACTACTCACAACACAGGCCCTGACACTGTCCCTAAATACCACTCTCACAATACTCCTAAATCAGGCCCTAACGCTATTCCTTACACAGTCACTGACACTGTCCCTAACTAAGGCCCTGAGAATACTCCTTACTCAGGCCCTGACCCTGTCCCAAACTAAGTCCCTGACACTACTCCAAACTCAGGCCCTGACACGATAACTAAGAAAGGCCCTCACACTACTCCTAACTCAGGCACTGACACTGTCCATAACTTAGGCCCTGACACTACTCCTTACTCAGGCACTGACACTCTCCCAAACTAAGGCCCTGAGACTACTCCAACCTCAGGCCCTGAAACTGTCACTAACTAAACCTCTGACATTGCTCGCAACTCCGGTACTGACACTCTCCCTAACTAAGGCCTTAACACTACTCTTAGCTAAGGCCCTGACACTGTCCCTAACAAAGACCCTGAAACTACTCCCAACTCCAGCAGTGACACTATCCCTAACTAAGGCCCTGTCACTACTGCCAACACAGGCACTGACACAGTCCCTAACTAAGGCCCTGAGACTACTCCTACCTCAGGCCCTGATACTGTCCCTAACTAAGGCCCTTAAACTACTTCCAACTCAGGCTTTGACACTGTCCCTAACTATGGCCCGGACACTAGTCCCAACTCAGGCTCTGACAGTGTCCCTAATTGAGGCAATGATACTACTCCCAACTCAGGCACTAAGGCTCTGGATCATTGTGATGACGAGCATCATGGAGCATGGTGATGACAAGGGTCATGGAGAATTGTGATGAGAAGGGCATGGAGCATTGTGATGACAAGGGTAATGGAGCATTGTGAAGACAATGGCCATGGATAATTGTGATGACAGGGGTCTTGGAGCATTGTGATGACAAGGGCCATGGAGCATTTTGATTACAGGGGTCATGGGGCATTGTGATGAAAGTAGTCATGGAGCCTTGTCATGAAAGTGGTCATGGAGCATTGTGATGAATATGGTCATGGAGCATTGTGATGAAAAACACTATGGAGAATTGTGTTGACAGGGGTCATGGAGCATTGTAATGACAAATGCGTGGAGATTTGTGATGTTGAGGACCATGGAGCATTGCGATTACAAGGGTCATGGAGGATTGTGATGACAGGGGCCATGGCGCATTGTTATGACAAGGGCTATGGAACATTGTGATGACAGGCATCATGGAGCATTGTGGTGACAGGCGGCATGGAGCATTGTGATGAAAGGGGTACTTTAACATTGTGATGAAAGAGGTCAAGGAGCATTTTGATTACAAGGATCATGGAGCATTGTGATGACAAGCGGCATGGAGCAATGTGGTGCTAAGGGCCATGGAGCATTGTGATGAGAGGTGTCTTGGAGCATTGTGGTGATAAGGGCAAGGAGCCTTTAATGCAATGGTCATAGAACATTTTGATGAAAGGGGTCATAGAGCATTTTGATGCAAGGGGTCATGGGGCATAGTGATTAAAAGGGTCATGGATCATTGTGATTACATGTTCCATGAAGGATTGTAATGATAAGCGCCATTAAGCATTGTGATGACAAGGGCCATAAAGCATTGTGATGAAAGGGCGCATGGAGCATTGTGATGACAGTGGTCATGGAGCATTCTGAGGAAAAGGCCCATGGATCACTGTGATGACAGCAGCCATGGGGCATTGAGATGAATGATGTCATTGTGCATTGGGATGACAAGGTCGTGGAGCTTTGTGATGACAAAGGCCATGCAACATTGAGATTACAAGGGTCATGGAGCATTGTGATGACAGGGGCCATGGAGCAATGTGATGACAATGGCCATGGAGCATTGTGATGACAGGGGTCATGGAGCATTGTGGTGACAGTTGGCATGGGCATTGTGATGAAAGGGAAACAGTAACATTGTGACGAAAGGGTTCATGGATCATTGTGATTACAGGGATCATGGATCATTGTGATGAAAGGGGCCATGGATCATTGTGATGACAGCAGTAATAGGTCATTGTGGTGACCGGGGCCATGGAGCATTGTGATGATAAGAGTCATGGGACATTGTGATGACAGGGATCATGGAGCTTTGTGGGGAAACGGGTCATGGAACATTGTGATTACAACGGCCTAGAGTATTGTGATGCCAATCGTCATGGATCATTGTGATTACAGGGATCAAGGAGCATTATTTTGACAAGCGCCATCGATCATTGTGATGACAGGAATCATGGATCATTGTTATGACAGGGATCATGGAGCATTGTTATGACAAGCGCCAAGGAGCACTGTGATGAAAAGGGCCATGGATCTTTCTGATGACAGAGGTCAGGGAGAATTGTGATGAAAGGGATCATGGAGCATTGTGATGACAATGGTCATGGAGAATTGTGATGAAAGGGGTCATGGAGCATTGTGCTGAAAGTGGTCATGGATCTTTGTGATGACATGCACCAAGGAGCATTGTGATGACAAGGGCCATGGATCATTGTGATAAGAGTGGTTATGGAGCATTGTGATGAAAGGGGTCATGGCTCTTGATGACAGCGGGCCTGGAGCATTGTGATGACAGCGATCATATGACATTTTGAATGACAGGGGCCATGGAACATTGTGATGACCAGTGTCATGGAACCTGGTGATGACAGGGGAAATGGAGCTTTTTGATGTCACCGGCATGTAGCATTTTAGACAAGGGTCATGGAGCATTGTGATGATAAGGGCGTGGAACACTGCGATGACAGTTGTCATGGAGCACTGTGATGATAATGGCATGGAGCCACATGATGACAATGGTCATGGAGCATTTTGATGAAAGGAGTCATGGAGCATTGTGATGAAATTGTTCATGGGTCATTTTGATGAATGTGGTCGTGGGGCATTGTGATTAAAGTGGTCATGTAGCATTGTGATGAATGTGGTCATGGAGCATTGTGATGATATGGATCATGGAGCATTGTTATGACAAGCGAGAGGGATCACTGTGATGACAAAGGCCATGGAGCATTGCCATGATTAGTGGCATGGAGCATCGTGATGAAAGGGTCATGCAACATTGTGATGACAGGGCCATGGAGCATTGTGATGAGAGAGGGCATGGAACATTGTAATGCAAGGGTATGGAGCATTGTGAGACAAGTGTCAAGGAGAGTTGTGATGAAAGGGGTCATGGAGGACTGTAATTACAGGGGACATGGAGCATTGTAATGACAAAGGCCATGTAGCATTGTGATGACAGGGCTCATGGAGCATTGTGATGACAGGGCTCAAGGAGCAATGTGGGGAAGTGGGTCAGGTGGCATTGTGAGACAAGTGTCATGGAGCATTTTGATGAGAAGGGGTATGGAGCATTTTGATGACAATGGCATGTAGCATTGCGATGACAAGTGTCATGGAGAATTGTGATGATAGGGGCCATGTGGTATTGTGATGAAATGGGTCATGGAGAATTGCGATGAAAGTTGTCATGGAGCATTGTGATGACAAGGGCATGGCTGCTTGTGATGACAGGGGTCATGGAGCATTGAGATTACAAGGGTCATGGAGCATTTTGATGACAGTGGTCATTGAGCATTGTGGTGACAGGGGGTAAGGGCATTGTGATGAAAGGGGTCATGGATCATTGTGATTACAGTGATCATGGCGCATTGTGATGACAGGGATCATGGAGCATTGTGATGACATGGGTCATGGATCATTGTGATGACAAGAATTCTGGAGCATTGTGATGAAAAGGGTATGGAGCATTGTGATTACAGGGGACATGGGTCATTGTGATGACATGAGCAGGGAACATTGTGATGACATAGTTCATGAAGCATTGTGATGACAAGTGTCATGGAACATTGTGTTAAAAGGGATCATGGCGCATTGGGATTAGAGAGTCCTTGGAGCATTGTAATGACATGCGTCATGGGGCATTGTGATGACAGTTGTCATGGAACATTGTGATGAACGTTGTCATGGAGCACTGTGATTACAGGGTCCATGGAGCGTTGTAAATACAAATGCCATTGAGCATTGAGGTGACAGGGGTCATGGAGCATTGTCAAGAAACTGGAAATGGATCATTGTGATGACAAGTGTCTTGGAAACTGGTGATGACACCATTCATGGAGCATTGTGATGACCAGGGCCATGGCGAATTGTGATGACAGGTGTCATGGGGCATTCTTATGACAGTGGTCATCAAGAACTGTGATGAAAGGTATCATAGAGCACTGAGATGACAGGGGCCATGGAGCCTTGTGATGACAAAGGCCATGGAGCATTGTGATGACAAGTGTCATGGAGCATTATGATGACAAGTGTTCTGGAGCATTGTGATGACAAGCGCATGGAGCATTGTGATGACAGGGGCCATGGAGCATTGTGATGACAAGAGCAGGGAACATTATGATGACATGGGTCATAGAGCATTGTGATCACAACTGTCATGGAACATTGTGATGACAGTGTTCATGGAGCATTGTGATGAAACGGGTAATGGAGCACTGTGATTACATGGACCATCGAGCATTGTGAATACAAAGGCAATGGAGAATTGAGATGACAGGGGTCATGGAGCATTGTGATGACAAGAGATCCTGAGCATTGTGATAATAAGGGCATGGAGCATTGTGATTACAGGTGCCATGGAGCATTGTGATGACAAGCGCAGGGAACATTGTGATGACAGGGGTCATGGAGCATTGTGATGACAACTCTCATGGAACATTGTGATGAAAGGGGTCATGGAGCATTGTAATGAAAGGGGCCTTGGAGCATTGTGATGACAGTCATCATGGGGCATTGTGATGACAGTGGTCATGGAGCAATGTGATGAAACGGAGCATGGAGCAATGTGATTACAGGGGCCATGGAGCATTGTGATGACAGTTCTCATGGAGCATTGTGATTACAGTAGTCATGGATCATTGTGATGACAACTGTCCTGGAACCTTGTGATGACACGGTTCAGGGAGCATTGTGATGACAAGGACCATGGCGAATTGTGATGACAGGTATCATGGGACTTTGTGATGACAGTGGTCATTTAGCATTGTGATGAAAGGTATTATAGAGCACAATGATGACAGGGGTCATGGAGCACTGTGATGTCAAATGCCATGGAGCATTGTTATGACAAGTGTCAAGGAGCATTGTGATGACACGGGCATGGAGCATTATGATGACAAGAGTTCTGTAGCATTGTGATGACAAGGGCATGGAGCATTGTGATGACAAGGGCCATGGAGCATTGAGATGAAAGTGGTCATGGAACATTGCATTGAAAGGGGTCATGGAGAATTGTGATTACAAGGGCATGGAGCATTGTGAGACAATTTTCATGGAGCATTGTGATGAGTGGGGGCTTGGAGCATTGTGATGACAGGGCGCATGCAGCATTGTGATGAATGTAGTCATGGAGCATTGTGATGAAAGGGTTCATGGAGCCCTGTGATTACGGGGGTGATGGAGCATTTTCAATACAAAGGCAATGGAGAATTGAGATGACAGGTGTCATGGGGCATTTTGATGACAGTGGTCATCTAAAATTGTGATGAAGGTGTCCAGGAGCACTGTGATGACAGAGGCAATGGAGCATTATGATGACAAGAATTATGGAGCATTGTGATGACAAGGGCATGGAGCATTGTGATTACGGAGGCCATGGACCATTGTGATGGCAAGGGCAGGGAACATGGTGATGACAAGGGCCATGGAGCCTTGTGAATACATAGCCCATGGACCATTGTGATGACAGGGTTCAAGGAGCATTGTGATGTAAGTGGTCATGCAACATTGTGGTGACCAGGGTCTTGGAGCATTGTGATGATACGGGCATGGAGCATTATGATGACAAGGGCATGGAGCACTGTGATGGCATGGGTCATCGAGCATTGTGGTGACAGGGGCCCTGGAGCGTTGTGTTTACACGGGCATGGAGCATTGTGATGAGAAAATATCTGCAGCATTGTGAGGACAAGGGCATGGAGCATTTTGATTACAGAGGCCAAGGAGGATTGTACTGACAAGGGCATGGTGCATTGTGATGACAAGTGGCATGCAGCATTGTGATGAAAGGGGTACTGGAGCATTGTGAGGAAAGGGGTCATGGATCATTGTGATGACAGTGGTCATGAAGCTATGTGATGCCAAGGGCCATGGATCATTGTGATGACAGGGGTCATAGAGCATTGTGATGACAAGTGGCATGGAGCATTGTGATTAAAGTGGTACTGGAGCATTGTGAGTAAACGGGCCTTTGAGCATTGTGATGACAAGAGCATGGAGCATTGTGATGAATGGGGACATGTGGCATTGTGACACAAGTGCCATGGAGCATTGTGATGAAATTTGTCATGGACCATTGCGATGAAAAACACCAGGTAGCATTTGATGACAAGGGCCATGATGCATTGTTGTGACAGGTGTCATGGAGCATTGTGATGACAGTAGTCAGGGCACATTGTGATGACAGGGTGCATTTGGCATTGTGATGAAAGTGGTCATGGAACACTGTGGTTATAGGTGCCATGGAGCATTGTGATGACAAGTGACATGGATCATTGTGATGACAGGGGTCATAGAGCATTGTGATGAAAAAGGCCATGGAGCATTGTGATGACAAGGTTCATGGAGCGTTTTGAAGAAAGAGTTATGTATCATTGCTATGACAGGATTCATGGAGCGTTGTGAGGATAGGTTCAACGAACATTGTGATGACAATTTTCATGGATCATTGTGATGAAAGTCGTCATGGAGCATTGTGAAGACACAGGCATGGAGCATTGTGATGTAAAGAGTTCTGGAGCATTGTCATGACCAGGGCATGAAGACTTTTGATTACATGGGCCATGGAACATTTTGATGAAAAGTGCATGGAGCATTGTGATGACAGAGGTATTGGAGCATTGTGAGGAAAGGGTCATGGATCATTGTGATTAAAGGGATCATGGAGCATTGTGATGACAGAGGTCATGGAGAATTGTGATGACAGGGGTCATCTGGCAGTGTCATGACAGTGGTAATGGAGCATTGTGATGAAAGGTGTCATGAAGCACTGTGATTACAGAGGCCATGGAGAATTGTGATGACAAAGGCCATGGAGCATTGTGATGACAGGCATCATGGAGTATTGTGATGAAAGGGTTCATGGATAATTGCGATGACACGGGTCATGGAGCATTGTGATGATAGGGGCATGGAGCATTGTGATGAAATGGGTCATGGAGCACTGTGATGAAAGTGGTCATGGAGGTTTGTGATAAAATGGGTCATGGTGCACTGTGTTGAAAGTGGTCATGAGGCTTTGTGATTAAATGGGTCATGGGGCATTGTGATGACAAGGGCATGGAGCATTGTGATGAAAGGTATCGTGGAGCTCTGTTATTACGGGGGGCATGGAGCATTGTGAATACAAAGGCTATGGAGCATTGAGATGATAGGTTTCATGGAGCATTGTGATGAAAGTGATCATGGATCCCTGTGATGACAAGTGTCCTGGAACCTTGTGATGACATGGTTCATGGAGCATTGTGATGACAAGGACCATGGAGAATTGTGATGACATCTGTCATGGGGCATTGTGATGACAGTGGTCATCTAGAATTGTGATGAAAGGTATCATGGAGCACTGTGATGACAGGGGCCATGGAACATTGTGATGACAAAGGCCATGGAGCATTGTGATGACAAGTGTCATGGGGCATTTTGATGACATTGGCATGGAGCATTATGATGACAAGTGTTCTGCAGCATTTTGATGACAAGGGCATGGAGCATTGTGATGACAGGGCCCATGGAGCATTGTGATGAAAAGGGCAGGGAACATTGTGATGACTTGGTTCATGGATCATTGTGATGAAAGGGGCCATGGAGCATTGAGATGACAGGTGTCATGAGGCATGGTGATGACAGTGGTCATGGAGCATTGTGATGAAAGAGATCATGGAGCAATATGATAACAGGGGCCATGGAGCATTGTGATGACAGGTGTATTGTAGAATTGTGATGAAAGTAGTCATGGATCATTGTGATGATATGTGTCCTGGAACACTGTGATGACACGGTTCATCGAGTATTGTGATGACAAGGGTCATAGCGAATTGTGATGACAGGTGTCATGGGGCATTGTGATGACATTGATCATCTAGGAATTGTGATGAAAGGTATCATGGAGCACTGTGATGACTGGGGGCATGAAGCATTGTTATGAAAATTGTCCTGGATTATTGTGATGACAGCAGTCATGGAGAATTGTGATGACAGGGATTATGCAGCATTGTGTTGACAAGGGTATGGACTATTGTGATGACAATCAATGGTCATGGAGCAAAGTGATGAAAGTTTTCATGGAGCATCGTCATGAAAAGAGCCATGGATCATTGTGATGAAAAGGGTCAGGGAGCATTGTGATGAATGTAGTCATGGAGAATTGTGATTAAAAGTGCCATGGGCCACTGTGATGATAAGTGTCATGGAGGATTGTGATGACAATTGTTCTGGAACATTGTGATGACAGGGAATAAGGGGCATTGTGATGACAGTTGTCAGCTAACATTGTGATGAAAGGGATCATGGAGCACTGTGATTACAGGGGCCATGGAGCATTGTGATAACAAAGGCCATGGAACACTCTGATGAAAAGGGTCATGGTGCATTGTGATGACATGGGCATGGAGCATTATGATGACAAGAGTTCTGGAGCATTGTGATGACAAAGGCATGGAGCATTGTGATTACAGGGGCAATGGAGAATTTTGATGAAAAGTGCATGGAGCATTGTGATGACAAGTGGCATGGAGCATTGTGATAAAAGCGGTACTGGAGCATTGTGATGAAAGGGGTCATGGATCACTGTGAATACAGGGATCCTGGAGCGTTGTGATGACAAGTGTCCTGGAGCATTGTGATGAGAAGGGCCATGTAGCATTGTGATGATAGGGGTCATGGGGCATTGTGATGACAGGTGTCATGGAGCTTTGTGATGAATGTGGTCATGGAGCATTGTGATGAAATTTTCATGGAGCATTGTGATGACAAGGGCATGGAGAATTGTAATGAGAAGAGTTCTGGAGCATTGTGATGACAAGGGCATGCAGCATTGTGATGACAAGGGGCATGGAGCATGTTGATGATAGTGGTACTGGAGCATTTTGATGAAAGGGGTCATGGATCACTGTGATTACAGGGATCACGGAGCACTGTGATGACAGGGGTCATGGAGCATTGTGATGACAAGGGCCATGGAGCATTGTGATGACAGGGCTATTGGGCATTGTGATGAAAATTTTCCTTGAGCATTGTGATGAAAGAGGTCATGGATCATTGGGATTACAGGGATCATGGAATATTGTGATGAAAGGAGCCAATGAGCATTGTGATGAGAGAGGTCATGGGGCGTTGTGATAACAATGGCTATGGGGCATTGGGGTGAAAGTAATCATGGAGCATTGTGATGAATAGCGCATTGGAGCATTGTGATGACAAGTGCATGGAGCATTTTGATGACAGGGGTCATGGGGAATTATGGTGACATAAGCCATGGAGCATTTTGATGACAAAGGTCATGGAGTATTGTGATGAAAGGGGTTATGGGGAATTGTAATGACAAGGGCCATGAAGCATTGTGATGAAAGTAGTCATTAAGCGTTGTGATAACAGGCATCATGGAGCATTGTGATGAAAGTGGTCATGGATCATTGCGATGACAGGGTTCATGGAGCATTGTGATGATAGGGGCATAAACCATAGTTATGACAATGGTCCTGGAGTATTGTGATGAAAGGGGTCATGGAGCATTGTGATGACAGGCATCATGGAGTAATTTGATGAAAGGGGCATGGAGCATTGTGATGAAAAGCGCCATGGAACATTGTTAAGACAAGTGTCCTGGAGCATTGTGATGACACGGGCATGGAGAATTGTGGTGAGAAGGGTTCTGGAGCATTGTGATGACACATACATGGAGCGTTGTCATTAGATGGGCCGTGGATCATTTGATGACAAGGTCATGGGCCACTTTGATGACAAGGAGCATGGAGCATTGTGCTAAAAGGCGTCCTGGAGCATTGTGAGTAAGGGTGTCATGGATCACTGTGATTACAGTGATCATGGAGCACTATGATTACAGGGGCCATGGAGCATTGTGATGACAAATGCCATGGAATATTTTGATGACTGGGGTCATGGAGCATTGTGATGACAAGAATTGTGTAGCATTGTGATGACAAGGGCATGGAGCATAGTGATAAAAGATGTCATGGAGCATTGTGATAAAAGTTGTCATGGAGCATTGCGATGAAAAGCACCAGGTAGCATTGTGATGACAAGGGCCATTGAGCATTGTGATAACAAGTGTCTTGGAGCATTATGATGACAGGTGTCATGGAGCATTGTGATGACAAAAGCCGTGGAGCATTGGGATGAAAGTGGGCATTGGGCATTTTGATGAAAGCTGTTATGTAGCACTGTGATTACAGGTGCAATGGAGAATTGTTACGACAATGGCCATGGAGCATTGTGATGACAGGTGTAATGGACAATTTTGATGAAAGGAGTCATGGATCGTTGTGATGACAGGGGTCATGGAGCATTGTGATGATATGGGCATGGAGAATTGTGATGACAGTGGTCATGGAGCAATGTGATGAAAGGCGTCATGGAGCATTGTGATGACAAGGACCCTGGAATATTGTGATGACGCCGGCATGGATCATTGTGATGACAAGAGTTGTGGAGCATTGTCATGAAAAGGGCTTGGAGCATTGTGATTACAGTGGCCATGGAGCATTTTGATGAAAAGTGAAAGGAGCATTGTGATGAAAGAGGTATTGGAGCATTGTGAGGAAAGGGATCATGGAACATTGTGATTAAAGGGATCATGGAGTCTTGTGATGACACGGGTCATGGAACATTGTGATGACAGAAGACATAGAGCATTGTGATGACAAGGGCCATGGAGCATTGTGATGACAGGGGTTATCTGGCATTTTGATGAGAGTGGTCATGGAGCATTGTGATTACAGGGGCCCTTTTCATCACAGTGCTCCAGAATACATGTTATCACAATGTTCCATGACCTTGTCATCATGATGCTCCATGGCACTTGTCATGGCAATGATACATGGCGCTTGTCATAACCATGCGCCATAATCCCTGTCATCACATTGCTCCATGACCACATTCATCACAATGCTCCATGACCCCATTCATCACAGTACACCATGACAATTGTCATAACAAGTCTCCATGCCCGTATCATCACAATGTTCCATGACCGCATTCATCACAATGATCCATGACCCTTGTCATCACAATGCTCCATCAGCCCAGTTTTCATAATGCCCCATGCGCCCTTTCATCACAACGTGTCATGCCCCCTGTCATTACAATGCTCCATGCCCTTACCCTGACAAAGCTCCATGACACCTGTCATCGCAGTGATCCATAACCCCTTTAATCACAATGCTCCATGACCCCTTTCATCACAATGCTCCATGGCTCTTGTCATCACAATGCTCAATGGCCTTATCATCACAATGCTCCATCACCCCTATCATCACAATGATCCATTACCCCTTTCATCACAGTCCTCCTTGACCCTTGTCATCACAATGCTCCATCACCCCTGTCATTGCAATGATCCATTACCCCTTTCATCACAATGCTCCATGATCATTGTCATCACAATGCTCCATTATCCCTTTTATCACAATGATCCATGACCTCTTTCATCACGTTGTTCCAGTACCACTTTCATCGCAATGCTCCCTGCCCCATTTCATTACAATGCCACATGACCCCTGTCATCATAATGCTCCATGACTCATGTCCTCACAGTGCTCCATGACACTTGTCATCACAATGCTACATGGATCTTGTCATCAAAATGTTCCCTAGCGCCTTTCATCACAATGCTCCATAATGAATTTCATCACAATGCTCCTTGACCCCTTTCATAACAATGCTCCACGGCATTTGTCATCACAATGCCCCTTGTCCCCTTTCTTCACAATGCTCCATGACCCTGGTCATCACAGTGTTCCATGGCCCTTGTCATAACAGTGCTCCATGACCACATTCATCACAATGCTCCTTGACACCTTTCCTCACAATGCTCCTTGGCCCCTGTCATCACAAATCTCCATGACGCTTTTCATCAAAATACTCCATGAGCCATGTCATCACAATGCTCCATGCCCTTATCATCACAATCCTCTATGTTCCCTATAATCACAATACTCCATGACCCCTTCCATCACAATGCTCCATTGTCCTTTTCATCACAATGCCCCCTGACCACTTTCATCACAATGCTCCATGACCCTTGTCTCACAATGCTCCATGTCCTTGTCATCACAATGTTCCATGGCCCTTGTCATGAAAATGTCTCATGACTCGTTTTTTTTAAAGCAATTCCTTTATTTTTATTATTTATTTATTTATTTTTGGCTGTGTTGGATCTTCGTTTCTGTGCAAAGGCTTTCTCTAGTTGCGGCAAGCAGGGGCCACTCTTCATCGTGGTGCGTGGGCCTCTCACTATCGCGGCCTCTCTTGTTGCTGAGCACAAGCTCCAGACACGCAGGCTCAGTAGTTGTGGCTCACTGGCCTAGTTGCTCCGTGGCATGTGGGATCTTCACAGACCAGGGCTCAGACCCATGTCCCCTGCATTGGCAGGCACATTCTCAACCACTGCGACACCAGGGAAGCCCTCATGACTCATTTTATCTCAAAGCTCCATGACCCTTTCATCACAATGCTCCATGACCCCTGTCACCACAATGCTCCAGGACACTTGTCATCACATTGCTCCATGTCCTTATCATCACTATGCTCCATGGCCCCTGTAATCACCGTTCTCCATGACCCCTTTTACCACAATGATCCATGACACTTGCCATCACAGTGCTACATGACCCCTGACATCACAATGCTCCAAAACCCCTTTCATAACAATGTTCCATGCCCCCTGACATCATAATGCTCCATGGCCCCTGTCACCACAATGCTCCATGACACTTTCATCACGATGCTCCATGGCACTTGTCATAACAATGCGCCATGATCCCTGTCATCACAATGCTCCATGACGACATTCATCACAATACTCCATGACCCCTTTCATCACATTGCTCGAAGGCCCTGTTCATCACAATGCTCCATGGTGTATTTCTTCACAATCCTCCATTATCCCTGGAATCACAATGATCCATGACCCCTTTCATCACAATGCCTCATGACCCCTTTCATCACAATGCTGCATGACCACTTTCATCAAAATGCTCCATGAGCATTGTCATCACAAGACTCCATGCCCTTATCATCACAATGCTCCATGACCACTGACATCACAGTGCTCCATGGCTTTTGTCATCACAATGATCCATGTCCCTGTCATCACAATGCCCCATGACAACTTTCATCACAATATTCCATGCCCTTTTCATCACAATGCTCCATTGCCCCAGTAATCACAATGCTGCATGCCCTTGCCATCACAATGCTCCAGAACTCATGTCACCACAATTCTCCATGACCAGTGTCATCACAATTCTCCATGGCCCTTGTCATCACAATGCTCCATGGCGCTTTTCATCACAATGCTCCATGACCACTTTCATCACAATGCTCCATGCTCCCTATCATCACAATGCCCCATGAACCCTGTCATCACAATGTTCCATGATCCTTTCCATCAAAATGATCCATGATCCATTTTATCACAATGCTCCATGCCACTTGTCATCACAATGGTCACTGCCCTTGTCATCACAATGCTCCATGGTCCCTTTGATCACAATGCTCCATGCCCACTGTCATCACAATGCCACATGACACCTGTCATCACAATGCCCCATGGCCCTTGTCATCACCAAGATCCATGACCCTTGTCATCACAATGATCCATGACACCTTTCCTCACAATGCTCCAGTACTCCTTTCATCACAATGCACCATGCCCGTGTCATCACCATGCTCCATGGCCCCAGTCATCAAAATTCTACATGAACCCTGTCATCAAAATGATCCTTGACCCGTTTCATCTCAATGCTCCATGCCCTTGTCATCACAATGTTCCAGAACACTTGTCATCATAATACTCCATTCCCGTGTCATCCCATTGCTCAATGACCCTTGTCATCAAAATGTTCCTTGGCTTTTGTCATCACAGTGCTCCATGATACCTTTAATCAAAATTGTACATGACCACTGTCATCACAAAGCAAGATGACCAATGTCATCACAATGCCCCAAGACACGTGTCATCACAATTCGCCTTGGCCCTTGTCATCTCAATGCTCTATGAACCATGTCATCACTAGGTACCAGGACACTTGTCATCACACTGATCCATGACCACATTCATCACAATGCTCCATGAATTCTGTTATCTCAATGCTCCATGGCCTTTGTATTCACAATGCTCCATTGTCTCGCTAATCGCGTTGCTCCATGAACACTTTCATCACAATGTTCCTTGACCACTGTCACCATAATGCCCCATGACGTCTCTCATCACTGTGCTCCAAGGCCATTCTCATCAAAAAGCTCCATGATCCCTGTCCGCACAATGTTCCATGACACTTTTCATCACAATGCTCCAGGACCACTGTCATCACAAAGTTCTCTGCCCATATCATCACAATGCTCCTTGTCACCTTTAATCACAATGCTCCATGCCCTTTCTTCACAATGCTCCAGAATACTTGTCATCGCAATGTTCTTTGACCGTGTCATCACAATGCTCCATGACCCTTGTCATCACAAAGCTCCATGACCCCTGTCATCACAATGATCCATGACTCCTTTCCTCACAGTGCTCCAGTACCCTTTTCATCACAATGCTCCATGCCATTGTCAGCACAATGCTCCTTGGACCCTGTCATCAAAATGCTCCATCCCCTTTTCATCACAATGCTCCAGATATCCTATCATTACAATGCTCCATGCCCGTGTCAACACAATGCTCCATGACCCATGTCATCAAAATGCTTTATGAACCTTGTTATCAGAATATTCCATGACCCCTGTCATCAAAATGATCCATGACAGTTGTCATCACAATGCTGCATGATACCTTTCATCCCAACTCTCTGTGACCGCTGTCATCACAATGCTCCAGGACAATTTTCATCACAATGCTCCATGGCCTTTGTCATCACAATGATCCATGGCCTTTGTCATCACAATGATCCATGGCCCCTGTCATCACAATGCTCCATGACCTTGTCATCAAAATGCTCCAGAACTCTTGTCATCATAATGCTCCATGCCAATGTCATCAAAATGCCCCATGACACTTGTCATCACAATGCTCCATGGCCTTTGTCATCACAATGTTCCATGGCCCATGTCATCACAATGCTCCATGCCCTTGTCATCACAATGCTCCAGAACTCTTGTCATCATAATGATCCATGCCAATGTCATCAAAATGCCCCATGACACTTGTCATCACAATGCTCCATGGCCTTTGTCATCACAATGTTCCATGGCCCGTGTCATCACAGTGCTCCATGATACCTTTCATTACAATTCTACATGACCACTGTCATCACAATGCCCCATGACAGATGTCATCACAATTCGCCATTGGTCCTTGTCATAACAATGCTCCATGAACCGTGTCATCACAAGGTTCCATGACACTTGTCATCACAATGATCCATGATCACTTTCATCACAATGCTCCATGAACCCTGTCATCTCAATGCTCCATAGCCTTTGTGTTCACAATGCTCCATGGACCCTGTAATCACAGTGCTCCAATACCCCTTTCATCACAATGCTCCAAGACCGCTGTCATCACAATGCCCATTGACGCTTGCCTTCACAAATCTCCAAGGCCTCTCTTACCAAAAAGCTCCATGATCCCTGTCAGCACAATGTTCCATGACACTTTTCATCACAATGCTCCATGACCCCTGTCATCACAAAGTTCTCTGCCCATATCATCACAATGCTCCTTGTCACCTTTAATCACAATGCTCCATGCCCTTTCATCACAATGCTCCAGAATTCTTGTCATCGCAATGTTCCTTGACCGTGTCATCACAATGCTCCATGACCCTTGTAATCACAAAGCTCCATGACCCCTGTCATCGCAATGATCCATGATTCCTTTCCTCACAGTGCTCCAGTACCCTTTTCATCACAATGCTCCATGCCATTGTCAGCACAATGCTCCTTGGACCCTGTCATCAAAATGCTCCATCCCCTTTTCATCACAATGCTCCAGATATCCTATCATTACAATGATCCATGCCCGTGTCATCACAGTGCTCCATGCCATTGTCATCACAATGCTTCATGGACCCTGTAATCTCAATGCTCCATGCCCTTGTCATCACAATGCTCCAGAACACTTGTCATTATTATACTCCATTCCCGTGTGATCCCATTGCTCAATGACACTTGTCATCAAAATGTTCCTTGGCCTTTGTCATCACAGTGCTCCATGATACCTTTAATCAAAATTCTACATGACCACTGTCATCACAATGCAAGATGACCAATGTCATCACAATGCCCCATGACACGTGTCATCACAATTCTCCTTGGCCCTTGTCATCTCAATGCTGTATGAACCGTGTCATCACTAGGTTCCAGGACACTTGTCAACACAGTGATCCATGACCACTTTCATCACAATGCTCCATGAACTCTGTTATCTCAATGCTCCATGGCCTTTGTATTCACAATGCTCCATTGTCAAGATAATCGCAGTGCTCCATGAAAACTTTCATCACAATGCTCCTTGACCACTGTCACCATAATGCCCCATGACGTCTCTCATCACTGTGCTCCAAGGCCACACTCATCAAAATGCTCCATGATCTGTGTCAGCCCAATATTGCATGACACTTGTCATCACAATGCTGTATGATCCCTGTAATAACAATGATCCCTTCTAATGTCATCACAATGCTCCATGTCTCCTGTAATCACAATGGTTCATGCCCTTGTCATCACAATGCTCCAGGTTTCTTGTCATCACCATGCTTCATGCCCGTGTCATCACAATGCTCCATGAATCTTCTCTTCACAATGTTCCATGGCCCCTGTCATCACAGTGCTCCATGATACCTTTCATCACAATTCTAGATGACCACTGTCATCACAATGCCCCACGACAGATGTCATCACAATTCGCCATGGTCCTTGTCATCACAATGCTCCATGAACCGTGTCATCATAAGGTTCCAAGACACTTGTCATCACAGTGATCCATGATCACTTTCATCACAATGCTCCATGAATCCTGTCATCTCAATGCTCCATAGCCTTTGTATTCACAATGCTCCATGGTCCCTGTAATCACAGTGCTCCATGACCCCTTTCATCACAGTGCTCCAAGACCGCTGTCATCTCAATGCCCCATGACGTCTGCCATCGCAAATCTCCAAGGCCTCTCTTACCAAAAAGCTCCATGATCCCTGTCCGCACAATGTTCCATGACACTTTTCATCACAATGCTCCAGGACCACTGTCATCACAAAGTTCTCTGCCCATATCATCACAATGCTCCTTGTCACCTTTAATCACAATGCTCCATGCCCTTTCTTCACAATGCTCCAGAATACTTGTCATCGCAATGTTCTTTGACCGTGTCATCACAATGCTCCATGACCCTTGTCATCACAAAGCTCCATGACCCCTGTCATCACAATGATCCATGACTCCTTTCCTCACAGTGCTCCAGTACCATTTTCATCACAATGCTCCATGCCATTGTCAAGACAATGCTCCTTGGACCCTGTCATCAAAATGCTCCATCCTCTTTTCATCACAATGCTCCAGATATCCTCTCATTACAATGCTTCAGGCCCGTGTCAACACAATGCTCCATGAACCCTCTCATCAAAATGCTTTATGAACCTTCTTATCAGAATATTACATGACCCCTGTCATCAAAATCGTCCATGACCGTTGTCATCACAATGCTGCATGATATTTTTCATCCCAATTCTCTGTGACCACTGTCATCACAATGCTCCAGGACAATTTTCATCACAATGCTCCATGCCCCCTGTCATCACAGTGCCTCTTAACACCTGTAATCACAATGCTCCATGTCCCTGTCATCACAATGCTACATGACACATGTCATCATATTGTTCCATGGCCTATGTATTCACAATGCTCCATGGACCCTGTAATCACACTGCTCCATGTACCCTTTCAACACAATGCCCCATGACCCCTGTCATCACAACGTTCCATGAAAGTTGTCATCAAAAGTCTCCATGACCCTGGTCACCACAAGGTTCCCTGCACATGTCATCACAATGCTCCATGACCCTTCTAATCACAATGGTACATGGCCTTGTCACCACAATGCTCCATGGCCTCTGTCATCACCATGCTCCATGGTCTTTCTCATCACAATGCTCTATGACCCCTGTCATCACTATGCTTGATGACAATTGTTATCAAAATGCTCCAAGGCCCCTGTCATCACAATGCCTCATGGTCTTTGAAATCACAATGCTCAATGACCCCTGTCATCACAATGCCTCATGGTCTTTGAAATCACAATTCTCAATGACCCCTGTCATAACAATTCTCTATGCCTTTGTCATCACAATGCTCCATGTCCCCTGTAATCACAATGCCCCAGAAAACTTGTCAGCATAATACTCCATTCTCGTGTCATCCCATTGCTCAATGACACTTGTCATCAAAATGTTCCTTGGCCTTTGTCATCACATTGATCCATGATAACTTTCATCAAAATACGCCAAGATTTGTTTCATCACAATGCTCCATGGCCCTTGTCATTACAAATCCACATGATCCATTTCATCACAATTCTCCATGGCAACTTACATAGAAATGCTCCATGACCCTGTCATCACAATGCCCAATGATACCTGTTTTACAATGATCAATGACCCTTGTCATCACAAGGCTCCATGACCCCTGTCATCACGATGCTCCATGGCCCTTGTCATCACAATGCTCCATGAAACATTTCCTCACAATGCTCCAGTACGCCTTTCATCCAAATTCCCCATGGCCACTGTCATCACAATTCTCCAAGGACCCTGTCATCGTAATGGTCCATGACCCGTTTCATCTCAATGGTCCATGACACCTGTCATCACAATGCTTCATGGCCTTTGTCATCACAATGCTCCATGGCACCGGAAATCACAGTGGTCCCTGACCCGTTTCATCTCAATGCTCCATGACCTCACTCATCACAATGCCCCATGACCAATGTAATCAAAATGCTCTATGGCCCATGTCATCACACTACTCCAAGCCTTTGTCATCAAACTGCTCAATGGCCCCTGTAATCACAATGTTCCATTCACTTGTCATCACAAGGCTCCAGTACCCTTGTAATTATCATGTTCCATGTCCGTTTCATCACCTTGCTCCATGACACATGTCATCACAATGCTCCATGGCCCCTCTCATTACTGTGCTCCATAATAACTTTAATCACATTTCTAGATGACCACTGCCATCACAATGCCCAATAACGTTGTCATCACAATTCGCCATGACCATTGTCATCAAAATGCTCCATGAACCATGTCATCACAGGGTCCCAGGACACTTGTCATCAAAATGATCCATTACTACCTTCATCTCAATGCTCCATGACTACTCCCATCTCAATGCCCCATGACGCCTGTCATCACAATTCTCCAAGGCCCCTCTCCTCACAATGCTCCCTGACACTTGTCATCACATTGCTCCATAACACCTGTCATCACAGTGTTCCCTGCCCATGTCATCACAATGCTCCATGTCCCCTATAATCACAATGCTCCATGCCTTTTTCCTCACAATGCTCCAGAATTATTGTCATCACAATGTTCCATGACCGAGGCATCACAATGATACATGGCCCTTGTCATCACAATGCTCCAGAATTCTTCTCATCACACTGTTCCATGACCGTGTCATCACACTGCTACATGACCCTGGTCATCACAGTTCTCCATGACCTTTGTCATCACAATGCTCTATGTCGATTTTCATCACAATTCTCAATGACCACTTTAATCACTATGCTCGCTGACCATTTTCGTCACATTTCTCTATTGTCATTACAATTCCCAATGGTCCGTTTCTTCACAATGCTCCATGATGCCTGTCATCACAATGCTCCATGGCTTTTGTTATCACAATGCTCCAGGACAAGTTTCATCACAATACTCCATCCCCCTTGTCATCACAGTGCACAATGAAACCTTCCATTACAATGCTCCATGACACTTGTCATCACAGTGCTCCATGGCCTTTATCATCACAATGCTCCCAGGCACTTTTCATCACGAAGTTCCATGAAAACTTTCATCACATTGCTCCATAACCATTGTCATCACAATAGTCCATACCCTTGTCAACACAATGCTGCGTAATCCCTGTCATCAAAATTCTCCATGACTGCTGTCATCCCAATAATCCAGGACAATTTTCATAATAATGCTTCATGCCCCCAGTCATCACAGTGCTCCATGATACCTTTCATCACAATTCCTATATGATCAATGTCATCACACTGCCCCAAGACACCTGTCATCACATTTCACTATGACCCTTTTCATCACAATACTCGATGAACCGTGTCATCACAGTGTTCCAGGACACATGTCATCACAATGATCCATGACTACTTTCATCACAACGCTCCAATACACCGGTCATCACAAAGCTCCATGGCCCCTGTTATCATATTGCTCCATGATCTCTTTCATCACAATGCTCCATGACCAGTGTCATCACCATGCCTTATGACGCCTGTCATCTCAATGTTCCATAGCCCTTGTCATCACAGTGCTCCAAGCCTTTGTCATCACACTGCTCCATGACCCCTGTAATCACAATGCTCCATGCCCTTGTCATCACAAGGCTCCAGAACTCTTCTCATTATAATGCTCCATGTCCGTTTCATCACCATGCTCCATGACACCTCTCATCACAATGCTCCATGGCCCTTCTCATTACTGTGCTCCATAATAAATTTAATCACATTTCTAGATGACCACTGGCATCACAATGCCCCATGACATTGTCATCACAATTCGCCATGACGATTGTCATCACAATGATCCATGAACCATGTCATCACAGGGTCCCAGGACTCTTGTCATCACAGTGATCCATTACCACTCTCATCACAATGCTCCATGACCACTGTCATCTCAATGCTCAATGGCCTTTGTATTCACCATCCTCCATGGCCTCTCTCATCACAGTGCTCCATAACACCTTTCATCATAATGCTCCATAACCACTGCCATCTCAATGCCCCATGACGCCTGTCATCACAATTCTCCAAGGCCCCTCTCAACACAATTCTCCATGACACTTGTCATCACATTGCTCCATAACACCTGTCATCACAGTGTTCCCTGCCCATGTCATCACAATGCTCCATGTCCCTTATAATTACAATGCTCCATGCCATTTTCCTCACAATGCTCCAGAATTCCTGTCATCAAAATGTTCCATGAACGGGGCATCACAATTCTCCATGGCCCTTGTCATCACAATGCTCCAGAATTTTTGTCATCACAATGTTTCATGACCATGTCTTCGCTATGCTACATGAACCTGGTCATCACAGTTCTCCATGACCTTTGTCATCACAATGCTCTATGTCGATTTTCATCACAATTCTCATTGACCACTTTAATCACTATGCTCGATGATCATTTTCATCACATTTCTCTATTGTCATTACAATTCCCCATGGTCCCTTTCTTCACAATGCTCAATGATGCCTGTCATCACAATGCTCCATGGATTTGTTATCACAATGCTCCAGGACCAGTTTCATCACAATTCTCCATCCCACTTGTCATCACAGTGCACAATGAAACCTTTCATTACAATGCTCCATGACACTGTCATCACAATGCTCCATGGCCTTTATCGTCACAATGCTCCCAGGCACTTTTCATCACGATATTCCATGAAAATTTTCATCACATTGCTCCATGACCATTGTCATCACAATATTCCATACCCTTGTCAACACAATCCTGCATAATTCCTGTCATCAAAATTCTCCATGACTGCTGTCATTCCAATAATCCAGGACAATTTTCACAACAATGCTTCATGCCCCCAGTCATCACAGTGCTCCATGTTACCTTTCATCTCAATTCCTAGATGATCAATGTCATCAAAATGCCCCATGACACCTGTCATCACAATTCGCTATGACCCTTGTCATCACAATACTCTATGAACCGTGTCATCACAGTGTTCCAGGACACATGTCATCACAATGATCCATGACTTCTTTCATCACAATGCTCCAATACACCTGTTCTCACAATGCCTCATGACGCCTGTTATCATATTGCTCCATGATCTCTTTCATCACAATGCTCCATGACCACTGTCATCACCATGCCTCATAATGCCTGTCATCTCAATGCTCCATGGCTCTTTTCATCTCAATGCTCCATGAACACAGTCATCACAATATTCCCTGCCCTTTTCATCACAATGCTCCATGGACGCTGTCATCACAATGCTCCATGCCCTTGTCATCAAAATGCTCCAGAACTTTTCTCATCATAATACTCCATGCCAATGTCATCAAAATGCCCCATGACACTTGTCATCACAATGCTCTATGGCCTTTGTCATCACAATGTTCCATGGCCCGTGTCATCACAGTGCTCCATGATACCTTTCATCACAATTCTAGATGACCACTGTCATCACAATGCCCCATGACAGATGTCATCACAATTCGCCATGGTCCTTGTCATCACAATGCTCCATGAACCGTGTCATCACAAGGGTCCAGGACACTTGTCATCACAATGATCCATGATTACTTTCATCACAATGATCCATGAAACCTGTCATCTCAATGCTCCATAGCCTTTGTATTCACAATGCTCCATGGACCCTGTACTCACAGTGCTCCATGACCCCTTTCATCACAATGCTCCAAGACCAGTTTCACCACAATGCCCCATGACACCTGCCTTCAGAAATCTCCAAGGCCTCTCTTAACAAAAACTCCATGATCCCTATCAGCACAATGTTCCATGACAATTTTCATCACAATCCTCCATGACCCCTGTCATCACAAAGTTCTCTGCCCATATCATCACAATGCTCCTTGTCACCTTTAATCACAATGCTCCATGCACTTTCATCACATTGCTCCAGAAATCTTGTCATCGCTATGTTCCTTGACCGTGTCATCACAATGCTCCATGACCCTTGTCATCACAAAGCTCCATGACCCCTTTCATCACAATGATCCATGACTCCTTTCCTCACAGTGCTCCAGTAACCTTTTCATCACAATGCTCCATGCCATTGTCAGCACAATGTTCCTTGGAACCTGTCATCAAAATGCTCCATCCCCTTTTCATCACAATGCTCCAGATATCCTATCATTACAATGATCCGTGCCCGTGTCATCACAGTGCTCCGTGCCATTGTCATCACAATGCTAAATGGACCCTGTAATCTCAATGCTCCATGCCCTTGTCATCACAATGAATCAGAACACTTGTCATCATTATACTCCATTCCCGTGTCATTCCATTGCTGAATGACACTTGTCATCAAAATGTTCCTTGGCCTTTGTCATCACAGTGCTCCATGATACCTTTAATCAAAATTCTACATGACCACTGTCATCACAATGCAAGATGACACGTGTCATCACAATGCGCCTTGCCCTTTGTCATCTCAATGCTGTATGAACCATGTCATCACTAGGTTCCAGGACACTTGTCATCACAATGATCCATTACCACTTTCATCACAATGCTCCATGAAATCTGTTATCTCAATGCTCCATGGCCTTTGAATTCAGAATGCTCCATTGTCCTGATAATCGCGTTGCTCCATGAAAACTTTCATCACAATGCTCCTTTACCACTGTCACCATAAGGCCCCATGACGTCTCTCATCACTGTGCTCCAAGACCCCTCTCATCAAAATGCTCCATGATCTGTGTCAGCCCAATATTGCATGACACTTGTCATCACAATGCTCCAAGACCAGTGTCATCACAAATTTCTCTGTCCATATCATCACAATGCTCCTTGT
This sequence comes from Balaenoptera physalus, assembly GCF_965194825.1. Taxonomy (NCBI): domain Eukaryota; kingdom Metazoa; phylum Chordata; class Mammalia; order Artiodactyla; family Balaenopteridae; genus Balaenoptera; species Balaenoptera physalus. Next base: position 305,414 of record NW_028126019.1, read on the forward strand.
CAGCTTTAATCACAATGCTCCATGCCCTTATCATCACAATGCTCCAGGTCTGTTGTCATCACCATGCTTCATGCCCGTGTCTTCTAAAAGCTCCATGAAACTTGTCTTCACAATGCTCCATGAATCTTGTCTTCACAATGCTCCATGGCCCATGTCATCACAGTGCTACATGACCCCTGTCAACACAATGCTCTATGGCCTTTGTCATCACAATGCTCCGTGACCCCTGTCTACACAAGCCTGATTACAACTGTCATCAAAATGCTAAATGGCACTGGTCATCACAATGCTCTATGACGCCTGTCATCACTATTCTCCATGTCACGTGTTATCACAATGCTCCATGGCCCCTGTAATCACAGTACTCCATGACTCATTTCATGACAATGCCCTCTGCCACCTCTCATCACAATTCTCCATGGCATTTGTCATCACGATGCTCCATGACACCTGTCATCACAATGCTCCATGACACTTGTCATCACAATGCTTGATGGCCCTTGTCATCACAATGTTCCTTAGTGCATTTCAGCACAATGCTCCATGACAACTTTCATCAAAATACTCCAAGATTTGTTTCATCTCAATGCTCCATGACCTCACTCATCACAATGCCCCATGACCAATGTAATCAAAATGCTCTATGGCCCATGTCATCACACTTCTCCAAGCCTTTGTCATCAAACAGCTCAATGGCCCCTGTAATCACAATGTTCCATTCACTTGTCATCACAAGGCTACAGTACCCTTGTAATTATAATGTTCCATGTCCGTTTCATCACCTTGCTCCATGACACATGTCATCACAATGCTCCATGGCCCCTCTCATTACTGTGCTCCATAATAACTTTAATCACATTTCTAGATGACCACTGCCATCACAATGCCCAATAACGTTGTCATCACAATTCGCCATGACCATTGTTATCAAAATGCTCCATGAACCATGTCATCACAGGGTCCCAGGACACTTGTCATCAAAATGATCCATTACTACTTTCATCTCAATGCTCCATGACTACTCCCATCTCAATGCCCCATGACGCCTGTCATCACAATTCTCCAAGGCCCCTCTCCTCACAATGCTCCCTGACACTTGTCATCACATTGCTCCATAACACCTGTCATCACAGTGTTCCCTGCCCATGTCATCACAATGCTCCATGTCCCCTATAATCACAATGCTCCATGCCTTTTTCCTCACAATGCTCCAGAATTATTGTCATCACAATGTTCCATGACCGAGGCATCACAATGATACATGGCACTTGTCATCACAATGCTCCAGAATTCTTCTCATCACACTGTTCCATGACCGTGTCATCACACTGCTACATGACCCTGGTCATCACAGTTCTCCATGACCTTTGTCATCACAATGCTCTATGTCGATTTTCATCACAATTCTCAATGACCACTTTAATCACTATGCTCGCTGACCATTTTCGTCACATTTCTCTATTGTCATTACAATTCCCAATGGTCCGTTTCTTCACAATGCTCCATGATGCCTGTCATCACAATGCTCCATGGCTTTTGTTATCACAATGCTCCAGGACAAGTTTCATCACAATACTCCATCCCCCTTGTCATCACAGTGCACAATGAAACCTTCCATTACAATGCTCCATGACACTTGTCATCACAGTGCTCCATGGCCTTTATCATCACAATGCTCCCAGGCACTTTTCATCACGAAGTTCCATGAAAACTTTCATCACATTGCTCCATAACCATTGTCATCACAATAGTCCATACCCTTGTCAACACAATGCTGCGTAATCCCTGTCATCAAAATTCTCCATGACTGCTGTCATCCCAATAATCCAGGACAATTTTCATAATAATGCTTCATGCCCCCAGTCATCACAGTGCTCCATGATACCTTTCATCACAATTCCTATATGATCAATGTCATCACACTGCCCCAAGACACCTGTCATCACATTTCACTATGACCCTTTTCATCACAATACTCGATGAACCGTGTCATCACAGTGTTCCAGGACACATGTCATCACAATGATCCATGACTACTTTCATCACAACGCTCCAATACACCGGTCATCACAAAGCTCCATGGCCCCTGTTATCATATTGCTCCATGATCTCTTTCATCACAATGCTCCATGACCAGTGTCATCACCATGCCTTATGACGCCTGTCATCTCAATGTTCCATAGCCCTTGTCATCACAGTGCTCCAAGCCTTTGTCATCACACTGCTCCATGACCCCTGTAATCACAATGCTCCATGCCCTTGTCATCACAAGGCTCCAGAACTCTTCTCATTATAATGCTCCATGTCCGTTTCATCACCATGCTCCATGACACCTCTCATCACAATGCTCCATGGCCCTTCTCATTACTGTGCTCCATAATAAATTTAATCACATTTCTAGATGACCACTGGCATCACAATGCCCCATGACATTGTCATCACAATTCGCCATGACGATTGTCATCACAATGATCCATGAACCATGTCATCACAGGGTCCCAGGACTCTTGTCATCACAGTGATCCATTACCACTCTCATCACAATGCTCCATGACCACTGTCATCTCAATGCTCAATGGCCTTTGTATTCACCATCCTCCATGGCCTCTCTCATCACAGTGCTCCATAACACCTTTCATCATAATGCTCCATAACCACTGCCATCTCAATGCCCCATGACGCCTGTCATCACAATTCTCCAAGGCCCCTCTCAACACAATTCTCCATGACACTTGTCATCACATTGCTCCATAACACCTGTCATCACAGTGTTCCCTGCCCATGTCATCACAATGCTCCATGTCCCTTATAATTACAATGCTCCATGCCATTTTCCTCACAATGCTCCAGAATTCCTGTCATCAAAATGTTCCATGAACGGGGCATCACAATTCTCCATGGCCCTTGTCATCACAATGCTCCAGAATTTTTGTCATCACAATGTTTCATGACCATGTCTTCGCTATGCTACATGAACCTGGTCATCACAGTTCTCCATGACCTTTGTCATCACAATGCTCTATGTCGATTTTCATCACAATTCTCATTGACCACTTTAATCACTATGCTCGATGATCATTTTCATCACATTTCTCTATTGTCATTACAATTCCCCATGGTCCCTTTCTTCACAATGCTCAATGATGCCTGTCATCACAATGCTCCATGGATTTGTTATCACAATGCTCCAGGACCAGTTTCATCACAATTCTCCATCCCACTTGTCATCACAGTGCACAATGAAACCTTTCATTACAATGCTCCATGACACTGTCATCACAATGCTCCATGGCCTTTATCGTCACAATGCTCCCAGGCACTTTTCATCACGATATTCCATGAAAATTTTCATCACATTGCTCCATGACCATTGTCATCACAATATTCCATACCCTTGTCAACACAATCCTGCATAATTCCTGTCATCAAAATTCTCCATGACTGCTGTCATTCCAATAATCCAGGACAATTTTCACAACAATGCTTCATGCCCCCAGTCATCACAGTGCTCCATGTTACCTTTCATCTCAATTCCTAGATGATCAATGTCATCAAAATGCCCCATGACACCTGTCATCACAATTCGCTATGACCCTTGTCATCACAATACTCTATGAACCGTGTCATCACAGTGTTCCAGGACACATGTCATCACAATGATCCATGACTTCTTTCATCACAATGCTCCAATACACCTGTTCTCACAATGCCTCATGACGCCTGTTATCATATTGCTCCATGATCTCTTTCATCACAATGCTCCATGACCACTGTCATCACCATGCCTCATAATGCCTGTCATCTCAATGCTCCATGGCTCTTTTCATCTCAATGCTCCATGAACACAGTCATCACAATATTCCCTGCCCTTTTCATCACAATGCTCCATGGACGCTGTCATCACAATGCTCCATGCCCTTGTCATCAAAATGCTCCAGAACTTTTCTCATCATAATACTCCATGCCAATGTCATCAAAATGCCCCATGACACTTGTCATCACAATGCTCTATGGCCTTTGTCATCACAATGTTCCATGGCCCGTGTCATCACAGTGCTCCATGATACCTTTCATCACAATTCTAGATGACCACTGTCATCACAATGCCCCATGACAGATGTCATCACAATTCGCCATGGTCCTTGTCATCACAATGCTCCATGAACCGTGTCATCACAAGGGTCCAGGACACTTGTCATCACAATGATCCATGATTACTTTCATCACAATGATCCATGAAACCTGTCATCTCAATGCTCCATAGCCTTTGTATTCACAATGCTCCATGGACCCTGTACTCACAGTGCTCCATGACCCCTTTCATCACAATGCTCCAAGACCAGTTTCACCACAATGCCCCATGACACCTGCCTTCAGAAATCTCCAAGGCCTCTCTTAACAAAAACTCCATGATCCCTATCAGCACAATGTTCCATGACAATTTTCATCACAATCCTCCATGACCCCTGTCATCACAAAGTTCTCTGCCCATATCATCACAATGCTCCTTGTCACCTTTAATCACAATGCTCCATGCACTTTCATCACATTGCTCCAGAAATCTTGTCATCGCTATGTTCCTTGACCGTGTCATCACAATGCTCCATGACCCTTGTCATCACAAAGCTCCATGACCCCTTTCATCACAATGATCCATGACTCCTTTCCTCACAGTGCTCCAGTAACCTTTTCATCACAATGCTCCATGCCATTGTCAGCACAATGTTCCTTGGAACCTGTCATCAAAATGCTCCATCCCCTTTTCATCACAATGCTCCAGATATCCTATCATTACAATGATCCGTGCCCGTGTCATCACAGTGCTCCGTGCCATTGTCATCACAATGCTAAATGGACCCTGTAATCTCAATGCTCCATGCCCTTGTCATCACAATGAATCAGAACACTTGTCATCATTATACTCCATTCCCGTGTCATTCCATTGCTGAATGACACTTGTCATCAAAATGTTCCTTGGCCTTTGTCATCACAGTGCTCCATGATACCTTTAATCAAAATTCTACATGACCACTGTCATCACAATGCAAGATGACACGTGTCATCACAATGCGCCTTGCCCTTTGTCATCTCAATGCTGTATGAACCATGTCATCACTAGGTTCCAGGACACTTGTCATCACAATGATCCATTACCACTTTCATCACAATGCTCCATGAAATCTGTTATCTCAATGCTCCATGGCCTTTGAATTCAGAATGCTCCATTGTCCCGATAATCGCGTTGCTCCATGAAAACTTTCATCACAATGCTCCTTTACCACTGTCACCATAAGGCCCCATGACGTCTCTCATCACTGTGCTCCAAGACCCCTCTCATCAAAATGCTCCATGATCTGTGTCAGCCCAATATTGCATGACACTTGTCATCACAATGCTCCAAGACCAGTGTCATCACAAATTTCTCTGTCCATATCATCACAATGCTCCTTGTCAGCTTTAATCACAATGCTCCATGCCCTTATCATCACAATGCTCCAGGTCTGTTGTCATCACCATGCTTCATGCCCGTGTCTTCTAAAAGCTCCATGAAACTTGTCTTCACAATGCTCCATGAATCTTGTCTTCACAATGCTCCATGGCCCATGTCATCACAGTGCTACATGACCCCTGTCAACACAATGCTCTATGGCCTTTGTCATCACAATGCTCCGTGACCCCTGTCTACACAAGCCTGATTACAACTGTCATCAAAATGCTAAATGGCACTGGTCATCACAATGCTCTATGACGCCTGTCATCACTATTCTCCATGTCACGTGTTATCACAATGCTCCATGGCCCCTGTAATCACAGTACTCCATGACTCATTTCATGACAATGCCCTCTGCCACCTCTCATCACAATTCTCCATGGCATTTGTCATCACGATGCTCCATGACACCTGTCATCACAATGCTCCATGACACTTGTCATCACAATGCTTGATGGCCCTTGTCATCACAATGTTCCTTAGTGCATTTCAGCACAATGCTCCATGACAACTTTCATCAAAATACTCCAAGATTTGTTTCATCACAATGCTCCATGGCCCTTGTCATTACAAATCCACATGATCCATTTCATCACAATTCTCCATGGCAACTTACATAGAAATGCTCCATGACCCTGTCATCACAGTGCCCAATGATACCTGTTTTACAATGATCCATGGCCCTTGTCATCACAATGCTCCATGAAACATTTCCTCACAATGCTCCAGTACGCCTTTCATCCAAATTCCCCATGGCCACTGTCATCACAATTCTCCAAGGACCCTGTCATCGTAATGGTCCATGACCCGTTTCATCTCAATGGTCCATGACACCTGTCATCACAATGCTTCATGGCCTTTGTCATCACAATGCTCCATGGCACCGGAAATCACAGTGGTCCCTGACCCGTTTCATCTCAATGCTCCATGACCTCACTCATCACAATGCCCCATGACCAATGTAATCAAAATGCTCTATGGCCCATGTCATCACACTACTCCAAGCCTTTGTCATCAAACTGCTCAATGGCCCCTGTAATCACAATGTTCCATTCACTTGTCATCACAAGGCTCCAGTACCCTTGTAATTATCATGTTCCATGTCCGTTTCATCACCTTGCTCCATGACACATGTCATCACAATGCTCCATGGCCCCTCTCATTACTGTGCTCCATAATAACTTTAATCACATTTCTAGATGACCACTGCCATCACAATGCCCAATAACGTTGTCATCACAATTCGCCATGACCATTGTCATCAAAATGCTCCATGAACCATGTCATCACAGGGTCCCAGGACACTTGTCATCAAAATGATCCATTACTACCTTCATCTCAATGCTCCATGACTACTCCCATCTCAATGCCCCATGACGCCTGTCATCACAATTCTCCAAGGCCCCTCTCCTCACAATGCTCCCTGACACTTGTCATCACATTGCTCCATAACACCTGTCATCACAGTGTTCCCTGCCCATGTCATCACAATGCTCCATGTCCCCTATAATCACAATGCTCCATGCCTTTTTCCTCACAATGCTCCAGAATTATTGTCATCACAATGTTCCATGACCGAGGCATCACAATGATACATGGCCCTTGTCATCACAATGCTCCAGAATTCTTCTCATCACACTGTTCCATGACCGTGTCATCACACTGCTACATGACCCTGGTCATCACAGTTCTCCATGACCTTTGTCATCACAATGCTCTATGTCGATTTTCATCACAATTCTCAATGACCACTTTAATCACTATGCTCGCTGACCATTTTCGTCACATTTCTCTATTGTCATTACAATTCCCAATGGTCCGTTTCTTCACAATGCTCCATGATGCCTGTCATCACAATGCTCCATGGCTTTTGTTATCACAATGCTCCAGGACAAGTTTCATCACAATACTCCATCCCCCTTGTCATCACAGTGCACAATGAAACCTTCCATTACAATGCTCCATGACACTTGTCATCACAGTGCTCCATGGCCTTTATCATCACAATGCTCCCAGGCACTTTTCATCACGAAGTTCCATGAAAACTTTCATCACATTGCTCCATAACCATTGTCATCACAATAGTCCATACCCTTGTCAACACAATGCTGCGTAATCCCTGTCATCAAAATTCTCCATGACTGCTGTCATCCCAATAATCCAGGACAATTTTCATAATAATGCTTCATGCCCCCAGTCATCACAGTGCTCCATGATACCTTTCATCACAATTCCTATATGATCAATGTCATCACACTGCCCCAAGACACCTGTCATCACATTTCACTATGACCCTTTTCATCACAATACTCGATGAACCGTGTCATCACAGTGTTCCAGGACACATGTCATCACAATGATCCATGACTACTTTCATCACAACGCTCCAATACACCGGTCATCACAAAGCTCCATGGCCCCTGTTATCATATTGCTCCATGATCTCTTTCATCACAATGCTCCATGACCAGTGTCATCACCATGCCTTATGACGCCTGTCATCTCAATGTTCCATAGCCCTTGTCATCACAGTGCTCCAAGCCTTTGTCATCACACTGCTCCATGACCCCTGTAATCACAATGCTCCATGCCCTTGTCATCACAAGGCTCCAGAACTCTTCTCATTATAATGCTCCATGTCCGTTTCATCACCATGCTCCATGACACCTCTCATCACAATGCTCCATGGCCCTTCTCATTACTGTGCTCCATAATAAATTTAATCACATTTCTAGATGACCACTGGCATCACAATGCCCCATGACATTGTCATCACAATTCGCCATGACGATTGTCATCACAATGATCCATGAACCATGTCATCACAGGGTCCCAGGACTCTTGTCATCACAGTGATCCATTACCACTCTCATCACAATGCTCCATGACCACTGTCATCTCAATGCTCAATGGCCTTTGTATTCACCATCCTCCATGGCCTCTCTCATCACAGTGCTCCATAACACCTTTCATCATAATGCTCCATAACCACTGCCATCTCAATGCCCCATGACGCCTGTCATCACAATTCTCCAAGGCCCCTCTCAACACAATTCTCCATGACACTTGTCATCACATTGCTCCATAACACCTGTCATCACAGTGTTCCCTGCCCATGTCATCACAATGCTCCATGTCCCTTATAATTACAATGCTCCATGCCATTTTCCTCACAATGCTCCAGAATTCCTGTCATCAAAATGTTCCATGAACGGGGCATCACAATTCTCCATGGCCCTTGTCATCACAATGCTCCAGAATTTTTGTCATCACAATGTTTCATGACCATGTCTTCGCTATGCTACATGAACCTGGTCATCACAGTTCTCCATGACCTTTGTCATCACAATGCTCTATGTCGATTTTCATCACAATTCTCATTGACCACTTTAATCACTATGCTCGATGATCATTTTCATCACATTTCTCTATTGTCATTACAATTCCCCATGGTCCCTTTCTTCACAATGCTCAATGATGCCTGTCATCACAATGCTCCATGGATTTGTTATCACAATGCTCCAGGACCAGTTTCATCACAATTCTCCATCCCACTTGTCATCACAGTGCACAATGAAACCTTTCATTACAATGCTCCATGACACTGTCATCACAATGCTCCATGGCCTTTATCGTCACAATGCTCCCAGGCACTTTTCATCACGATATTCCATGAAAATTTTCATCACATTGCTCCATGACCATTGTCATCACAATATTCCATACCCTTGTCAACACAATCCTGCATAATTCCTGTCATCAAAATTCTCCATGACTGCTGTCATTCCAATAATCCAGGACAATTTTCACAACAATGCTTCATGCCCCCAGTCATCACAGTGCTCCATGTTACCTTTCATCTCAATTCCTAGATGATCAATGTCATCAAAATGCCCCATGACACCTGTCATCACAATTCGCTATGACCCTTGTCATCACAATACTCTATGAACCGTGTCATCACAGTGTTCCAGGACACATGTCATCACAATGATCCATGACTTCTTTCATCACAATGCTCCAATACACCTGTTCTCACAATGCCTCATGACGCCTGTTATCATATTGCTCCATGATCTCTTTCATCACAATGCTCCATGACCACTGTCATCACCATGCCTCATAATGCCTGTCATCTCAATGCTCCATGGCCCTTTTCATCTCAATGCTCCATGAACACAGTCATCACAATATTCCCTGCCCTTTTCATCACAATGCTCCATGGACGCTGTCATCACAATGCTCCATGCCCTTGTCATCAAAATGCTCCAGAACTTTTCTCATCATAATACTCCATGCCAATGTCATCAAAATGCCCCATGACACTTGTCATCACAATGCTCTATGGCCTTTGTCATCACAATGTTCCATGGCCCGTGTCATCACAGTGCTCCATGATACCTTTCATCACAATTCTAGATGACCACTGTCATCACAATGCCCCATGACAGATGTCATCACAATTCGCCATGGTCCTTGTCATCACAATGCTCCATGAACCGTGTCATCACAAGGGTCCAGGACACTTGTCATCACAATGATCCATGATTACTTTCATCACAATGATCCATGAAACCTGTCATCTCAATGCTCCATAGCCTTTGTATTCACAATGCTCCATGGACCCTGTACTCACAGTGCTCCATGACCCCTTTCATCACAATGCTCCAAGACCAGTTTCACCACAATGCCCCATGACACCTGCCTTCAGAAATCTCCAAGGCCTCTCTTAACAAAAACTCCATGATCCCTATCAGCACAATGTTCCATGACAATTTTCATCACAATCCTCCATGACCCCTGTCATCACAAAGTTCTCTGCCCATATCATCACAATGCTCCTTGTCACCTTTAATCACAATGCTCCATGCACTTTCATCACATTGCTCCAGAAATCTTGTCATCGCTATGTTCCTTGACCGTGTCATCACAATGCTCCATGACCCTTGTCATCACAAAGCTCCATGACCCCTTTCATCACAATGATCCATGACTCCTTTCCTCACAGTGCTCCAGTAACCTTTTCATCACAATGCTCCATGCCATTGTCAGCACAATGTTCCTTGGAACCTGTCATCAAAATGCTCCATCCCCTTTTCATCACAATGCTCCAGATATCCTATCATTACAATGATCCGTGCCCGTGTCATCACAGTGCTCCGTGCCATTGTCATCACAATGCTAAATGGACCCTGTAATCTCAATGCTCCATGCCCTTGTCATCACAATGAATCAGAACACTTGTCAACATTATACTCCATTCCCGTGTCATTCCATTGCTGAATGACACTTGTCATCAAAATGTTCCTTGGCCTTTGTCATCACAGTGCTCCATGATACCTTTAATCAAAATTCTACGTGACCACTGTCATCACAATGCAAGATGACACGTGTCATCACAATGCGCCTTGCCCTTTGTCATCTCAATGCTGTATGAACCATGTCATCACTAGGTTCCAGGACACTTGTCATCACAATGATCCATTACCACTTTCATCACAATGCTCCATGAAATCTGTTATCTCAATGCTCCATGGCCTTTGAATTCAGAATGCTCCATTGTCCCGATAATCGCGTTGCTCCATGAAAACTTTCATCACAATGCTCCTTTACCACTGTCACCATAAGGCCCCATGACGTCTCTCATCACTGTGCTCCAAGACCCCTCTCATCAAAATGCTCCATGATCTGTGTCAGCCCAATATTGCATGACACTTGTCATCACAATGCTCCAAGACCAGTGTCATCACAAATTTCTCTGTCCATATCATCACAATGCTCCTTGTCAGCTTTAATCACAATGCTCCATGCCCTTATCATCACAATGCTCCAGGTCTGTTGTCATCACCATGCTTCATGCCCGTGTCTTCTAAAAGCTCCATGAAACTTGTCTTCACAATGCTCCATGGATCTTGTCTTCACAATGCTCCATGGCCCATGTCATCACAGTGCTACATGACCCCTGTCAACACAATGCTCTATGGCCTTTGTCATCACAATGCTCCGTGACCCCTGTCTACACAAGCCTGATTACAACTGTCATCAAAATGCTAAATGGCACTGGTCATCACAATGCTCTATGACGCCTGTCATCACTATTCTCCATGTCACGTGTTATCACAATGCTCCATGGCCCCTGTAATCACAGTACTCCATGACTCATTTCATGACAATGCCCTCTGCCACCTCTCATCACAATTCTCCATGGCATTTGTCATCACGATGCTCCATGACACCTGTCATCACAATGCTCCATGACACTTGTCATCACAATGCTTGATGGCCCTTGTCATCACAATGTTCCTTAGTGCATTTCAGCACAATGCTCCATGACAACTTTCATCAAAATACTCCAAGATTTGTTTCATCACAATGCTCCATGGCCCTTGTCATTACAAATCCACATGATCCATTTCATCACAATTCTCCATGGCAACTTACATAGAAATGCTCCATGACCCTGTCATCACAGTGCCCAATGATACCTGTTTTACAATGATCCATGGCCCTTGTCATCACAATGCTCCATGAAACATTTCCTCACAATGCTCCAGTACGCCTTTCATCCAAATTCCCCATGGCCACTGTCATCACAATTCTCCAAGGACCCTGTCATCGTAATGGTCCATGACCCGTTTCATCTCAATGGTCCATGACACCTGTCATCACAATGCTTCATGGCCTTTGTCATCACAATGCTCCATGGCACCGGAAATCACAGTGGTCCCTGACCCGTTTCATCTCAATGCTCCATTACCTCACTCATCACAATGCCCCATGACCAATGTAATCAAAATGCTCTATGGCCCATGTCATCACACTACTCCAAGCCTTTGTCATCAAACTGCTCAATGGCCCCTGTAATCACAATGTTCCATTCACTTGTCATCACAAGGCTCCAGTACCCTTGTAATTATCATGTTCCATGTCCGTTTCATCACCTTGCTCCATGACACATGTCATCACAATGCTCCATAGCCCCTCTCATTACTGTGCTCCATAATAACTTTAATCACATTTCTAGATGACCACTGTCATCACAATGCCCCATGACAGATGTCATCACAATTCGCCATGGTCCTTGTCATCACAATGCTCCATGAACCGTGTCATCACAAGGGTCCAGGACACTTGTCATCACAATGATCCATGATTACTTTCATCACAATGATCCATGAAACCTGTCATCTCAATGCTCCATAGCCTTTGTATTCACAATGCTCCATGGACCCTGTACTCACAGTGCTCCATGACCCCTTTCATCACAATGCTCCAAGACCAGTTTCACCACAATGCCCCATGACACCTGCCTTCAGAAATCTCCAAGGCCTCTCTTAACAAAAACTCCATGATCCCTATCAGCACAATGTTCCATGACAATTTTCATCACAATCCTCCATGACCCCTGTCATCACAAAGTTCTCTGCCCATATCATCACAATGCTCCTTGTCACCTTTAATCACAATGCTCCATGCACTTTCATCACATTGCTCCAGAAATCTTGTCATCGCTATGTTCCTTGACCGTGTCATCACAATGCTCCATGACCCTTGTCATCACAAAGCTCCATGACCCCTTTCATCACAATGATCCATGACTCCTTTCCTCACAGTGCTCCAGTAACCTTTTCATCACAATGCTCCATGCCATTGTCAGCACAATGTTCCTTGGAACCTGTCATCAAAATGCTCCATCCCCTTTTCATCACAATGCTCCAGATATCCTATCATTACAATGATCCGTGCCCGTGTCATCACAGTGCTCCGTGCCATTGTCATCACAATGCTAAATGGACCCTGTAATCTCAATGCTCCATGCCCTTGTCATCACAATGAATCAGAACACTTGTCATCATTATACTCCATTCCCGTGTCATTCCATTGCTGAATGACACTTGTCATCAAAATGTTCCTTGGCCTTTGTCATCACAGTGCTCCATGATACCTTTAATCAAAATTCTACATGACCACTGTCATCACAATGCAAGATGACACGTGTCATCACAATGCGCCTTGCCCTTTGTCATCTCAATGCTGTATGAACCATGTCATCACTAGGTTCCAGGACACTTGTCATCACAATGATCCATTACCATTTTCATCACAATGCTCCATGAAATCTGTTATCTCAATGCTCCATGGCCTTTGAATTCAGAATGCTCCATTGTCCCGATAATCGCGTTGCTCCATGAAAACTTTCATCACAATGCTCCTTTACCACTGTCACCATAAGGCCCCATGACGTCTCTCATCACTGTGCTCCAAGACCCCTCTCATCAAAATGCTCCATGATCTGTGTCAGCCCAATATTGCATGACACTTGTCATCACAATGCTCCAAGACCAGTGTCATCACAAATTTCTCTGTCCATATCATCACAATGCTCCTTGTCAGCTTTAATCACAATGCTCCATGCCCTTATCATCACAATGCTCCAGGTCTGTTGTCATCACCATGCTTCATGCCCGTGTCTTCTAAAAGCTCCATGAAACTTGTCTTCACAATGCTCCATGGATCTTGTCTTCACAATGCTCCATGGCCCATGTCATCACAGTGCTACATGACCCCTGTCAACACAATGCTCTATGGCCTTTGTCATCACAATGCTCCGTGACCCCTGTCTACACAAGCCTGATTACAACTGTCATCAAAATGCTAAATGGCACTGGTCATCACAATGCTCTATGACGCCTGTCATCACTATTCTCCATGTCACGTGTTATCACAATGCTCCATGGCCCCTGTAATCACAGTACTCCATGACTCATTTCATGACAATGCCCTCTGCCACCTCTCATCACAATTCTCCATGGCATTTGTCATCACGATGCTCCATGACACCTGTCATCACAATGCTCCATGACACTTGTCATCACAATGCTTGATGGCCCTTGTCATCACAATGTTCCTTAGTGCATTTCAGCACAATGCTCCATGACAACTTTCATCAAAATACTCCAAGATTTGTTTCATCACAATGCTCCATGGCCCTTGTCATTACAAATCCACATGATCCATTTCATCACAATTCTCCATGGCAACTTACATAGAAATGCTCCATGACCCTGTCATCACAGTGCCCAATGATACCTGTTTTACAATGATCCATGACCCTTGTCATCACAAGGCTCCATGACCCCTGTCATCACGATGCTCCATGGCCCTTGTCATCACAATGCTCCATGAAACATTTCCTCACAATGCTCCAGTACGCCTTTCATCCAAATTCCCCATGGCCACTGTCATCACAATTCTCCAAGGACCCTGTCATCGTAATGGTCCATGACCCGTTTCATCTCAATGGTCCATGACACCTGTCATCACAATGCTTCATGGCCTTTGTCATCACAATGCTCCATGGCACCGGAAATCACAGTGGTCCCTGACCCGTTTCATCTCAATGCTCCATGACCTCACTCATCACAATGCCCCATGACCAATGTAATCAAAATGCTCTATGGCCCATGTCATCACACTACTCCAAGCCTTTGTCATCAAACTGCTCAATGGCCCCTGTAATCACAATGTTCCATTCACTTGTCATCACAAGGCTCCAGTACCCTTGTAATTATCATGTTCCATGTCCGTTTCATCACCTTGCTCCATGACACATGTCATCACAATGCTCCATGGCCCCTCTCATTACTGTGCTCCATAATAACTTTAATCACATTTCTAGATGACCACTGCCATCACAATGCCCAATAACGTTGTCATCACAATTCGCCATGACCATTGTCATCAAAATGCTCCATGAACCATGTCATCACAGGGTCCCAGGACACTTGTCATCAAAATGATCCATTACTACCTTCATCTCAATGCTCCATGACTACTCCCATCTCAATGCCCCATGACGCCTGTCATCACAATTCTCCAAGGCCCCTCTCCTCACAATGCTCCCTGACACTTGTCATCACATTGCTCCATAACACCTGTCATCACAGTGTTCCCTGCCCATGTCATCACAATGCTCCATGTCCCCTATAATCACAATGCTCCATGCCTTTTTCCTCACAATGCTCCAGAATTATTGTCATCACAATGTTCCATGACCGAGGCATCACAATGATACATGGCCCTTGTCATCACAATGCTCCAGAATTCTTCTCATCACACTGTTCCATGACCGTGTCATCACACTGCTACATGACCCTGGTCATCACAGTTCTCCATGACCTTTGTCATCACAATGCTCTATGTCGATTTTCATCACAATTCTCAATGACCACTTTAATCACTATGCTCGCTGACCATTTTCGTCACATTTCTCTATTGTCATTACAATTCCCAATGGTCCGTTTCTTCACAATGCTCCATGATGCCTGTCATCACAATGCTCCATGGCTTTTGTTATCACAATGCTCCAGGACAAGTTTCATCACAATACTCCATCCCCCTTGTCATCACAGTGCACAATGAAACCTTCCATTACAATGCTCCATGACACTTGTCATCACAGTGCTCCATGGCCTTTATCATCACAATGCTCCCAGGCACTTTTCATCACGAAGTTCCATGAAAACTTTCATCACATTGCTCCATAACCATTGTCATCACAATAGTCCATACCCTTGTCAACACAATGCTGCGTAATCCCTGTCATCAAAATTCTCCATGACTGCTGTCATCCCAATAATCCAGGACAATTTTCATAATAATGCTTCATGCCCCCAGTCATCAGAGTGCTCCATGATACCTTTCATCACAATTCCTATATGATCAATGTCATCACACTGCCCCAAGACACCTGTCATCACATTTCACTATGACCCTTTTCATCACAATACTCGATGAACCGTGTCATCACAGTGTTCCAGGACACATGTCATCACAATGATCCATGACTACTTTCATCACAACGCTCCAATACACCGGTCATCACAAAGCTCCATGGCCCCTGTTATCATATTGCTCCATGATCTCTTTCATCACAATGCTCCATGACCAGTGTCATCACCATGCCTTATGACGCCTGTCATCTCAATGTTCCATAGCCCTTGTCATCACAGTGCTCCAAGCCTTTGTCATCACACTGCTCCATGACCCCTGTAATCACAATGCTCCATGCCCTTGTCATCACAAGGCTCCAGAACTCTTCTCATTATAATGCTCCATGTCCGTTTCATCACCATGCTCCATGACACCTCTCATCACAATGCTCCATGGCCCTTCTCATTACTGTGCTCCATAATAAATTTAATCACATTTCTAGATGACCACTGGCATCACAATGCCCCATGACATTGTCATCACAATTCGCCATGACGATTGTCATCACAATGATCCATGAACCATGTCATCACAGGGTCCCAGGACTCTTGTCATCACAGTGATCCATTACCACTCTCATCACAATGCTCCATGACCACTGTCATCTCAATGCTCAATGGCCTTTGTATTCACCATCCTCCATGGCCTCTCTCATCACAGTGCTCCATAACACCTTTCATCATAATGCTCCATAACCACTGCCATCTCAATGCCCCATGACGCCTGTCATCACAATTCTCCAAGGCCCCTCTCAACACAATTCTCCATGACACTTGTCATCACATTGCTCCATAACACCTGTCATCACAGTGTTCCCTGCCCATGTCATCACAATGCTCCATGTCCCTTATAATTACAATGCTCCATGCCATTTTCCTCACAATGCTCCAGAATTCCTGTCATCAAAATGTTCCATGAACGGGGCATCACAATTCTCCATGGCCCTTGTCATCACAATGCTCCAGAATTTTTGTCATCACAATGTTTCATGACCATGTCTTCGCTATGCTACATGAACCTGGTCATCACAGTTCTCCATGACCTTTGTCATCACAATGCTCTATGTCGATTTTCATCACAATTCTCATTGACCACTTTAATCACTATGCTCGATGATCATTTTCATCACATTTCTCTATTGTCATTACAATTCCCCATGGTCCCTTTCTTCACAATGCTCAATGATGCCTGTCATCACAATGCTCCATGGATTTGTTATCACAATGCTCCAGGACCAGTTTCATCACAATTCTCCATCCCACTTGTCATCACAGTGCACAATGAAACCTTTCATTACAATGCTCCATGACACTGTCATCACAATGCTCCATGGCCTTTATCGTCACAATGCTCCCAGGCACTTTTCATCACGATATTCCATGAAAATTTTCATCACATTGCTCCATGACCATTGTCATCACAATATTCCATACCCTTGTCAACACAATCCTGCATAATTCCTGTCATCAAAATTCTCCATGACTGCTGTCATTCCAATAATCCAGGACAATTTTCACAACAATGCTTCATGCCCCCAGTCATCACAGTGCTCCATGTTACCTTTCATCTCAATTCCTAGATGATCAATGTCATCAAAATGCCCCATGACACCTGTCATCACAATTCGCTATGACCCTTGTCATCACAATACTCTATGAACCGTGTCATCACAGTGTTCCAGGACACATGTCATCACAATGATCCATGACTTCTTTCATCACAATGCTCCAATACACCTGTTCTCACAATGCCTCATGACGCCTGTTATCATATTGCTCCATGATCTCTTTCATCACAATGCTCCATGACCACTGTCATCACCATGCCTCATAATGCCTGTCATCTCAATGCTCCATGGCCCTTTTCATCTCAATGCTCCATGAACACAGTCATCACAATATTCCCTGCCCTTTTCATCACAATGCTCCATGGACGCTGTCATCACAATGCTCCATGCCCTTGTCATCAAAATGCTCCAGAACTTTTCTCATCATAATACTCCATGCCAATGTCATCAAAATGCCCCATGACACTTGTCATCACAATGCTCTATGGCCTTTGTCATCACAATGTTCCATGGCCCGTGTCATCACAGTGCTCCATGATACCTTTCATCACAATTCTAGATGACCACTGTCATCACAATGCCCCATGACAGATGTCATCACAATTCGCCATGGTCCTTGTCATCACAATGCTCCATGAACCGTGTCATCACAAGGGTCCAGGACACTTGTCATCACAATGATCCATGATTACTTTCATCACAATGATCCATGAAACCTGTCATCTCAATGCTCCATAGCCTTTGTATTCACAATGCTCCATGGACCCTGTACTCACAGTGCTCCATGACCCCTTTCATCACAATGCTCCAAGACCAGTTTCACCACAATGCCCCATGACACCTGCCTTCAGAAATCTCCAAGGCCTCTCTTAACAAAAACTCCATGATCCCTATCAGCACAATGTTCCATGACAATTTTCATCACAATCCTCCATGACCCCTGTCATCACAAAGTTCTCTGCCCATATCATCACAATGCTCCTTGTCACCTTTAATCACAATGCTCCATGCACTTTCATCACATTGCTCCAGAAATCTTGTCATCGCTATGTTCCTTGACCGTGTCATCACAATGCTCCATGACCCTTGTCATCACAAAGCTCCATGACCCCTTTCATCACAATGATCCATGACTCCTTTCCTCACAGTGCTCCAGTAACCTTTTCATCACAATGCTCCATGCCATTGTCAGCACAATGTTCCTTGGAACCTGTCATCAAAATGCTCCATCCCCTTTTCATCACAATGCTCCAGATATCCTATCATTACAATGATCCGTGCCCGTGTCATCACAGTGCTCCGTGCCATTGTCATCACAATGCTAAATGGACCCTGTAATCTCAATGCTCCATGCCCTTGTCATCACAATGAATCAGAACACTTGTCAACATTATACTCCATTCCCGTGTCATTCCATTGCTGAATGACACTTGTCATCAAAATGTTCCTTGGCCTTTGTCATCACAGTGCTCCATGATACCTTTAATCAAAATTCTACATGACCACTGTCATCACAATGCAAGATGACACGTGTCATCACAATGCGCCTTGCCCTTTGTCATCTCAATGCTGTATGAACCATGTCATCACTAGGTTCCAGGACACTTGTCATCACAATGATCCATTACCACTTTCATCACAATGCTCCATGAAATCTGTTATCTCAATGCTCCATGGCCTTTGAATTCAGAATGCTCCATTGTCCCGATAATCGCGTTGCTCCATGAAAACTTTCATCACAATGCTCCTTTACCACTGTCACCATAAGGCCCCATGACGTCTCTCATCACTGTGCTCCAAGACCCCTCTCATCAAAATGCTCCATGATCTGTGTCAGCCCAATATTGCATGACACTTGTCATCACAATGCTCCAAGACCAGTGTCATCACAAATTTCTCTGTCCATATCATCACAATGCTCCTTGTCAGCTTTAATCACAATGCTCCATGCCCTTATCATCACAATGCTCCAGGTCTGTTGTCATCACCATGCTTCATGCCCGTGTCTTCTAAAAGCTCCATGAAACTTGTCTTCACAATGCTCCATGAATCTTGTCTTCACAATGCTCCATGGCCCATGTCATCACAGTGCTACATGACCCCTGTCAACACAATGCTCTATGGCCTTTGTCATCACAATGCTCCGTGACCCCTGTCTACACAAGCCTGATTACAACTGTCATCAAAATGCTAAATGGCACTGGTCATCACAATGCTCTATGACGCCTGTCATCACTATTCTCCATGTCACGTGTTATCACAATGCTCCATGGCCCCTGTAATCACAGTACTCCATGACTCATTTCATGACAATGCCCTCTGCCACCTCTCATCACAATTCTCCATGGCATTTGTCATCACGATGCTCCATGACACCTGTCATCACAATGCTCCATGACACTTGTCATCACAATGCTTGATGGCCCTTGTCATCACAATGTTCCTTAGTGCATTTCAGCGCAATGCTCCATGACAACTTTCATCAAAATACTCCAAGATTTGTTTCATCACAATGCTCCATGGCCCTTGTCATTACAAATCCACATGATCCATTTCATCACAATTCTCCATGGCAACTTACATAGAAATGCTCCATGACCCTGTCATCACAGTGCCCAATGATACCTGTTTTACAATGATCCATGACCCTTGTCATCACAAGGCTCCATGACCCCTGTCATCACGATGCTCCATGGCCCTTGTCATCACAATGCTCCATGAAACATTTCCTCACAATGCTCCAGTACGCCTTTCATCCAAATTCCCCATGGCCACTGTCATCACAATTCTCCAAGGACCCTGTCATCGTAATGGTCCATGACCCGTTTCATCTCAATGGTCCATGACACCTGTCATCACAATGCTTCATGGCCTTTGTCATCACAATGCTCCATGGCACCGGAAATCACAGTGGTCCCTGACCCGTTTCATCTCAATGCTCCATGACCTCACTCATCACAATGCCCCATGACCAATGTAATCAAAATGCTCTATGGCCCATGTCATCACACTACTCCAAGCCTTTGTCATCAAACTGCTCAATGGCCCCTGTAATCACAATGTTCCATTCACTTGTCATCACAAGGCTCCAGTACCCTTGTAATTATCATGTTCCATGTCCGTTTCATCACCTTGCTCCATGACACATGTCATCACAATGCTCCATGGCCCCTCTCATTACTGTGCTCCATAATAACTTTAATCACATTTCTAGATGACCACTGCCATCACAATGCCCAATAACGTTGTCATCACAATTCGCCATGACCATTGTCATCAAAATGCTCCATGAACCATGTCATCACAGGGTCCCAGGACACTTGTCATCAAAATGATCCATTACTACCTTCATCTCAATGCTCCATGACTACTCCCATCTCAATGCCCCATGACGCCTGTCATCACAATTCTCCAAGGCCCCTCTCCTCACAATGCTCCCTGACACTTGTCATCACATTGCTCCATAACACCTGTCATCACAGTGTTCCCTGCCCATGTCATCACAATGCTCCATGTCCCCTATAATCACAATGCTCCATGCCTTTTTCCTCACAATGCTCCAGAATTATTGTCATCACAATGTTCCATGACCGAGGCATCACAATGATACATGGCCCTTGTCATCACAATGCTCCAGAATTCTTCTCATCACACTGTTCCATGACCGTGTCATCACACTGCTACATGACCCTGGTCATCACAGTTCTCCATGACCTTTGTCATCACAATGCTCTATGTCGATTTTCATCACAATTCTCAATGACCACTTTAATCACTATGCTCGCTGACCATTTTCGTCACATTTCTCTATTGTCATTACAATTCCCAATGGTCCGTTTCTTCACAATGCTCCATGATGCCTGTCATCACAATGCTCCATGGCTTTTGTTATCACAATGCTCCAGGACAAGTTTCATCACAATACTCCATCCCCCTTGTCATCACAGTGCACAATGAAACCTTCCATTACAATGCTCCATGACACTTGTCATCACAGTGCTCCATGGCCTTTATCATCACAATGCTCCCAGGCACTTTTCATCACGAAGTTCCATGAAAACTTTCATCACATTGCTCCATAACCATTGTCATCACAATAGTCCATACCCTTGTCAACACAATGCTGCGTAATCCCTGTCATCAAAATTCTCCATGACTGCTGTCATCCCAATAATCCAGGACAATTTTCATAATAATGCTTCATGCCCCCAGTCATCACAGTGCTCCATGATACCTTTCATCACAATTCCTATATGATCAATGTCATCACACTGCCCCAAGACACCTGTCATCACATTTCAC
The DNA here is from genome assembly GCF_965194825.1 of Balaenoptera physalus. Lineage (NCBI taxonomy): Eukaryota > Metazoa > Chordata > Mammalia > Artiodactyla > Balaenopteridae > Balaenoptera > Balaenoptera physalus. Next base: position 327,547 of record NW_028126019.1, read on the forward strand.
TATGACCCTTTTCATCACAATACTCGATGAACCGTGTCATCACAGTGTTCCAGGACACATGTCATCACAATGATCCATGACTACTTTCATCACAACGCTCCAATACACCGGTCATCACAAAGCTCCATGGCCCCTGTTATCATATTGCTCCATGATCTCTTTCATCACAATGCTCCATGACCAGTGTCATCACCATGCCTTATGACGCCTGTCATCTCAATGTTCCATAGCCCTTGTCATCACAGTGCTCCAAGCCTTTGTCATCACACTGCTCCATGACCCCTGTAATCACAATGCTCCATGCCCTTGTCATCACAAGGCTCCAGAACTCTTCTCATTATAATGCTCCATGTCCGTTTCATCACCATGCTCCATGACACCTCTCATCACAATGCTCCATGGCCCTTCTCATTACTGTGCTCCATAATAAATTTAATCACATTTCTAGATGACCACTGGCATCACAATGCCCCATGACATTGTCATCACAATTCGCCATGACGATTGTCATCACAATGATCCATGAACCATGTCATCACAGGGTCCCAGGACTCTTGTCATCACAGTGATCCATTACCACTCTCATCACAATGCTCCATGACCACTGTCATCTCAATGCTCAATGGCCTTTGTATTCACCATCCTCCATGGCCTCTCTCATCACAGTGCTCCATAACACCTTTCATCATAATGCTCCATAACCACTGCCATCTCAATGCCCCATGACGCCTGTCATCACAATTCTCCAAGGCCCCTCTCAACACAATTCTCCATGACACTTGTCATCACATTGCTCCATAACACCTGTCATCACAGTGTTCCCTGCCCATGTCATCACAATGCTCCATGTCCCTTATAATTACAATGCTCCATGCCATTTTCCTCACAATGCTCCAGAATTCCTGTCATCAAAATGTTCCATGAACGGGGCATCACAATTCTCCATGGCCCTTGTCATCACAATGCTCCAGAATTTTTGTCATCACAATGTTTCATGACCATGTCTTCGCTATGCTACATGAACCTGGTCATCACAGTTCTCCATGACCTTTGTCATCACAATGCTCTATGTCGATTTTCATCACAATTCTCATTGACCACTTTAATCACTATGCTCGATGATCATTTTCATCACATTTCTCTATTGTCATTACAATTCCCCATGGTCCCTTTCTTCACAATGCTCAATGATGCCTGTCATCACAATGCTCCATGGATTTGTTATCACAATGCTCCAGGACCAGTTTCATCACAATTCTCCATCCCACTTGTCATCACAGTGCACAATGAAACCTTTCATTACAATGCTCCATGACACTGTCATCACAATGCTCCATGGCCTTTATCGTCACAATGCTCCCAGGCACTTTTCATCACGATATTCCATGAAAATTTTCATCACATTGCTCCATGACCATTGTCATCACAATATTCCATACCCTTGTCAACACAATCCTGCATAATTCCTGTCATCAAAATTCTCCATGACTGCTGTCATTCCAATAATCCAGGACAATTTTCACAACAATGCTTCATGCCCCCAGTCATCACAGTGCTCCATGTTACCTTTCATCTCAATTCCTAGATGATCAATGTCATCAAAATGCCCCATGACACCTGTCATCACAATTCGCTATGACCCTTGTCATCACAATACTCTATGAACCGTGTCATCACAGTGTTCCAGGACACATGTCATCACAATGATCCATGACTTCTTTCATCACAATGCTCCAATACACCTGTTCTCACAATGCCTCATGACGCCTGTTATCATATTGCTCCATGATCTCTTTCATCACAATGCTCCATGACCACTGTCATCACCATGCCTCATAATGCCTGTCATCTCAATGCTCCATGGCCCTTTTCATCTCAATGCTCCATGAACACAGTCATCACAATATTCCCTGCCCTTTTCATCACAATGCTCCATGGACGCTGTCATCACAATGCTCCATGCCCTTGTCATCAAAATGCTCCAGAACTTTTCTCATCATAATACTCCATGCCAATGTCATCAAAATGCCCCATGACACTTGTCATCACAATGCTCTATGGCCTTTGTCATCACAATGTTCCATGGCCCGTGTCATCACAGTGCTCCATGATACCTTTCATCACAATTCTAGATGACCACTGTCATCACAATGCCCCATGACAGATGTCATCACAATTCGCCATGGTCCTTGTCATCACAATGCTCCATGAACCGTGTCATCACAAGGGTCCAGGACACTTGTCATCACAATGATCCATGATTACTTTCATCACAATGATCCATGAAACCTGTCATCTCAATGCTCCATAGCCTTTGTATTCACAATGCTCCATGGACCCTGTACTCACAGTGCTCCATGACCCCTTTCATCACAATGCTCCAAGACCAGTTTCACCACAATGCCCCATGACACCTGCCTTCAGAAATCTCCAAGGCCTCTCTTAACAAAAACTCCATGATCCCTATCAGCACAATGTTCCATGACAATTTTCATCACAATCCTCCATGACCCCTGTCATCACAAAGTTCTCTGCCCATATCATCACAATGCTCCTTGTCACCTTTAATCACAATGCTCCATGCACTTTCATCACATTGCTCCAGAAATCTTGTCATCGCTATGTTCCTTGACCGTGTCATCACAATGCTCCATGACCCTTGTCATCACAAAGCTCCATGACCCCTTTCATCACAATGATCCATGACTCCTTTCCTCACAGTGCTCCAGTAACCTTTTCATCACAATGCTCCATGCCATTGTCAGCACAATGTTCCTTGGAACCTGTCATCAAAATGCTCCATCCCCTTTTCATCACAATGCTCCAGATATCCTATCATTACAATGATCCGTGCCCGTGTCATCACAGTGCTCCGTGCCATTGTCATCACAATGCTAAATGGACCCTGTAATCTCAATGCTCCATGCCCTTGTCATCACAATGAATCAGAACACTTGTCAACATTATACTCCATTCCCGTGTCATTCCATTGCTGAATGACACTTGTCATCAAAATGTTCCTTGGCCTTTGTCATCACAGTGCTCCATGATACCTTTAATCAAAATTCTACATGACCACTGTCATCACAATGCAAGATGACACGTGTCATCACAATGCGCCTTGCCCTTTGTCATCTCAATGCTGTATGAACCATGTCATCACTAGGTTCCAGGACACTTGTCATCACAATGATCCATTACCACTTTCATCACAATGCTCCATGAAATCTGTTATCTCAATGCTCCATGGCCTTTGAATTCAGAATGCTCCATTGTCCCGATAATCGCGTTGCTCCATGAAAACTTTCATCACAATGCTCCTTTACCACTGTCACCATAAGGCCCCATGACGTCTCTCATCACTGTGCTCCAAGACCCCTCTCATCAAAATGCTCCATGATCTGTGTCAGCCCAATATTGCATGACACTTGTCATCACAATGCTCCAAGACCAGTGTCATCACAAATTTCTCTGTCCATATCATCACAATGCTCCTTGTCAGCTTTAATCACAATGCTCCATGCCCTTATCATCACAATGCTCCAGGTCTGTTGTCATCACCATGCTTCATGCCCGTGTCTTCTAAAAGCTCCATGAAACTTGTCTTCACAATGCTCCATGAATCTTGTCTTCACAATGCTCCATGGCCCATGTCATCACAGTGCTACATGACCCCTGTCAACACAATGCTCTATGGCCTTTGTCATCACAATGCTCCGTGACCCCTGTCTACACAAGCCTGATTACAACTGTCATCAAAATGCTAAATGGCACTGGTCATCACAATGCTCTATGACGCCTGTCATCACTATTCTCCATGTCACGTGTTATCACAATGCTCCATGGCCCCTGTAATCACAGTACTCCATGACTCATTTCATGACAATGCCCTCTGCCACCTCTCATCACAATTCTCCATGGCATTTGTCATCACGATGCTCCATGACACCTGTCATCACAATGCTCCATGACACTTGTCATCACAATGCTTGATGGCCCTTGTCATCACAATGTTCCTTAGTGCATTTCAGCGCAATGCTCCATGACAACTTTCATCAAAATACTCCAAGATTTGTTTCATCACAATGCTCCATGGCCCTTGTCATTACAAATCCACATGATCCATTTCATCACAATTCTCCATGGCAACTTACATAGAAATGCTCCATGACCCTGTCATCACAGTGCCCAATGATACCTGTTTTACAATGATCCATGACCCTTGTCATCACAAGGCTCCATGACCCCTGTCATCACGATGCTCCATGGCCCTTGTCATCACAATGCTCCATGAAACATTTCCTCACAATGCTCCAGTACGCCTTTCATCCAAATTCCCCATGGCCACTGTCATCACAATTCTCCAAGGACCCTGTCATCGTAATGGTCCATGACCCGTTTCATCTCAATGGTCCATGACACCTGTCATCACAATGCTTCATGGCCTTTGTCATCACAATGCTCCATGGCACCGGAAATCACAGTGGTCCCTGACCCGTTTCATCTCAATGCTCCATGACCTCACTCATCACAATGCCCCATGACCAATGTAATCAAAATGCTCTATGGCCCATGTCATCACACTACTCCAAGCCTTTGTCATCAAACTGCTCAATGGCCCCTGTAATCACAATGTTCCATTCACTTGTCATCACAAGGCTCCAGTACCCTTGTAATTATCATGTTCCATGTCCGTTTCATCACCTTGCTCCATGACACATGTCATCACAATGCTCCATGGCCCCTCTCATTACTGTGCTCCATAATAACTTTAATCACATTTCTAGATGACCACTGCCATCACAATGCCCAATAACGTTGTCATCACAATTCGCCATGACCATTGTCATCAAAATGCTCCATGAACCATGTCATCACAGGGTCCCAGGACACTTGTCATCAAAATGATCCATTACTACCTTCATCTCAATGCTCCATGACTACTCCCATCTCAATGCCCCATGACGCCTGTCATCACAATTCTCCAAGGCCCCTCTCCTCACAATGCTCCCTGACACTTGTCATCACATTGCTCCATAACACCTGTCATCACAGTGTTCCCTGCCCATGTCATCACAATGCTCCATGTCCCCTATAATCACAATGCTCCATGCCTTTTTCCTCACAATGCTCCAGAATTATTGTCATCACAATGTTCCATGACCGAGGCATCACAATGATACATGGCCCTTGTCATCACAATGCTCCAGAATTCTTCTCATCACACTGTTCCATGACCGTGTCATCACACTGCTACATGACCCTGGTCATCACAGTTCTCCATGACCTTTGTCATCACAATGCTCTATGTCGATTTTCATCACAATTCTCAATGACCACTTTAATCACTATGCTCGCTGACCATTTTCGTCACATTTCTCTATTGTCATTACAATTCCCAATGGTCCGTTTCTTCACAATGCTCCATGATGCCTGTCATCACAATGCTCCATGGCTTTTGTTATCACAATGCTCCAGGACAAGTTTCATCACAATACTCCATCCCCCTTGTCATCACAGTGCACAATGAAACCTTCCATTACAATGCTCCATGACACTTGTCATCACAGTGCTCCATGGCCTTTATCATCACAATGCTCCCAGGCACTTTTCATCACGAAGTTCCATGAAAACTTTCATCACATTGCTCCATAACCATTGTCATCACAATAGTCCATACCCTTGTCAACACAATGCTGCGTAATCCCTGTCATCAAAATTCTCCATGACTGCTGTCATCCCAATAATCCAGGACAATTTTCATAATAATGCTTCATGCCCCCAGTCATCACAGTGCTCCATGATACCTTTCATCACAATTCCTATATGATCAATGTCATCACACTGCCCCAAGACACCTGTCATCACATTTCACTATGACCCTTTTCATCACAATACTCGATGAACCGTGTCATCACAGTGTTCCAGGACACATGTCATCACAATGATCCATGACTACTTTCATCACAACGCTCCAATACACCGGTCATCACAAAGCTCCATGGCCCCTGTTATCATATTGCTCCATGATCTCTTTCATCACAATGCTCCATGACCAGTGTCATCACCATGCCTTATGACGCCTGTCATCTCAATGTTCCATAGCCCTTGTCATCACAGTGCTCCAAGCCTTTGTCATCACACTGCTCCATGACCCCTGTAATCACAATGCTCCATGCCCTTGTCATCACAAGGCTCCAGAACTCTTCTCATTATAATGCTCCATGTCCGTTTCATCACCATGCTCCATGACACCTCTCATCACAATGCTCCATGGCCCTTCTCATTACTGTGCTCCATAATAAATTTAATCACATTTCTAGATGACCACTGGCATCACAATGCCCCATGACATTGTCATCACAATTCGCCATGACGATTGTCATCACAATGATCCATGAACCATGTCATCACAGGGTCCCAGGACTCTTGTCATCACAGTGATCCATTACCACTCTCATCACAATGCTCCATGACCACTGTCATCTCAATGCTCAATGGCCTTTGTATTCACCATCCTCCATGGCCTCTCTCATCACAGTGCTCCATAACACCTTTCATCATAATGCTCCATAACCACTGCCATCTCAATGCCCCATGACGCCTGTCATCACAATTCTCCAAGGCCCCTCTCAACACAATTCTCCATGACACTTGTCATCACATTGCTCCATAACACCTGTCATCACAGTGTTCCCTGCCCATGTCATCACAATGCTCCATGTCCCTTATAATTACAATGCTCCATGCCATTTTCCTCACAATGCTCCAGAATTCCTGTCATCAAAATGTTCCATGAACGGGGCATCACAATTCTCCATGGCCCTTGTCATCACAATGCTCCAGAATTTTTGTCATCACAATGTTTCATGACCATGTCTTCGCTATGCTACATGAACCTGGTCATCACAGTTCTCCATGACCTTTGTCATCACAATGCTCTATGTCGATTTTCATCACAATTCTCATTGACCACTTTAATCACTATGCTCGATGATCATTTTCATCACATTTCTCTATTGTCATTACAATTCCCCATGGTCCCTTTCTTCACAATGCTCAATGATGCCTGTCATCACAATGCTCCATGGATTTGTTATCACAATGCTCCAGGACCAGTTTCATCACAATTCTCCATCCCACTTGTCATCACAGTGCACAATGAAACCTTTCATTACAATGCTCCATGACACTGTCATCACAATGTTCCATGGCCTTTATCGTCACAATGCTCCCAGGCACTTTTCATCACGATATTCCATGAAAATTTTCATCACATTGCTCCATGACCATTGTCATCACAATATTCCATACCCTTGTCAACACAATCCTGCATAATTCCTGTCATCAAAATTCTCCATGACTGCTGTCATTCCAATAATCCAGGACAATTTTCACAACAATGCTTCATGCCCCCAGTCATCACAGTGCTCCATGTTACCTTTCATCTCAATTCCTAGATGATCAATGTCATCAAAATGCCCCATGACACCTGTCATCACAATTCGCTATGACCCTTGTCATCACAATACTCTATGAACCGTGTCATCACAGTGTTCCAGGACACATGTCATCACAATGATCCATGACTTCTTTCATCACAATGCTCCAATACACCTGTTCTCACAATGCCTCATGACGCCTGTTATCATATTGCTCCATGATCTCTTTCATCACAATGCTCCATGACCACTGTCATCACCATGCCTCATAATGCCTGTCATCTCAATGCTCCATGGCCCTTTTCATCTCAATGCTCCATGAACACAGTCATCACAATATTCCCTGCCCTTTTCATCACAATGCTCCATGGACGCTGTCATCACAATGCTCCATGCCCTTGTCATCAAAATGCTCCAGAACTTTTCTCATCATAATACTCCATGCCAATGTCATCAAAATGCCCCATGACACTTGTCATCACAATGCTCTATGGCCTTTGTCATCACAATGTTCCATGGCCCGTGTCATCACAGTGCTCCATGATACCTTTCATCACAATTCTAGATGACCACTGTCATCACAATGCCCCATGACAGATGTCATCACAATTCGCCATGGTCCTTGTCATCACAATGCTCCATGAACCGTGTCATCACAAGGGTCCAGGACACTTGTCATCACAATGATCCATGATTACTTTCATCACAATGATCCATGAAACCTGTCATCTCAATGCTCCATAGCCTTTGTATTCACAATGCTCCATGGACCCTGTACTCACAGTGCTCCATGACCCCTTTCATCACAATGCTCCAAGACCAGTTTCACCACAATGCCCCATGACACCTGCCTTCAGAAATCTCCAAGGCCTCTCTTAACAAAAACTCCATGATCCCTATCAGCACAATGTTCCATGACAATTTTCATCACAATCCTCCATGACCCCTGTCATCACAAAGTTCTCTGCCCATATCATCACAATGCTCCTTGTCACCTTTAATTACAATGCTCCATGCACTTTCATCACATTGCTCCAGAAATCTTGTCATCGCTATGTTCCTTGACCATGTCATCACAATGCTCCATGACCCTTGTCATCACAAAGCTCCATGACCCCTTTCATCACAATGATCCATGACTCCTTTCCTCACAGTGCTCCAGTAACCTTTTCATCACAATGCTCCATGCCATTGTCAGCACAATGTTCCTTGGAACCTGTCATCAAAATGCTCCATCCCCTTTTCATCACAATGCTCCAGATATCCTATCATTACAATGATCCGTGCCCGTGTCATCACAGTGCTCCGTGCCATTGTCATCACAATGCTAAATGGACCCTGTAATCTCAATGCTCCATGCCCTTGTCATCACAATGAATCAGAACACTTGTCATCATTATACTCCATTCCCGTGTCATTCCATTGCTGAATGACACTTGTCATCAAAATGTTCCTTGGCCTTTGTCATCACAGTGCTCCATGATACCTTTAATCAAAATTCTACATGACCACTGTCATCACAATGCAAGATGACACGTGTCATCACAATGCGCCTTGCCCTTTGTCATCTCAATGCTGTATGAACCATGTCATCACTAGGTTCCAGGACACTTGTCATCACAATGATCCATTACCACTTTCATCACAATGCTCCATGAAATCTGTTATCTCAATGCTCCATGGCCTTTGAATTCAGAATGCTCCATTGTCCCGATAATCGCGTTGCTCCATGAAAACTTTCATCACAATGCTCCTTTACCACTGTCACCATAAGGCCCCATGACGTCTCTCATCACTGTGCTCCAAGACCCCTCTCATCAAAATGCTCCATGATCTGTGTCAGCCCAATATTGCATGACACTTGTCATCACAATGCTCCAAGACCAGTGTCATCACAAATTTCTCTGTCCATATCATCACAATGCTCCTTGTCAGCTTTAATCACAATGCTCCATGCCCTTATCATCACAATGCTCCAGGTCTGTTGTCATCACCATGCTTCATGCCCGTGTCTTCTAAAAGCTCCATGAAACTTGTCTTCACAATGCTCCATGAATCTTGTCTTCACAATGCTCCATGGCCCATGTCATCACAGTGCTACATGACCCCTGTCAACACAATGCTCTATGGCCTTTGTCATCACAATGCTCCGTGACCCCTGTCTACACAAGCCTGATTACAACTGTCATCAAAATGCTAAATGGCACTGGTCATCACAATGCTCTATGACGCCTGTCATCACTATTCTCCATGTCACGTGTTATCACAATGCTCCATGGCCCCTGTAATCACAGTACTCCATGACTCATTTCATGACAATGCCCTCTGCCACCTCTCATCACAATTCTCCATGGCATTTGTCATCACGATGCTCCATGACACCTGTCATCACAATGCTCCATGACACTTGTCATCACAATGCTTGATGGCCCTTGTCATCACAATGTTCCTTAGTGCATTTCAGCGCAATGCTCCATGACAACTTTCATCAAAATACTCCAAGATTTGTTTCATCACAATGCTCCATGGCCCTTGTCATTACAAATCCACATGATCCATTTCATCACAATTCTCCATGGCAACTTACATAGAAATGCTCCATGACCCTGTCATCACAGTGCCCAATGATACCTGTTTTACAATGATCCATGACCCTTGTCATCACAAGGCTCCATGACCCCTGTCATCACGATGCTCCATGGCCCTTGTCATCACAATGCTCCATGAAACATTTCCTCACAATGCTCCAGTACGCCTTTCATCCAAATTCCCCATGGCCACTGTCATCACAATTCTCCAAGGACCCTGTCATCGTAATGGTCCATGACCCGTTTCATCTCAATGGTCCATGACACCTGTCATCACAATGCTTCATGGCCTTTGTCATCACAATGCTCCATGGCACCGGAAATCACAGTGGTCCCTGACCCGTTTCATCTCAATGCTCCATGACCTCACTCATCACAATGCCCCATGACCAATGTAATCAAAATGCTCTATGGCCCATGTCATCACACTACTCCAAGCCTTTGTCATCAAACTGCTCAATGGCCCCTGTAATCACAATGTTCCATTCACTTGTCATCACAAGGCTCCAGTACCCTTGTAATTATCATGTTCCATGTCCGTTTCATCACCTTGCTCCATGACACATGTCATCACAATGCTCCATGGCCCCTCTCATTACTGTGCTCCATAATAACTTTAATCACATTTCTAGATGACCACTGCCATCACAATGCCCAATAACGTTGTCATCACAATTCGCCATGACCATTGTCATCAAAATGCTCCATGAACCATGTCATCACAGGGTCCCAGGACACTTGTCATCAAAATGATCCATTACTACCTTCATCTCAATGCTCCATGACTACTCCCATCTCAATGCCCCATGACGCCTGTCATCACAATTCTCCAAGGCCCCTCTCCTCACAATGCTCCCTGACACTTGTCATCACATTGCTCCATAACACCTGTCATCACAGTGTTCCCTGCCCATGTCATCACAATGCTCCATGTCCCCTATAATCACAATGCTCCATGCCTTTTTCCTCACAATGCTCCAGAATTATTGTCATCACAATGTTCCATGACCGAGGCATCACAATGATACATGGCCCTTGTCATCACAATGCTCCAGAATTCTTCTCATCACACTGTTCCATGACCGTGTCATCACACTGCTACATGACCCTGGTCATCACAGTTCTCCATGACCTTTGTCATCACAATGCTCTATGTCGATTTTCATCACAATTCTCAATGACCACTTTAATCACTATGCTCGCTGACCATTTTCGTCACATTTCTCTATTGTCATTACAATTCCCAATGGTCCGTTTCTTCACAATGCTCCATGATGCCTGTCATCACAATGCTCCATGGCTTTTGTTATCACAATGCTCCAGGACAAGTTTCATCACAATACTCCATCCCCCTTGTCATCACAGTGCACAATGAAACCTTCCATTACAATGCTCCATGACACTTGTCATCACAGTGCTCCATGGCCTTTATCATCACAATGCTCCCAGGCACTTTTCATCACGAAGTTCCATGAAAACTTTCATCACATTGCTCCATAACCATTGTCATCACAATAGTCCATACCCTTGTCAACACAATGCTGCGTAATCCCTGTCATCAAAATTCTCCATGACTGCTGTCATCCCAATAATCCAGGACAATTTTCATAATAATGCTTCATGCCCCCAGTCATCACAGTGCTCCATGATACCTTTCATCACAATTCCTATATGATCAATGTCATCACACTGCCCCAAGACACCTGTCATCACATTTCACTATGACCCTTTTCATCACAATACTCGATGAACCGTGTCATCACAGTGTTCCAGGACACATGTCATCACAATGATCCATGACTACTTTCATCACAACGCTCCAATACACCGGTCATCACAAAGCTCCATGGCCCCTGTTATCATATTGCTCCATGATCTCTTTCATCACAATGCTCCATGACCAGTGTCATCACCATGCCTTATGACGCCTGTCATCTCAATGTTCCATAGCCCTTGTCATCACAGTGCTCCAAGCCTTTGTCATCACACTGCTCCATGACCCCTGTAATCACAATGCTCCATGCCCTTGTCATCACAAGGCTCCAGAACTCTTCTCATTATAATGCTCCATGTCCGTTTCATCACCATGCTCCATGACACCTCTCATCACAATGCTCCATGGCCCTTCTCATTACTGTGCTCCATAATAAATTTAATCACATTTCTAGATGACCACTGGCATCACAATGCCCCATGACATTGTCATCACAATTCGCCATGACGATTGTCATCACAATGATCCATGAACCATGTCATCACAGGGTCCCAGGACTCTTGTCATCACAGTGATCCATTACCACTCTCATCACAATGCTCCATGACCACTGTCATCTCAATGCTCAATGGCCTTTGTATTCACCATCCTCCATGGCCTCTCTCATCACAGTGCTCCATAACACCTTTCATCATAATGCTCCATAACCACTGCCATCTCAATGCCCCATGACGCCTGTCATCACAATTCTCCAAGGCCCCTCTCAACACAATTCTCCATGACACTTGTCATCACATTGCTCCATAACACCTGTCATCACAGTGTTCCCTGCCCATGTCATCACAATGCTCCATGTCCCTTATAATTACAATGCTCCATGCCATTTTCCTCACAATGCTCCAGAATTCCTGTCATCAAAATGTTCCATGAACGGGGCATCACAATTCTCCATGGCCCTTGTCATCACAATGCTCCAGAATTTTTGTCATCACAATGTTTCATGACCATGTCTTCGCTATGCTACATGAACCTGGTCATCACAGTTCTCCATGACCTTTGTCATCACAATGCTCTATGTCGATTTTCATCACAATTCTCATTGACCACTTTAATCACTATGCTCGATGATCATTTTCATCACATTTCTCTATTGTCATTACAATTCCCCATGGTCCCTTTCTTCACAATGCTCAATGATGCCTGTCATCACAATGCTCCATGGATTTGTTATCACAATGCTCCAGGACCAGTTTCATCACAATTCTCCATCCCACTTGTCATCACAGTGCACAATGAAACCTTTCATTACAATGCTCCATGACACTGTCATCACAATGCTCCATGGCCTTTATCGTCACAATGCTCCCAGGCACTTTTCATCACGATATTCCATGAAAATTTTCATCACATTGCTCCATGACCATTGTCATCACAATATTCCATACCCTTGTCAACACAATCCTGCATAATTCCTGTCATCAAAATTCTCCATGACTGCTGTCATTCCAATAATCCAGGACAATTTTCACAACAATGCTTCATGCCCCCAGTCATCACAGTGCTCCATGTTACCTTTCATCTCAATTCCTAGATGATCAATGTCATCAAAATGCCCCATGACACCTGTCATCACAATTCGCTATGACCCTTGTCATCACAATACTCTATGAACCGTGTCATCACAGTGTTCCAGGACACATGTCATCACAATGATCCATGACTTCTTTCATCACAATGCTCCAATACACCTGTTCTCACAATGCCTCATGACGCCTGTTATCATATTGCTCCATGATCTCTTTCATCACAATGCTCCATGACCACTGTCATCACCATGCCTCATAATGCCTGTCATCTCAATGCTCCATGGCCCTTTTCATCTCAATGCTCCATGAACACAGTCATCACAATATTCCCTGCCCTTTTCATCACAATGCTCCATGGACGCTGTCATCACAATGCTCCATGCCCTTGTCATCAAAATGCTCCAGAACTTTTCTCATCATAATACTCCATGCCAATGTCATCAAAATGCCCCATGACACTTGTCATCACAATGCTCTATGGCCTTTGTCATCACAATGTTCCATGGCCCGTGTCATCACAGTGCTCCATGATACCTTTCATCACAATTCTAGATGACCACTGTCATCACAATGCCCCATGACAGATGTCATCACAATTCGCCATGGTCCTTGTCATCACAATGCTCCATGAACCGTGTCATCACAAGGGTCCAGGACACTTGTCATCACAATGATCCATGATTACTTTCATCACAATGATCCATGAAACCTGTCATCTCAATGCTCCATAGCCTTTGTATTCACAATGCTCCATGGACCCTGTACTCACAGTGCTCCATGACCCCTTTCATCACAATGCTCCAAGACCAGTTTCACCACAATGCCCCATGACACCTGCCTTCAGAAATCTCCAAGGCCTCTCTTAACAAAAACTCCATGATCCCTATCAGCACAATGTTCCATGACAATTTTCATCACAATCCTCCATGACCCCTGTCATCACAAAGTTCTCTGCCCATATCATCACAATGCTCCTTGTCACCTTTAATCACAATGCTCCATGCACTTTCATCACATTGCTCCAGAAATCTTGTCATCGCTATGTTCCTTGACCGTGTCATCACAATGCTCCATGACCCTTGTCATCACAAAGCTCCATGACCCCTTTCATCACAATGATCCATGACTCCTTTCCTCACAGTGCTCCAGTAACCTTTTCATCACAATGCTCCATGCCATTGTCAGCACAATGTTCCTTGGAACCTGTCATCAAAATGCTCCATCCCCTTTTCATCACAATGCTCCAGATATCCTATCATTACAATGATCCGTGCCCGTGTCATCACAGTGCTCCGTGCCATTGTCATCACAATGCTAAATGGACCCTGTAATCTCAATGCTCCATGCCCTTGTCATCACAATGAATCAGAACACTTGTCAACATTATACTCCATTCCCGTGTCATTCCATTGCTGAATGACACTTGTCATCAAAATGTTCCTTGGCCTTTGTCATCACAGTGCTCCATGATACCTTTAATCAAAATTCTACATGACCACTGTCATCACAATGCAAGATGACACGTGTCATCACAATGCGCCTTGCCCTTTGTCATCTCAATGCTGTATGAACCATGTCATCACTAGGTTCCAGGACACTTGTCATCACAATGATCCATTACCACTTTCATCACAATGCTCCATGAAATCTGTTATCTCAATGCTCCATGGCCTTTGAATTCAGAATGCTCCATTGTCCCGATAATCGCGTTGCTCCATGAAAACTTTCATCACAATGCTCCTTTACCACTGTCACCATAAGGCCCCATGACGTCTCTCATCACTGTGCTCCAAGACCCCTCTCATCAAAATGCTCCATGATCTGTGTCAGCCCAATATTGCATGACACTTGTCATCACAATGCTCCAAGACCAGTGTCATCACAAATTTCTCTGTCCATATCATCACAATGCTCCTTGTCAGCTTTAATCACAATGCTCCATGCCCTTATCATCACAATGCTCCAGGTCTGTTGTCATCACCATGCTTCATGCCCGTGTCTTCTAAAAGCTCCATGAAACTTGTCTTCACAATGCTCCATGAATCTTGTCTTCACAATGCTCCATGGCCCATGTCATCACAGTGCTACATGACCCCTGTCAACACAATGCTCTATGGCCTTTGTCATCACAATGCTCCGTGACCCCTGTCTACACAAGCCTGATTACAACTGTCATCAAAATGCTAAATGGCACTGGTCATCACAATGCTCTATGACGCCTGTCATCACTATTCTCCATGTCACGTGTTATCACAATGCTCCATGGCCCCTGTAATCACAGTACTCCATGACTCATTTCATGACAATGCCCTCTGCCACCTCTCATCACAATTCTCCATGGCATTTGTCATCACGATGCTCCATGACACCTGTCATCACAATGCTCCATGACACTTGTCATCACAATGCTTGATGGCCCTTGTCATCACAATGTTCCTTAGTGCATTTCAGCGCAATGCTCCATGACAACTTTCATCAAAATACTCCAAGATTTGTTTCATCACAATGCTCCATGGCCCTTGTCATTACAAATCCACATGATCCATTTCATCACAATTCTCCATGGCAACTTACATAGAAATGCTCCATGACCCTGTCATCACAGTGCCCAATGATACCTGTTTTACAATGATCCATGACCCTTGTCATCACAAGGCTCCATGACCCCTGTCATCACGATGCTCCATGGCCCTTGTCATCACAATGCTCCATGAAACATTTCCTCACAATGCTCCAGTACGCCTTTCATCCAAATTCCCCATGGCCACTGTCATCACAATTCTCCAAGGACCCTGTCATCGTAATGGTCCATGACCCGTTTCATCTCAATGGTCCATGACACCTGTCATCACAATGCTTCATGGCCTTTGTCATCACAATGCTCCATGGCACCGGAAATCACAGTGGTCCCTGACCCGTTTCATCTCAATGCTCCATGACCTCACTCATCACAATGCCCCATGACCAATGTAATCAAAATGCTCTATGGCCCATGTCATCACACTACTCCAAGCCTTTGTCATCAAACTGCTCAATGGCCCCTGTAATCACAATGTTCCATTCACTTGTCATCACAAGGCTCCAGTACCCTTGTAATTATCATGTTCCATGTCCGTTTCATCACCTTGCTCCATGACACATGTCATCACAATGCTCCATGGCCCCTCTCATTACTGTGCTCCATAATAACTTTAATCACATTTCTAGATGACCACTGCCATCACAATGCCCAATAACGTTGTCATCACAATTCGCCATGACCATTGTCATCAAAATGCTCCATGAACCATGTCATCACAGGGTCCCAGGACACTTGTCATCAAAATGATCCATTACTACCTTCATCTCAATGCTCCATGACTACTCCCATCTCAATGCCCCATGACGCCTGTCATCACAATTCTCCAAGGCCCCTCTCCTCACAATGCTCCCTGACACTTGTCATCACATTGCTCCATAACACCTGTCATCACAGTGTTCCCTGCCCATGTCATCACAATGCTCCATGTCCCCTATAATCACAATGCTCCATGCCTTTTTCCTCACAATGCTCCAGAATTATTGTCATCACAATGTTCCATGACCGAGGCATCACAATGATACATGGCCCTTGTCATCACAATGCTCCAGAATTCTTCTCATCACACTGTTCCATGACCGTGTCATCACACTGCTACATGACCCTGGTCATCACAGTTCTCCATGACCTTTGTCATCACAATGCTCTATGTCGATTTTCATCACAATTCTCAATGACCACTTTAATCACTATGCTCGCTGACCATTTTCGTCACATTTCTCTATTGTCATTACAATTCCCAATGGTCCGTTTCTTCACAATGCTCCATGATGCCTGTCATCACAATGCTCCATGGCTTTTGTTATCACAATGCTCCAGGACAAGTTTCATCACAATACTCCATCCCCCTTGTCATCACAGTGCACAATGAAACCTTCCATTACAATGCTCCATGACACTTGTCATCACAGTGCTCCATGGCCTTTATCATCACAATGCTCCCAGGCACTTTTCATCACGAAGTTCCATGAAAACTTTCATCACATTGCTCCATAACCATTGTCATCACAATAGTCCATACCCTTGTCAACACAATGCTGCGTAATCCCTGTCATCAAAATTCTCCATGACTGCTGTCATCCCAATAATCCAGGACAATTTTCATAATAATGCTTCATGCCCCCAGTCATCACAGTGCTCCATGATACCTTTCATCACAATTCCTATATGATCAATGTCATCACACTGCCCCAAGACACCTGTCATCACATTTCACTATGACCCTTTTCATCACAATACTCGATGAACCGTGTCATCACAGTGTTCCAGGACACATGTCATCACAATGATCCATGACTACTTTCATCACAACGCTCCAATACACCGGTCATCACAAAGCTCCATGGCCCCTGTTATCATATTGCTCCATGATCTCTTTCATCACAATGCTCCATGACCAGTGTCATCACCATGCCTTATGACGCCTGTCATCTCAATGTTCCATAGCCCTTGTCATCACAGTGCTCCAAGCCTTTGTCATCACACTGCTCCATGACCCCTGTAATCACAATGCTCCATGCCCTTGTCATCACAAGGCTCCAGAACTCTTCTCATTATAATGCTCCATGTCCGTTTCATCACCATGCTCCATGACACCTCTCATCACAATGCTCCATGGCCCTTCTCATTACTGTGCTCCATAATAAATTTAATCACATTTCTAGATGACCACTGGCATCACAATGCCCCATGACATTGTCATCACAATTCGCCATGACGATTGTCATCACAATGATCCATGAACCATGTCATCACAGGGTCCCAGGACTCTTGTCATCACAGTGATCCATTACCACTCTCATCACAATGCTCCATGACCACTGTCATCTCAATGCTCAATGGCCTTTGTATTCACCATCCTCCATGGCCTCTCTCATCACAGTGCTCCATAACACCTTTCATCATAATGCTCCATAACCACTGCCATCTCAATGCCCCATGACGCCTGTCATCACAATTCTCCAAGGCCCCTCTCAACACAATTCTCCATGACACTTGTCATCACATTGCTCCATAACACCTGTCATCACAGTGTTCCCTGCCCATGTCATCACAATGCTCCATGTCCCTTATAATTACAATGCTCCATGCCATTTTCCTCACAATGCTCCAGAATTCCTGTCATCAAAATGTTCCATGAACGGGGCATCACAATTCTCCATGGCCCTTGTCATCACAATGCTCCAGAATTTTTGTCATCACAATGTTTCATGACCATGTCTTCGCTATGCTACATGAACCTGGTCATCACAGTTCTCCATGACCTTTGTCATCACAATGCTCTATGTCGATTTTCATCACAATTCTCATTGACCACTTTAATCACTATGCTCGATGATCATTTTCATCACATTTCTCTATTGTCATTACAATTCCCCATGGTCCCTTTCTTCACAATGCTCAATGATGCCTGTCATCACAATGCTCCATGGATTTGTTATCACAATGCTCCAGGACCAGTTTCATCACAATTCTCCATCCCACTTGTCATCACAGTGCACAATGAAACCTTTCATTACAATGCTCCATGACACTGTCATCACAATGCTCCATGGCCTTTATCGTCACAATGCTCCCAGGCACTTTTCATCACGATATTCCATGAAAATTTTCATCACATTGCTCCATGACCATTGTCATCACAATATTCCATACCCTTGTCAACACAATCCTGCATAATTCCTGTCATCAAAATTCTCCATGACTGCTGTCATTCCAATAATCCAGGACAATTTTCACAACAATGCTTCATGCCCCCAGTCATCACAGTGCTCCATGTTACCTTTCATCTCAATTCCTAGATGATCAATGTCATCAAAATGCCCCATGACACCTGTCATCACAATTCGCTATGACCCTTGTCATCACAATACTCTATGAACCGTGTCATCACAGTGTTCCAGGACACATGTCATCACAATGATCCATGACTTCTTTCATCACAATGCTCCAATACACCTGTTCTCACAATGCCTCATGACGCCTGTTATCATATTGCTCCATGATCTCTTTCATCACAATGCTCCATGACCACTGTCATCACCATGCCTCATAATGCCTGTCATCTCAATGCTCCATGGCCCTTTTCATCTCAATGCTCCATGAACACAGTCATCACAATATTCCCTGCCCTTTTCATCACAATGCTCCATGGACGCTGTCATCACAATGCTCCATGCCCTTGTCATCAAAATGCTCCAGAACTTTTCTCATCATAATACTCCATGCCAATGTCATCAAAATGCCCCATGACACTTGTCATCACAATGCTCTATGGCCTTTGTCATCACAATGTTCCATGGCCCGTGTCATCACAGTGCTCCATGATACCTTTCATCACAATTCTAGATGACCACTGTCATCACAATGCCCCATGACAGATGTCATCACAATTCGCCATGGTCCTTGTCATCACAATGCTCCATGAACCGTGTCATCACAAGGGTCCAGGACACTTGTCATCACAATGATCCATGATTACTTTCATCACAATGATCCATGAAACCTGTCATCTCAATGCTCCATAGCCTTTGTATTCACAATGCTCCATGGACCCTGTACTCACAGTGCTCCATGACCCCTTTCATCACAATGCTCCAAGACCAGTTTCACCACAATGCCCCATGACACCTGCCTTCAGAAATCTCCAAGGCCTCTCTTAACAAAAACTCCATGATCCCTATCAGCACAATGTTCCATGACAATTTTCATCACAATCCTCCATGACCCCTGTCATCACAAAGTTCTCTGCCCATATCATCACAATGCTCCTTGTCACCTTTAATCACAATGCTCCATGCACTTTCATCACATTGCTCCAGAAATCTTGTCATCGCTATGTTCCTTGACCGTGTCATCACAATGCTCCATGACCCTTGTCATCACAAAGCTCCATGACCCCTTTCATCACAATGATCCATGACTCCTTTCCTCACAGTGCTCCAGTAACCTTTTCATCACAATGCTCCATGCCATTGTCAGCACAATGTTCCTTGGAACCTGTCATCAAAATGCTCCATCCCCTTTTCATCACAATGCTCCAGATATCCTATCATTACAATGATCCGTGCCCGTGTCATCACAGTGCTCCGTGCCATTGTCATCACAATGCTAAATGGACCCTGTAATCTCAATGCTCCATGCCCTTGTCATCACAATGAATCAGAACACTTGTCATCATTATACTCCATTCCCGTGTCATTCCATTGCTGAATGACACTTGTCATCAAAATGTTCCTTGGCCTTTGTCATCACAGTGCTCCATGATACCTTTAATCAAAATTCTACATGACCACTGTCATCACAATGCAAGATGACACGTGTCATCACAATGCGCCTTGCCCTTTGTCATCTCAATGCTGTATGAACCATGTCATCACTAGGTTCCAGGACACTTGTCATCACAATGATCCATTACCACTTTCATCACAATGCTCCATGAAATCTGTTATCTCAATGCTCCATGGCCTTTGAATTCAGAATGCTCCATTGTCCCGATAATCGCGTTGCTCCATGAAAACTTTCATCACAATGCTCCTTTACCACTGTCACCATAAGGCCCCATGACGTCTCTCATCACTGTGCTCCAAGACCCCTCTCATCAAAATGCTCCATGATCTGTGTCAGCCCAATATTGCATGACACTTGTCATCACAATGCTCCAAGACCAGTGTCATCACAAATTTCTCTGTCCATATCATCACAATGCTCCTTGTCAGCTTTAATCACAATGCTCCATGCCCTTATCATCACAATGCTCCAGGTCTGTTGTCATCACCATGCTTCATGCCCGTGTCTTCTAAAAGCTCCATGAAACTTGTCTTCACAATGCTCCATGAATCTTGTCTTCACAATGCTCCATGGCCCATGTCATCACAGTGCTACATGACCCCTGTCAACACAATGCTCTATGGCCTTTGTCATCACAATGCTCCGTGACCCCTGTCTACACAAGCCTGATTACAACTGTCATCAAAATGCTAAATGGCACTGGTCATCACAATGCTCTATGACGCCTGTCATCACTATTCTCCATGTCACGTGTTATCACAATGCTCCATGGCCCCTGTAATCACAGTACTCCATGACTCATTTCATGACAATGCCCTCTGCCACCTCTCATCACAATTCTCCATGGCATTTGTCATCACGATGCTCCATGACACCTGTCATCACAATGCTCCATGACACTTGTCATCACAATGCTTGATGGCCCTTGTCATCACAATGTTCCTTAGTGCATTTCAGCGCAATGCTCCATGACAACTTTCATCAAAATACTCCAAGATTTGTTTCATCCCAATGCTCCATGGCCCTTGTCATTACAAATCCACATGATCCATTTCATCACAATTCTCCATGGCAACTTACATAGAAATGCTCCATGACCCTGTCATCACAGTGCCCAATGATACCTGTTTTACAATGATCCATGACCCTTGTCATCACAAGGCTCCATGACCCCTGTCATCACGATGCTCCATGGCCCTTGTCATCACAATGCTCCAGGAAACATTTCCTCACAATGCTCCAGTACGCCTTTCATCCAAATTCCCCATGGCCACTGTCATCACAATTCTCCAAGGACCCTGTCATCGTAATGGTCCATGACCCGTTTCATCTCAATGGTCCATGACACCTGTCATCACAATGCTTCATGGCCTTTGTCATCACAATGCTCCATGGCACCGGAAATCACAGTGGTCCCTGACCCGTTTCATCTCAATGCTCCATGACCTCACTCATCACAATGCCCCATGACCAATGTAATCAAAATGCTCTATGGCCCATGTCATCACACTACTCCAAGCCTTTGTCATCAAACTGCTCAATGGCCCCTGTAATCACAATGTTCCATTCACTTGTCATCACAAGGCTCCAGTACCCTTGTAATTATCATGTTCCATGTCCGTTTCATCACCTTGCTCCATGACACATGTCATCACAATGCTCCATGGCCCCTCTCATTACTGTGCTCCATAATAACTTTAATCACATTTCTAGATGACCACTGCCATCACAATGCCCAATAACGTTGTCATCACAATTCGCCATGACCATTGTCATCAAAATGCTCCATGAACCATGTCATCACAGGGTCCCAGGACACTTGTCATCAAAATGATCCATTACTACCTTCATCTCAATGCTCCATGACTACTCCCATCTCAATGCCCCATGACGCCTGTCATCACAATTCTCCAAGGCCCCTCTCCTCACAATGCTCCCTGACACTTGTCATCACATTGCTCCATAACACCTGTCATCACAGTGTTCCCTGCCCATGTCATCACAATGCTCCATGTCCCCTATAATCACAATGCTCCATGCCTTTTTCCTCACAATGCTCCAGAATTATTGTCATCACAATGTTCCATGACCGAGGCATCACAATGATACATGGCCCTTGTCATCACAATGCTCCAGAATTCTTCTCATCACACTGTTCCATGACCGTGTCATCACACTGCTACATGACCCTGGTCATCACAGTTCTCCATGACCTTTGTCATCACAATGCTCTATGTCGATTTTCATCACAATTCTCAATGACCACTTTAATCACTATGCTCGCTGACCATTTTCGTCACATTTCTCTATTGTCATTACAATTCCCAATGGTCCGTTTCTTCACAATGCTCCATGATGCCTGTCATCACAATGCTCCATGGCTTTTGTTATCACAATGCTCCAGGACAAGTTTCATCACAATACTCCATCCCCCTTGTCATCACAGTGCACAATGAAACCTTCCATTACAATGCTCCATGACACTTGTCATCACAGTGCTCCATGGCCTTTATCATCACAATGCTCCCAGGCACTTTTCATCACGAAGTTCCATGAAAACTTTCATCACATTGCTCCATAACCATTGTCATCACAATAGTCCATACCCTTGTCAACACAATGCTGCGTAATCCCTGTCATCAAAATTCTCCATGACTGCTGTCATCCCAATAATCCAGGACAATTTTCATAATAATGCTTCATGCCCCCAGTCATCACAGTGCTCCATGATACCTTTCATCACAATTCCTATATGATCAATGTCATCACACTGCCCCAAGACACCTGTCATCACATTTCACTATGACCCTTTTCATCACAATACTCGATGAACCGTGTCATCACAGTGTTCCAGGACACATGTCATCACAATGATCCATGACTACTTTCATCACAACGCTCCAATACACCGGTCATCACAAAGCTCCATGGCCCCTGTTATCATATTGCTCCATGATCTCTTTCATCACAATGCTCCATGACCAGTGTCATCACCATGCCTTATGACGCCTGTCATCTCAATGTTCCATAGCCCTTGTCATCACAGTGCTCCAAGCCTTTGTCATCACACTGCTCCATGACCCCTGTAATCACAATGCTCCATGCCCTTGTCATCACAAGGCTCCAGAACTCTTCTCATTATAATGCTCCATGTCCGTTTCATCACCATGCTCCATGACACCTCTCATCACAATGCTCCATGGCCCTTCTCATTACTGTGCTCCATAATAAATTTAATCACATTTCTAGATGACCACTGGCATCACAATGCCCCATGACATTGTCATCACAATTCGCCATGACGATTGTCATCACAATGATCCATGAACCATGTCATCACAGGGTCCCAGGACTCTTGTCATCACAGTGATCCATTACCACTCTCATCACAATGCTCCATGACCACTGTCATCTCAATGCTCAATGGCCTTTGTATTCACCATCCTCCATGGCCTCTCTCATCACAGTGCTCCATAACACCTTTCATCATAATGCTCCATAACCACTGCCATCTCAATGCCCCATGACGCCTGTCATCACAATTCTCCAAGGCCCCTCTCAACACAATTCTCCATGACACTTGTCATCACATTGCTCCATAACACCTGTCATCACAGTGTTCCCTGCCCATGTCATCACAATGCTCCATGTCCCTTATAATTACAATGCTCCATGCCATTTTCCTCACAATGCTCCAGAATTCCTGTCATCAAAATGTTCCATGAACGGGGCATCACAATTCTCCATGGCCCTTGTCATCACAATGCTCCAGAATTTTTGTCATCACAATGTTTCATGACCATGTCTTCGCTATGCTACATGAACCTGGTCATCACAGTTCTCCATGACCTTTGTCATCACAATGCTCTATGTCGATTTTCATCACAATTCTCATTGACCACTTTAATCACTATGCTCGATGATCATTTTCATCACATTTCTCTATTGTCATTACAATTCCCCATGGTCCCTTTCTTCACAATGCTCAATGATGCCTGTCATCACAATGCTCCATGGATTTGTTATCACAATGCTCCAGGACCAGTTTCATCACAATTCTCCATCCCACTTGTCATCACAGTGCACAATGAAACCTTTCATTACAATGCTCCATGACACTGTCATCACAATGCTCCATGGCCTTTATCGTCACAATGCTCCCAGGCACTTTTCATCACGATATTCCATGAAAATTTTCATCACATTGCTCCATGACCATTGTCATCACAATATTCCATACCCTTGTCAACACAATCCTGCATAATTCCTGTCATCAAAATTCTCCATGACTGCTGTCATTCCAATAATCCAGGACAATTTTCACAACAATGCTTCATGCCCCCAGTCATCACAGTGCTCCATGTTACCTTTCATCTCAATTCCTAGATGATCAATGTCATCAAAATGCCCCATGACACCTGTCATCACAATTCGCTATGACCCTTGTCATCACAATACTCTATGAACCGTGTCATCACAGTGTTCCAGGACACATGTCATCACAATGATCCATGACTTCTTTCATCACAATGCTCCAATACACCTGTTCTCACAATGCCTCATGACGCCTGTTATCATATTGCTCCATGATCTCTTTCATCACAATGCTCCATGACCACTGTCATCACCATGCCTCATAATGCCTGTCATCTCAATGCTCCATGGCTCTTTTCATCTCAATGCTCCATGAACACAGTCATCACAATATTCCCTGCCCTTTTCATCACAATGCTCCATGGACGCTGTCATCACAATGCTCCATGCCCTTGTCATCAAAATGCTCCAGAACTTTTCTCATCATAATACTCCATGCCAATGTCATCAAAATGCCCCATGACACTTGTCATCACAATGCTCTATGGCCTTTGTCATCACAATGTTCCATGGCCCGTGTCATCACAGTGCTCCATGATACCTTTCATCACAATTCTAGATGACCACTGTCATCACAATGCCCCATGACAGATGTCATCACAATTCGCCATGGTCCTTGTCATCACAATGCTCCATGAACCGTGTCATCACAAGGGTCCAGGACACTTGTCATCACAATGATCCATGATTACTTTCATCACAATGATCCATGAAACCTGTCATCTCAATGCTCCATAGCCTTTGTATTCACAATGCTCCATGGACCCTGTACTCACAGTGCTCCATGACCCCTTTCATCACAATGCTCCAAGACCAGTTTCACCACAATGCCCCATGACACCTGCCTTCAGAAATCTCCAAGGCCTCTCTTAACAAAAACTCCATGATCCCTATCAGCACAATGTTCCATGACAATTTTCATCACAATCCTCCATGACCCCTGTCATCACAAAGTTCTCTGCCCATATCATCACAATGCTCCTTGTCACCTTTAATCACAATGCTCCATGCACTTTCATCACATTGCTCCAGAAATCTTGTCATCGCTATGTTCCTTGACCGTGTCATCACAATGCTCCATGACCCTTGTCATCACAAAGCTCCATGACCCCTTTCATCACAATGATCCATGACTCCTTTCCTCACAGTGCTCCAGTAACCTTTTCATCACAATGCTCCATGCCATTGTCAGCACAATGTTCCTTGGAACCTGTCATCAAAATGCTCCATCCCCTTTTCATCACAATGCTCCAGATATCCTATCATTACAATGATCCGTGCCCGTGTCATCACAGTGCTCCGTGCCATTGTCATCACAATGCTAAATGGACCCTGTAATCTCAATGCTCCATGCCCTTGTCATCACAATGAATCAGAACACTTGTCATCATTATACTCCATTCCCGTGTCATTCCATTGCTGAATGACACTTGTCATCAAAATGTTCCTTGGCCTTTGTCATCACAGTGCTCCATGATACCTTTAATCAAAATTCTACATGACCACTGTCATCACAATGCAAGATGACACGTGTCATCACAATGCGCCTTGCCCTTTGTCATCTCAATGCTGTATGAACCATGTCATCACTAGGTTCCAGGACACTTGTCATCACAATGATCCATTACCACTTTCATCACAATGCTCCATGAAATCTGTTATCTCAATGCTCCATGGCCTTTGAATTCAGAATGCTCCATTGTCCCGATAATCGCGTTGCTCCATGAAAACTTTCATCACAATGCTCCTTTACCACTGTCACCATAAGGCCCCATGACGTCTCTCATCACTGTGCTCCAAGACCCCTCTCATCAAAATGCTCCATGATCTGTGTCAGCCCAATATTGCATGACACTTGTCATCACAATGCTCCAAGACCAGTGTCATCACAAATTTCTCTGTCCATATCATCACAATGCTCCTTGTCAGCTTTAATCACAATGCTCCATGCCCTTATCATCACAATGCTCCAGGTCTGTTGTCATCACCATGCTTCATGCCCGTGTCTTCTAAAAGCTCCATGAAACTTGTCTTCACAATGCTCCATGAATCTTGTCTTCACAATGCTCCATGGCCCATGTCATCACAGTGCTACATGACCCCTGTCAACACAATGCTCTATGGCCTTTGTCATCACAATGCTCCGTGACCCCTGTCTACACAAGCCTGATTACAACTGTCATCAAAATGCTAAATGGCACTGGTCATCACAATGCTCTATGACGCCTGTCATCACTATTCTCCATGTCACGTGTTATCACAATGCTCCATGGCCCCTGTAATCACAGTACTCCATGACTCATTTCATGACAATGCCCTCTGCCACCTCTCATCACAATTCTCCATGGCATTTGTCATCACGATGCTCCATGACACCTGTCATCACAATGCTCCATGACACTTGTCATCACAATGCTTGATGGCCCTTGTCATCACAATGTTCCTTAGTGCATTTCAGCGCAATGCTCCATGACAACTTTCATCAAAATACTCCAAGATTTGTTTCATCACAATGCTCCATGGCCCTTGTCATTACAAATCCACATGATCCATTTCATCACAATTCTCCATGGCAACTTACATAGAAATGCTCCATGACCCTGTCATCACAGTGCCCAATGATACCTGTTTTACAATGATCCATGACCCTTGTCATCACAAGGCTCCATGACCCCTGTCATCACGATGCTCCATGGCCCTTGTCATCACAATGCTCCAGGAAACATTTCCTCACAATGCTCCAGTACGCCTTTCATCCAAATTCCCCATGGCCACTGTCATCACAATTCTCCAAGGACCCTGTCATCGTAATGGTCCATGACCCGTTTCATCTCAATGGTCCATGACACCTGTCATCACAATGCTTCATGGCCTTTGTCATCACAATGCTCCATGGCACCGGAAATCACAGTGGTCCCTGACCCGTTTCATCTCAATGCTCCATGACCTCACTCATCACAATGCCCCATGACCAATGTAATCAAAATGCTCTATGGCCCATGTCATCACACTACTCCAAGCCTTTGTCATCAAACTGCTCAATGGCCCCTGTAATCACAATGTTCCATTCACTTGTCATCACAAGGCTCCAGTACCCTTGTAATTATCATGTTCCATGTCCGTTTCATCACCTTGCTCCATGACACATGTCATCACAATGCTCCATGGCCCCTCTCATTACTGTGCTCCATAATAACTTTAATCACATTTCTAGATGACCACTGCCATCACAATGCCCAATAACGTTGTCATCACAATTCGCCATGACCATTGTCATCAAAATGCTCCATGAACCATGTCATCACAGGGTCCCAGGACACTTGTCATCAAAATGATCCATTACTACCTTCATCTCAATGCTCCATGACTACTCCCATCTCAATGCCCCATGACGCCTGTCATCACAATTCTCCAAGGCCCCTCTCCTCACAATGCTCCCTGACACTTGTCATCACATTGCTCCATAACACCTGTCATCACAGTGTTCCCTGCCCATGTCATCACAATGCTCCATGTCCCCTATAATCACAATGCTCCATGCCTTTTTCCTCACAATGCTCCAGAATTATTGTCATCACAATGTTCCATGACCGAGGCATCACAATGATACATGGCCCTTGTCATCACAATGCTCCAGAATTCTTCTCATCACACTGTTCCATGACCGTGTCATCACACTGCTACATGACCCTGGTCATCACAGTTCTCCATGACCTTTGTCATCACAATGCTCTATGTCGATTTTCATCACAATTCTCAATGACCACTTTAATCACTATGCTCGCTGACCATTTTCGTCACATTTCTCTATTGTCATTACAATTCCCAATGGTCCGTTTCTTCACAATGCTCCATGATGCCTGTCATCACAATGCTCCATGGCTTTTGTTATCACAATGCTCCAGGACAAGTTTCATCACAATACTCCATCCCCCTTGTCATCACAGTGCACAATGAAACCTTCCATTACAATGCTCCATGACACTTGTCATCACAGTGCTCCATGGCCTTTATCATCACAATGCTCCCAGGCACTTTTCATCACGAAGTTCCATGAAAACTTTCATCACATTGCTCCATAACCATTGTCATCACAATAGTCCATACCCTTGTCAACACAATGCTGCGTAATCCCTGTCATCAAAATTCTCCATGACTGCTGTCATCCCAATAATCCAGGACAATTTTCATAATAATGCTTCATGCCCCCAGTCATCACAGTGCTCCATGATACCTTTCATCACAATTCCTATATGATCAATGTCATCACACTGCCCCAAGACACCTGTCATCACATTTCACTATGACCCTTTTCATCACAATACTCGATGAACCGTGTCATCACAGTGTTCCAGGACACATGTCATCACAATGATCCATGACTACTTTCATCACAATGCTCCAATACACCGGTCATCACAAAGCTCCATGGCCCCTGTTATCATATTGCTCCATGATCTCTTTCATCACAATGCTCCATGACCAGTGTCATCACCATGCCTTATGACGCCTGTCATCTCAATGTTCCATAGCCCTTGTCATCACAGTGCTCCAAGCCTTTGTCATCACACTGCTCCATGACCCCTGTAATCACAATGCTCCATGCCCTTGTCATCACAAGGCTCCAGAACTCTTCTCATTATAATGCTCCATGTCCGTTTCATCACCATGCTCCATGACACCTCTCATCACAATGCTCCATGGCCCTTCTCATTACTGTGCTCCATAATAAATTTAATCACATTTCTAGATGACCACTGGCATCACAATGCCCCATGACATTGTCATCACAATTCGCCATGACGATTGTCATCACAATGATCCATGAACCATGTCATCACAGGGTCCCAGGACTCTTGTCATCACAGTGATCCATTACCACTCTCATCACAATGCTCCATGACCACTGTCATCTCAATGCTCAATGGCCTTTGTATTCACCATCCTCCATGGCCTCTCTCATCACAGTGCTCCATAACACCTTTCATCATAATGCTCCATAACCACTGCCATCTCAATGCCCCATGACGCCTGTCATCACAATTCTCCAAGGCCCCTCTCAACACAATTCTCCATGACACTTGTCATCACATTGCTCCATAACACCTGTCATCACAGTGTTCCCTGCCCATGTCATCACAATGCTCCATGTCCCTTATAATTACAATGCTCCATGCCATTTTCCTCACAATGCTCCAGAATTCCTGTCATCAAAATGTTCCATGAACGGGGCATCACAATTCTCCATGGCCCTTGTCATCACAATGCTCCAGAATTTTTGTCATCACAATGTTTCATGACCATGTCTTCGCTATGCTACATGAACCTGGTCATCACAGTTCTCCATGACCTTTGTCATCACAATGCTCTATGTCGATTTTCATCACAATTCTCATTGACCACTTTAATCACTATGCTCGATGATCATTTTCATCACATTTCTCTATTGTCATTACAATTCCCCATGGTCCCTTTCTTCACAATGCTCAATGATGCCTGTCATCACAATGCTCCATGGATTTGTTATCACAATGCTCCAGGACCAGTTTCATCACAATTCTCCATCCCACTTGTCATCACAGTGCACAATGAAACCTTTCATTACAATGCTCCATGACACTGTCATCACAATGCTCCATGGCCTTTATCGTCACAATGCTCCCAGGCACTTTTCATCACGATATTCCATGAAAATTTTCATCACATTGCTCCATGACCATTGTCATCACAATATTCCATACCCTTGTCAACACAATCCTGCATAATTCCTGTCATCAAAATTCTCCATGACTGCTGTCATTCCAATAATCCAGGACAATTTTCACAACAATGCTTCATGCCCCCAGTCATCACAGTGCTCCATGTTACCTTTCATCTCAATTCCTAGATGATCAATGTCATCAAAATGCCCCATGACACCTGTCATCACAATTCGCTATGACCCTTGTCATCACAATACTCTATGAACCGTGTCATCACAGTGTTCCAGGACACATGTCATCACAATGATCCATGACTTCTTTCATCACAATGCTCCAATACACCTGTTCTCACAATGCCTCATGACGCCTGTTATCATATTGCTCCATGATCTCTTTCATCACAATGCTCCATGACCACTGTCATCACCATGCCTCATAATGCCTGTCATCTCAATGCTCCATGGCTCTTTTCATCTCAATGCTCCATGAACACAGTCATCACAATATTCCCTGCCCTTTTCATCACAATGCTCCATGGACGCTGTCATCACAATGCTCCATGCCCTTGTCATCAAAATGCTCCAGAACTTTTCTCATCATAATACTCCATGCCAATGTCATCAAAATGCCCCATGACACTTGTCATCACAATGCTCTATGGCCTTTGTCATCACAATGTTCCATGGCCCGTGTCATCACAGTGCTCCATGATACCTTTCATCACAATTCTAGATGACCACTGTCATCACAATGCCCCATGACAGATGTCATCACAATTCGCCATGGTCCTTGTCATCACAATGCTCCATGAACCGTGTCATCACAAGGGTCCAGGACACTTGTCATCACAATGATCCATGATTACTTTCATCACAATGATCCATGAAACCTGTCATCTCAATGCTCCATAGCCTTTGTATTCACAATGCTCCATGGACCCTGTACTCACAGTGCTCCATGACCCCTTTCATCACAATGCTCCAAGACCAGTTTCACCACAATGCCCCATGACACCTGCCTTCAGAAATCTCCAAGGCCTCTCTTAACAAAAACTCCATGATCCCTATCAGCACAATGTTCCATGACAATTTTCATCACAATCCTCC
Organism: Balaenoptera physalus; assembly: GCF_965194825.1. Taxonomy (NCBI): domain Eukaryota; kingdom Metazoa; phylum Chordata; class Mammalia; order Artiodactyla; family Balaenopteridae; genus Balaenoptera; species Balaenoptera physalus. Next base: position 359,428 of record NW_028126019.1, read on the forward strand.
ATGACCCCTGTCATCACAAAGTTCTCTGCCCATATCATCACAATGCTCCTTGTCACCTTTAATCACAATGCTCCATGCACTTTCATCACATTGCTCCAGAAATCTTGTCATCGCTATGTTCCTTGACCGTGTCATCACAATGCTCCATGACCCTTGTCATCACAAAGCTCCATGACCCCTTTCATCACAATGATCCATGACTCCTTTCCTCACAGTGCTCCAGTAACCTTTTCATCACAATGCTCCATGCCATTGTCAGCACAATGTTCCTTGGAACCTGTCATCAAAATGCTCCATCCCCTTTTCATCACAATGCTCCAGATATCCTATCATTACAATGATCCGTGCCCGTGTCATCACAGTGCTCCGTGCCATTGTCATCACAATGCTAAATGGACCCTGTAATCTCAATGCTCCATGCCCTTGTCATCACAATGAATCAGAACACTTGTCATCATTATACTCCATTCCCGTGTCATTCCATTGCTGAATGACACTTGTCATCAAAATGTTCCTTGGCCTTTGTCATCACAGTGCTCCATGATACCTTTAATCAAAATTCTACATGACCACTGTCATCACAATGCAAGATGACACGTGTCATCACAATGCGCCTTGCCCTTTGTCATCTCAATGCTGTATGAACCATGTCATCACTAGGTTCCAGGACACTTGTCATCACAATGATCCATTACCACTTTCATCACAATGCTCCATGAAATCTGTTATCTCAATGCTCCATGGCCTTTGAATTCAGAATGCTCCATTGTCCCGATAATCGCGTTGCTCCATGAAAACTTTCATCACAATGCTCCTTTACCACTGTCACCATAAGGCCCCATGACGTCTCTCATCACTGTGCTCCAAGACCCCTCTCATCAAAATGCTCCATGATCTGTGTCAGCCCAATATTGCATGACACTTGTCATCACAATGCTCCAAGACCAGTGTCATCACAAATTTCTCTGTCCATATCATCACAATGCTCCTTGTCAGCTTTAATCACAATGCTCCATGCCCTTATCATCACAATGCTCCAGGTCTGTTGTCATCACCATGCTTCATGCCCGTGTCTTCTAAAAGCTCCATGAAACTTGTCTTCACAATGCTCCATGGATCTTGTCTTCACAATGCTCCATGGCCCATGTCATCACAGTGCTACATGACCCCTGTCAACACAATGCTCTATGGCCTTTGTCATCACAATGCTCCGTGACCCCTGTCTACACAAGCCTGATTACAACTGTCATCAAAATGCTAAATGGCACTGGTCATCACAATGCTCTATGACGCCTGTCATCACTATTCTCCATGTCACGTGTTATCACAATGCTCCATGGCCCCTGTAATCACAGTACTCCATGACTCATTTCATGACAATGCCCTCTGCCACCTCTCATCACAATTCTCCATGGCATTTGTCATCACGATGCTCCATGACACCTGTCATCACAATGCTCCATGACACTTGTCATCACAATGCTTGATGGCCCTTGTCATCACAATGTTCCTTAGTGCATTTCAGCACAATGCTCCATGACAACTTTCATCAAAATACTCCAAGATTTGTTTCATCACAATGCTCCATGGCCCTTGTCATTACAAATCCACATGATCCATTTCATCACAATTCTCCATGGCAACTTACATAGAAATGCTCCATGACCCTGTCATCACAGTGCCCAATGATACCTGTTTTACAATGATCCATGACCCTTGTCATCACAAGGCTCCATGACCCCTGTCATCACGATGCTCCATGGCCCTTGTCATCACAATGCTCCATGAAACATTTCCTCACAATGCTCCAGTACGCCTTTCATCCAAATTCCCCATGGCCACTGTCATCACAATTCTCCAAGGACCCTGTCATCGTAATGGTCCATGACCCGTTTCATCTCAATGGTCCATGACACCTGTCATCACAATGCTTCATGGCCTTTGTCATCACAATGCTCCATGGCACCGGAAATCACAGTGGTCCCTGACCCGTTTCATCTCAATGCTCCATGACCTCACTCATCACAATGCCCCATGACCAATGTAATCAAAATGCTCTATGGCCCATGTCATCACACTACTCCAAGCCTTTGTCATCAAACTGCTCAATGGCCCCTGTAATCACAATGTTCCATTCACTTGTCATCACAAGGCTCCAGTACCCTTGTAATTATCATGTTCCATGTCCGTTTCATCACCTTGCTCCATGACACATGTCATCACAATGCTCCATGGCCCCTCTCATTACTGTGCTCCATAATAACTTTAATCACATTTCTAGATGACCACTGCCATCACAATGCCCAATAACGTTGTCATCACAATTCGCCATGACCATTGTCATCAAAATGCTCCATGAACCATGTCATCACAGGGTCCCAGGACACTTGTCATCAAAATGATCCATTACTACCTTCATCTCAATGCTCCATGACTACTCCCATCTCAATGCCCCATGACGCCTGTCATCACAATTCTCCAAGGCCCCTCTCCTCACAATGCTCCCTGACACTTGTCATCACATTGCTCCATAACACCTGTCATCACAGTGTTCCCTGCCCATGTCATCACAATGCTCCATGTCCCCTATAATCACAATGCTCCATGCCTTTTTCCTCACAATGCTCCAGAATTATTGTCATCACAATGTTCCATGACCGAGGCATCACAATGATACATGGCCCTTGTCATCACAATGCTCCAGAATTCTTCTCATCACACTGTTCCATGACCGTGTCATCACACTGCTACATGACCCTGGTCATCACAGTTCTCCATGACCTTTGTCATCACAATGCTCTATGTCGATTTTCATCACAATTCTCAATGACCACTTTAATCACTATGCTCGCTGACCATTTTCGTCACATTTCTCTATTGTCATTACAATTCCCAATGGTCCGTTTCTTCACAATGCTCCATGATGCCTGTCATCACAATGCTCCATGGCTTTTGTTATCACAATGCTCCAGGACAAGTTTCATCACAATACTCCATCCCCCTTGTCATCACAGTGCACAATGAAACCTTCCATTACAATGCTCCATGACACTTGTCATCACAGTGCTCCATGGCCTTTATCATCACAATGCTCCCAGGCACTTTTCATCACGAAGTTCCATGAAAACTTTCATCACATTGCTCCATAACCATTGTCATCACAATAGTCCATACCCTTGTCAACACAATGCTGCGTAATCCCTGTCATCAAAATTCTCCATGACTGCTGTCATCCCAATAATCCAGGACAATTTTCATAATAATGCTTCATGCCCCCAGTCATCACAGTGCTCCATGATACCTTTCATCACAATTCCTATATGATCAATGTCATCACACTGCCCCAAGACACCTGTCATCACATTTCACTATGACCCTTTTCATCACAATACTCGATGAACCGTGTCATCACAGTGTTCCAGGACACATGTCATCACAATGATCCATGACTACTTTCATCACAACGCTCCAATACACCGGTCATCACAAAGCTCCATGGCCCCTGTTATCATATTGCTCCATGATCTCTTTCATCACAATGCTCCATGACCAGTGTCATCACCATGCCTTATGACGCCTGTCATCTCAATGTTCCATAGCCCTTGTCATCACAGTGCTCCAAGCCTTTGTCATCACACTGCTCCATGACCCCTGTAATCACAATGCTCCATGCCCTTGTCATCACAAGGCTCCAGAACTCTTCTCATTATAATGCTCCATGTCCGTTTCATCACCATGCTCCATGACACCTCTCATCACAATGCTCCATGGCCCTTCTCATTACTGTGCTCCATAATAAATTTAATCACATTTCTAGATGACCACTGGCATCACAATGCCCCATGACATTGTCATCACAATTCGCCATGACGATTGTCATCACAATGATCCATGAACCATGTCATCACAGGGTCCCAGGACTCTTGTCATCACAGTGATCCATTACCACTCTCATCACAATGCTCCATGACCACTGTCATCTCAATGCTCAATGGCCTTTGTATTCACCATCCTCCATGGCCTCTCTCATCACAGTGCTCCATAACACCTTTCATCATAATGCTCCATAACCACTGCCATCTCAATGCCCCATGACGCCTGTCATCACAATTCTCCAAGGCCCCTCTCAACACAATTCTCCATGACACTTGTCATCACATTGCTCCATAACACCTGTCATCACAGTGTTCCCTGCCCATGTCATCACAATGCTCCATGTCCCTTATAATTACAATGCTCCATGCCATTTTCCTCACAATGCTCCAGAATTCCTGTCATCAAAATGTTCCATGAACGGGGCATCACAATTCTCCATGGCCCTTGTCATCACAATGCTCCAGAATTTTTGTCATCACAATGTTTCATGACCATGTCTTCGCTATGCTACATGAACCTGGTCATCACAGTTCTCCATGACCTTTGTCATCACAATGCTCTATGTCGATTTTCATCACAATTCTCATTGACCACTTTAATCACTATGCTCGATGATCATTTTCATCACATTTCTCTATTGTCATTACAATTCCCCATGGTCCCTTTCTTCACAATGCTCAATGATGCCTGTCATCACAATGCTCCATGGATTTGTTATCACAATGCTCCAGGACCAGTTTCATCACAATTCTCCATCCCACTTGTCATCACAGTGCACAATGAAACCTTTCATTACAATGCTCCATGACACTGTCATCACAATGCTCCATGGCCTTTATCGTCACAATGCTCCCAGGCACTTTTCATCACGATATTCCATGAAAATTTTCATCACATTGCTCCATGACCATTGTCATCACAATATTCCATACCCTTGTCAACACAATCCTGCATAATTCCTGTCATCAAAATTCTCCATGACTGCTGTCATTCCAATAATCCAGGACAATTTTCACAACAATGCTTCATGCCCCCAGTCATCACAGTGCTCCATGTTACCTTTCATCTCAATTCCTAGATGATCAATGTCATCAAAATGCCCCATGACACCTGTCATCACAATTCGCTATGACCCTTGTCATCACAATACTCTATGAACCGTGTCATCACAGTGTTCCAGGACACATGTCATCACAATGATCCATGACTTCTTTCATCACAATGCTCCAATACACCTGTTCTCACAATGCCTCATGACGCCTGTTATCATATTGCTCCATGATCTCTTTCATCACAATGCTCCATGACCACTGTCATCACCATGCCTCATAATGCCTGTCATCTCAATGCTCCATGGCTCTTTTCATCTCAATGCTCCATGAACACAGTCATCACAATATTCCCTGCCCTTTTCATCACAATGCTCCATGGACGCTGTCATCACAATGCTCCATGCCCTTGTCATCAAAATGCTCCAGAACTTTTCTCATCATAATACTCCATGCCAATGTCATCAAAATGCCCCATGACACTTGTCATCACAATGCTCTATGGCCTTTGTCATCACAATGTTCCATGGCCCGTGTCATCACAGTGCTCCATGATACCTTTCATCACAATTCTAGATGACCACTGTCATCACAATGCCCCATGACAGATGTCATCACAATTCGCCATGGTCCTTGTCATCACAATGCTCCATGAACCGTGTCATCACAAGGGTCCAGGACACTTGTCATCACAATGATCCATGATTACTTTCATCACAATGATCCATGAAACCTGTCATCTCAATGCTCCATAGCCTTTGTATTCACAATGCTCCATGGACCCTGTACTCACAGTGCTCCATGACCCCTTTCATCACAATGCTCCAAGACCAGTTTCACCACAATGCCCCATGACACCTGCCTTCAGAAATCTCCAAGGCCTCTCTTAACAAAAACTCCATGATCCCTATCAGCACAATGTTCCATGACAATTTTCATCACAATCCTCCATGACCCCTGTCATCACAAAGTTCTCTGCCCATATCATCACAATGCTCCTTGTCACCTTTAATCACAATGCTCCATGCACTTTCATCACATTGCTCCAGAAATCTTGTCATCGCTATGTTCCTTGACCGTGTCATCACAATGCTCCATGACCCTTGTCATCACAAAGCTCCATGACCCCTTTCATCACAATGATCCATGACTCCTTTCCTCACAGTGCTCCAGTAACCTTTTCATCACAATGCTCCATGCCATTGTCAGCACAATGTTCCTTGGAACCTGTCATCAAAATGCTCCATCCCCTTTTCATCACAATGCTCCAGATATCCTATCATTAAAATGATCCGTGCCCGTGTCATCACAGTGCTCCGTGCCATTGTCATCACAATGCTAAATGGACCCTGTAATCTCAATGCTCCATGCCCTTGTCATCACAATGAATCAGAACACTTGTCATCATTATACTCCATTCCCGTGTCATTCCATTGCTGAATGACACTTGTCATCAAAATGTTCCTTGGCCTTTGTCATCACAGTGCTCCATGATACCTTTAATCAAAATTCTACATGACCACTGTCATCACAATGCAAGATGACACGTGTCATCACAATGCGCCTTGCCCTTTGTCATCTCAATGCTGTATGAACCATGTCATCACTAGGTTCCAGGACACTTGTCATCACAATGATCCATTACCATTTTCATCACAATGCTCCATGAAATCTGTTATCTCAATGCTCCATGGCCTTTGAATTCAGAATGCTCCATTGTCCCGATAATCGCGTTGCTCCATGAAAACTTTCATCACAATGCTCCTTTACCACTGTCACCATAAGGCCCCATGACGTCTCTCATCACTGTGCTCCAAGACCCCTCTCATCAAAATGCTCCATGATCTGTGTCAGCCCAATATTGCATGACACTTGTCATCACAATGCTCCAAGACCAGTGTCATCACAAATTTCTCTGTCCATATCATCACAATGCTCCTTGTCAGCTTTAATCACAATGCTCCATGCCCTTATCATCACAATGCTCCAGGTCTGTTGTCATCACCATGCTTCATGCCCGTGTCTTCTAAAAGCTCCATGAAACTTGTCTTCACAATGCTCCATGGATCTTGTCTTCACAATGCTCCATGGCCCATGTCATCACAGTGCTACATGACCCCTGTCAACACAATGCTCTATGGCCTTTGTCATCACAATGCTCCGTGACCCCTGTCTACACAAGCCTGATTACAACTGTCATCAAAATGCTAAATGGCACTGGTCATCACAATGCTCTATGACGCCTGTCATCACTATTCTCCATGTCACGTGTTATCACAATGCTCCATGGCCCCTGTAATCACAGTACTCCATGACTCATTTCATGACAATGCCCTCTGCCACCTCTCATCACAATTCTCCATGGCATTTGTCATCACGATGCTCCATGACACCTGTCATCACAATGCTCCATGACACTTGTCATCACAATGCTTGATGGCCCTTGTCATCACAATGTTCCTTAGTGCATTTCAGCACAATGCTCCATGACAACTTTCATCAAAATACTCCAAGATTTGTTTCATCACAATGCTCCATGGCCCTTGTCATTACAAATCCACATGATCCATTTCATCACAATTCTCCATGGCAACTTACATAGAAATGCTCCATGACCCTGTCATCACAGTGCCCAATGATACCTGTTTTACAATGATCCATGGCCCTTGTCATCACAATGCTCCATGAAACATTTCCTCACAATGCTCCAGTACGCCTTTCATCCAAATTCCCCATGGCCACTGTCATCACAATTCTCCAAGGACCCTGTCATCGTAATGGTCCATGACCCGTTTCATCTCAATGGTCCATGACACCTGTCATCACAATGCTTCATGGCCTTTGTCATCACAATGCTCCATGGCACCGGAAATCACAGTGGTCCCTGACCCGTTTCATCTCAATGCTCCATTACCTCACTCATCACAATGCCCCATGACCAATGTAATCAAAATGCTCTATGGCCCATGTCATCACACTACTCCAAGCCTTTGTCATCAAACTGCTCAATGGCCCCTGTAATCACAATGTTCCATTCACTTGTCATCACAAGGCTCCAGTACCCTTGTAATTATCATGTTCCATGTCCGTTTCATCACCTTGCTCCATGACACATGTCATCACAATGCTCCATGGCCCCTCTCATTACTGTGCTCCATAATAACTTTAATCACATTTCTAGATGACCACTGTCATCACAATGCCCCATGACAGATGTCATCACAATTCGCCATGGTCCTTGTCATCACAATGCTCCATGAACCGTGTCATCACAAGGGTCCAGGACACTTGTCATCACAATGATCCATGATTACTTTCATCACAATGATCCATGAAACCTGTCATCTCAATGCTCCATAGCCTTTGTATTCACAATGCTCCATGGACCCTGTACTCACAGTGCTCCATGACCCCTTTCATCACAATGCTCCAAGACCAGTTTCACCACAATGCCCCATGACACCTGCCTTCAGAAATCTCCAAGGCCTCTCTTAACAAAAACTCCATGATCCCTATCAGCACAATGTTCCATGACAATTTTCATCACAATCCTCCATGACCCCTGTCATCACAAAGTTCTCTGCCCATATCATCACAATGCTCCTTGTCACCTTTAATCACAATGCTCCATGCACTTTCATCACATTGCTCCAGAAATCTTGTCATCGCTATGTTCCTTGACCGTGTCATCACAATGCTCCATGACCCTTGTCATCACAAAGCTCCATGACCCCTTTCATCACAATGATCCATGACTCCTTTCCTCACAGTGCTCCAGTAACCTTTTCATCACAATGCTCCATGCCATTGTCAGCACAATGTTCCTTGGAACCTGTCATCAAAATGCTCCATCCCCTTTTCATCACAATGCTCCAGATATCCTATCATTACAATGATCCGTGCCCGTGTCATCACAGTGCTCCGTGCCATTGTCATCACAATGCTAAATGGACCCTGTAATCTCAATGCTCCATGCCCTTGTCATCACAATGAATCAGAACACTTGTCATCATTATACTCCATTCCCGTGTCATTCCATTGCTGAATGACACTTGTCATCAAAATGTTCCTTGGCCTTTGTCATCACAGTGCTCCATGATACCTTTAATCAAAATTCTACATGACCACTGTCATCACAATGCAAGATGACACGTGTCATCACAATGCGCCTTGCCCTTTGTCATCTCAATGCTGTATGAACCATGTCATCACTAGGTTCCAGGACACTTGTCATCACAATGATCCATTACCATTTTCATCACAATGCTCCATGAAATCTGTTATCTCAATGCTCCATGGCCTTTGAATTCAGAATGCTCCATTGTCCCGATAATCGCGTTGCTCCATGAAAACTTTCATCACAATGCTCCTTTACCACTGTCACCATAAGGCCCCATGACGTCTCTCATCACTGTGCTCCAAGACCCCTCTCATCAAAATGCTCCATGATCTGTGTCAGCCCAATATTGCATGACACTTGTCATCACAATGCTCCAAGACCAGTGTCATCACAAATTTCTCTGTCCATATCATCACAATGCTCCTTGTCAGCTTTAATCACAATGCTCCATGCCCTTATCATCACAATGCTCCAGGTCTGTTGTCATCACCATGCTTCATGCCCGTGTCTTCTAAAAGCTCCATGAAACTTGTCTTCACAATGCTCCATGGATCTTGTCTTCACAATGCTCCATGGCCCATGTCATCACAGTGCTACATGACCCCTGTCAACACAATGCTCTATGGCCTTTGTCATCACAATGCTCCGTGACCCCTGTCTACACAAGCCTGATTACAACTGTCATCAAAATGCTAAATGGCACTGGTCATCACAATGCTCTATGACGCCTGTCATCACTATTCTCCATGTCACGTGTTATCACAATGCTCCATGGCCCCTGTAATCACAGTACTCCATGACTCATTTCATGACAATGCCCTCTGCCACCTCTCATCACAATTCTCCATGGCATTTGTCATCACGATGCTCCATGACACCTGTCATCACAATGCTCCATGACACTTGTCATCACAATGCTTGATGGCCCTTGTCATCACAATGTTCCTTAGTGCATTTCAGCACAATGCTCCATGACAACTTTCATCAAAATACTCCAAGATTTGTTTCATCACAATGCTCCATGGCCCTTGTCATTACAAATCCACATGATCCATTTCATCACAATTCTCCATGGCAACTTACATAGAAATGCTCCATGACCCTGTCATCACAGTGCCCAATGATACCTGTTTTACAATGATCCATGACCCTTGTCATCACAAGGCTCCATGACCCCTGTCATCACGATGCTCCATGGCCCTTGTCATCACAATGCTCCATGAAACATTTCCTCACAATGCTCCAGTACGCCTTTCATCCAAATTCCCCATGGCCACTGTCATCACAATTCTCCAAGGACCCTGTCATCGTAATGGTCCATGACCCGTTTCATCTCAATGGTCCATGACACCTGTCATCACAATGCTTCATGGCCTTTGTCATCACAATGCTCCATGGCACCGGAAATCACAGTGGTCCCTGACCCGTTTCATCTCAATGCTCCATGACCTCACTCATCACAATGCCCCATGACCAATGTAATCAAAATGCTCTATGGCCCATGTCATCACACTACTCCAAGCCTTTGTCATCAAACTGCTCAATGGCCCCTGTAATCACAATGTTCCATTCACTTGTCATCACAAGGCTCCAGTACCCTTGTAATTATCATGTTCCATGTCCGTTTCATCACCTTGCTCCATGACACATGTCATCACAATGCTCCATGGCCCCTCTCATTACTGTGCTCCATAATAACTTTAATCACATTTCTAGATGACCACTGCCATCACAATGCCCAATAACGTTGTCATCACAATTCGCCATGACCATTGTCATCAAAATGCTCCATGAACCATGTCATCACAGGGTCCCAGGACACTTGTCATCAAAATGATCCATTACTACCTTCATCTCAATGCTCCATGACTACTCCCATCTCAATGCCCCATGACGCCTGTCATCACAATTCTCCAAGGCCCCTCTCCTCACAATGCTCCCTGACACTTGTCATCACATTGCTCCATAACACCTGTCATCACAGTGTTCCCTGCCCATGTCATCACAATGCTCCATGTCCCCTATAATCACAATGCTCCATGCCTTTTTCCTCACAATGCTCCAGAATTATTGTCATCACAATGTTCCATGACCGAGGCATCACAATGATACATGGCCCTTGTCATCACAATGCTCCAGAATTCTTCTCATCACACTGTTCCATGACCGTGTCATCACACTGCTACATGACCCTGGTCATCACAGTTCTCCATGACCTTTGTCATCACAATGCTCTATGTCGATTTTCATCACAATTCTCAATGACCACTTTAATCACTATGCTCGCTGACCATTTTCGTCACATTTCTCTATTGTCATTACAATTCCCAATGGTCCGTTTCTTCACAATGCTCCATGATGCCTGTCATCACAATGCTCCATGGCTTTTGTTATCACAATGCTCCAGGACAAGTTTCATCACAATACTCCATCCCCCTTGTCATCACAGTGCACAATGAAACCTTCCATTACAATGCTCCATGACACTTGTCATCACAGTGCTCCATGGCCTTTATCATCACAATGCTCCCAGGCACTTTTCATCACGAAGTTCCATGAAAACTTTCATCACATTGCTCCATAACCATTGTCATCACAATAGTCCATACCCTTGTCAACACAATGCTGCGTAATCCCTGTCATCAAAATTCTCCATGACTGCTGTCATCCCAATAATCCAGGACAATTTTCATAATAATGCTTCATGCCCCCAGTCATCACAGTGCTCCATGATACCTTTCATCACAATTCCTATATGATCAATGTCATCACACTGCCCCAAGACACCTGTCATCACATTTCACTATGACCCTTTTCATCACAATACTCGATGAACCGTGTCATCACAGTGTTCCAGGACACATGTCATCACAATGATCCATGACTACTTTCATCACAACGCTCCAATACACCGGTCATCACAAAGCTCCATGGCCCCTGTTATCATATTGCTCCATGATCTCTTTCATCACAATGCTCCATGACCAGTGTCATCACCATGCCTTATGACGCCTGTCATCTCAATGTTCCATAGCCCTTGTCATCACAGTGCTCCAAGCCTTTGTCATCACACTGCTCCATGACCCCTGTAATCACAATGCTCCATGCCCTTGTCATCACAAGGCTCCAGAACTCTTCTCATTATAATGCTCCATGTCCGTTTCATCACCATGCTCCATGACACCTCTCATCACAATGCTCCATGGCCCTTCTCATTACTGTGCTCCATAATAAATTTAATCACATTTCTAGATGACCACTGGCATCACAATGCCCCATGACATTGTCATCACAATTCGCCATGACGATTGTCATCACAATGATCCATGAACCATGTCATCACAGGGTCCCAGGACTCTTTTCATCACAGTGATCCATTACCACTCTCATCACAATGCTCCATGACCACTGTCATCTCAATGCTCAATGGCCTTTGTATTCACCATCCTCCATGGCCTCTCTCATCACAGTGCTCCATAACACCTTTCATCATAATGCTCCATAACCACTGCCATCTCAATGCCCCATGACGCCTGTCATCACAATTCTCCAAGGCCCCTCTCAACACAATTCTCCATGACACTTGTCATCACATTGCTCCATAACACCTGTCATCACAGTGTTCCCTGCCCATGTCATCACAATGCTCCATGTCCCTTATAATTACAATGCTCCATGCCATTTTCCTCACAATGCTCCAGAATTCCTGTCATCAAAATGTTCCATGAACGGCGCATCACAATTCTCCATGGCCCTTGTCATCACAATGCTCCAGAATTTTTGTCATCACAATGTTTCATGACCATGTCTTCGCTATGCTACATGAACCTGGTCATCACAGTTCTCCATGACCTTTGTCATCACAATGCTCTATGTCGATTTTCATCACAATTCTCATTGACCACTTTAATCACTATGCTCGATGATCATTTTCATCACATTTCTCTATTGTCATTACAATTCCCCATGGTCCCTTTCTTCACAATGCTCAATGATGCCTGTCATCACAATGCTCCATGGATTTGTTATCACAATGCTCCAGGACCAGTTTCATCACAATTCTCCATCCCACTTGTCATCACAGTGCACAATGAAACCTTTCATTACAATGCTCCATGACACTGTCATCACAATGCTCCATGGCCTTTATCGTCACAATGCTCCCAGGCACTTTTCATCACGATATTCCATGAAAATTTTCATCACATTGCTCCATGACCATTGTCATCACAATATTCCATACCCTTGTCAACACAATCCTGCATAATTCCTGTCATCAAAATTCTCCATGACTGCTGTCATTCCAATAATCCAGGACAATTTTCACAACAATGCTTCATGCCCCCAGTCATCACAGTGCTCCATGTTACCTTTCATCTCAATTCCTAGATGATCAATGTCATCAAAATGCCCCATGACACCTGTCATCACAATTCGCTATGACCCTTGTCATCACAATACTCTATGAACCGTGTCATCACAGTGTTCCAGGACACATGTCATCACAATGATCCATGACTTCTTTCATCACAATGCTCCAATACACCTGTTCTCACAATGCCTCATGACGCCTGTTATCATATTGCTCCATGATCTCTTTCATCACAATGCTCCATGACCACTGTCATCACCATGCCTCATAATGCCTGTCATCTCAATGCTCCATGGCTCTTTTCATCTCAATGCTCCATGAACACAGTCATCACAATATTCCCTGCCCTTTTCATCACAATGCTCCATGGACGCTGTCATCACAATGCTCCATGCCCTTGTCATCAAAATGCTCCAGAACTTTTCTCATCATAATACTCCATGCCAATGTCATCAAAATGCCCCATGACACTTGTCATCACAATGCTCTATGGCCTTTGTCATCACAATGTTCCATGGCCCGTGTCATCACAGTGCTCCATGATACCTTTCATCACAATTCTAGATGACCACTGTCATCACAATGCCCCATGACAGATGTCATCACAATTCGCCATGGTCCTTGTCATCACAATGCTCCATGAACCGTGTCATCACAAGGGTCCAGGACACTTGTCATCACAATGATCCATGATTACTTTCATCACAATGATCCATGAAACCTGTCATCTCAATGCTCCATAGCCTTTGTATTCACAATGCTCCATGGACCCTGTACTCACAGTGCTCCATGACCCCTTTCATCACAATGCTCCAAGACCAGTTTCACCACAATGCCCCATGACACCTGCCTTCAGAAATCTCCAAGGCCTCTCTTAACAAAAACTCCATGATCCCTATCAGCACAATGTTCCATGACAATTTTCATCACAATCCTCCATGACCCCTGTCATCACAAAGTTCTCTGCCCATATCATCACAATGCTCCTTGTCACCTTTAATCACAATGCTCCATGCACTTTCATCACATTGCTCCAGAAATCTTGTCATCGCTATGTTCCTTGACCGTGTCATCACAATGCTCCATGACCCTTGTCATCACAAAGCTCCATGACCCCTTTCATCACAATGATCCATGACTCCTTTCCTCACAGTGCTCCAGTAACCTTTTCATCACAATGCTCCATGCCATTGTCAGCACAATGTTCCTTGGAACCTGTCATCAAAATGCTCCATCCCCTTTTCATCACAATGCTCCAGATATCCTATCATTACAATGATCCGTGCCCGTGTCATCACAGTGCTCCGTGCCATTGTCATCACAATGCTAAATGGACCCTGTAATCTCAATGCTCCATGCCCTTGTCATCACAATGAATCAGAACACTTGTCATCATTATACTCCATTCCCGTGTCATTCCATTGCTGAATGACACTTGTCATCAAAATGTTCCTTGGCCTTTGTCATCACAGTGCTCCATGATACCTTTAATCAAAATTCTACATGACCACTGTCATCACAATGCAAGATGACACGTGTCATCACAATGCGCCTTGCCCTTTGTAATCTCAATGCTGTATGAACCATGTCATCACTAGGTTCCAGGACACTTGTCATCACAATGATCCATTACCACTTTCATCACAATGCTCCATGAAATCTGTTATCTCAATGCTCCATGGCCTTTGAATTCAGAATGCTCCATTGTCCCGATAATCGCGTTGCTCCATGAAAACTTTCATCACAATGCTCCTTTACCACTGTCACCATAAGGCCCCATGACGTCTCTCATCACTGTGCTCCAAGACCCCTCTCATCAAAATGCTCCATGATCTGTGTCAGCCCAATATTGCATGACACTTGTCATCACAATGCTCCAAGACCAGTGTCATCACAAATTTCTCTGTCCATATCATCACAATGCTCCTTGTCAGCTTTAATCACAATGCTCCATGCCCTTATCATCACAATGCTCCAGGTCTGTTGTCATCACCATGCTTCATGCCCGTGTCTTCTAAAAGCTCCATGAAACTTGTCTTCACAATGCTCCATGGATCTTGTCTTCACAATGCTCCATGGCCCATGTCATCACAGTGCTACATGACCCCTGTCAACACAATGCTCTATGGCCTTTGTCATCACAATGCTCCGTGACCCCTGTCTACACAAGCCTGATTACAACTGTCATCAAAATGCTAAATGGCACTGGTCATCACAATGCTCTATGACGCCTGTCATCACTATTCTCCATGTCACGTGTTATCACAATGCTCCATGGCCCCTGTAATCACAGTACTCCATGACTCATTTCATGACAATGCCCTCTGCCACCTCTCATCACAATTCTCCATGGCATTTGTCATCACGATGCTCCATGACACCTGTCATCACAATGCTCCATGACACTTGTCATCACAATGCTTGATGGCCCTTGTCATCACAATGTTCCTTAGTGCATTTCAGCACAATGCTCCATGACAACTTTCATCAAAATACTCCAAGATTTGTTTCATCACAATGCTCCATGGCCCTTGTCATTACAAATCCACATGATCCATTTCATCACAATTCTCCATGGCAACTTACATAGAAATGCTCCATGACCCTGTCATCACAGTGCCCAATGATACCTGTTTTACAATGATCCATGACCCTTGTCATCACAAGGCTCCATGACCCCTGTCATCACGATGCTCCATGGCCCTTGTCATCACAATGCTCCATGAAACATTTCCTCACAATGCTCCAGTACGCCTTTCATCCAAATTCCCCATGGCCACTGTCATCACAATTCTCCAAGGACCCTGTCATCGTAATGGTCCATGACCCGTTTCATCTCAATGGTCCATGACACCTGTCATCACAATGCTTCATGGCCTTTGTCATCACAATGCTCCATGGCACCGGAAATCACAGTGGTCCCTGACCCGTTTCATCTCAATGCTCCATGACCTCACTCATCACAATGCCCCATGACCAATGTAATCAAAATGCTCTATGGCCCATGTCATCACACTACTCCAAGCCTTTGTCATCAAACTGCTCAATGGCCCCTGTAATCACAATGTTCCATTCACTTGTCATCACAAGGCTCCAGTACCCTTGTAATTATCATGTTCCATGTCCGTTTCATCACCTTGCTCCATGACACATGTCATCACAATGCTCCATGGCCCCTCTCATTACTGTGCTCCATAATAACTTTAATCACATTTCTAGATGACCACTGCCATCACAATGCCCAATAACGTTGTCATCACAATTCGCCATGACCATTGTCATCAAAATGCTCCATGAACCATGTCATCACAGGGTCCCAGGACACTTGTCATCAAAATGATCCATTACTACCTTCATCTCAATGCTCCATGACTACTCCCATCTCAATGCCCCATGACGCCTGTCATCACAATTCTCCAAGGCCCCTCTCCTCACAATGCTCCCTGACACTTGTCATCACATTGCTCCATAACACCTGTCATCACAGTGTTCCCTGCCCATGTCATCACAATGCTCCATGTCCCCTATAATCACAATGCTCCATGCCTTTTTCCTCACAATGCTCCAGAATTATTGTCATCACAATGTTCCATGACCGAGGCATCACAATGATACATGGCCCTTGTCATCACAATGCTCCAGAATTCTTCTCATCACACTGTTCCATGACCGTGTCATCACACTGCTACATGACCCTGGTCATCACAGTTCTCCATGACCTTTGTCATCACAATGCTCTATGTCGATTTTCATCACAATTCTCAATGACCACTTTAATCACTATGCTCGCTGACCATTTTCGTCACATTTCTCTATTGTCATTACAATTCCCAATGGTCCGTTTCTTCACAATGCTCCATGATGCCTGTCATCACAATGCTCCATGGCTTTTGTTATCACAATGCTCCAGGACAAGTTTCATCACAATACTCCATCCCCCTTGTCATCACAGTGCACAATGAAACCTTCCATTACAATGCTCCATGACACTTGTCATCACAGTGCTCCATGGCCTTTATCATCACAATGCTCCCAGGCACTTTTCATCACGAAGTTCCATGAAAACTTTCATCACATTGCTCCATAACCATTGTCATCACAATAGTCCATACCCTTGTCAACACAATGCTGCGTAATCCCTGTCATCAAAATTCTCCATGACTGCTGTCATCCCAATAATCCAGGACAATTTTCATAATAATGCTTCATGCCCCCAGTCATCACAGTGCTCCATGATACCTTTCATCACAATTCCTATATGATCAATGTCATCACACTGCCCCAAGACACCTGTCATCACATTTCACTATGACCCTTTTCATCACAATACTCGATGAACCGTGTCATCACAGTGTTCCAGGACACATGTCATCACAATGATCCATGACTACTTTCATCACAACGCTCCAATACACCGGTCATCACAAAGCTCCATGGCCCCTGTTATCATATTGCTCCATGATCTCTTTCATCACAATGCTCCATGACCAGTGTCATCACCATGCCTTATGACGCCTGTCATCTCAATGTTCCATAGCCCTTGTCATCACAGTGCTCCAAGCCTTTGTCATCACACTGCTCCATGACCCCTGTAATCACAATGCTCCATGCCCTTGTCATCACAAGGCTCCAGAACTCTTCTCATTATAATGCTCCATGTCCGTTTCATCACCATGCTCCATGACACCTCTCATCACAATGCTCCATGGCCCTTCTCATTACTGTGCTCCATAATAAATTTAATCACATTTCTAGATGACCACTGGCATCACAATGCCCCATGACATTGTCATCACAATTCGCCATGACGATTGTCATCACAATGATCCATGAACCATGTCATCACAGGGTCCCAGGACTCCTGTCATCACAGTGATCCATTACCACTCTCATCACAATGCTCCATGACCACTGTCATCTCAATGCTCAATGGCCTTTGTATTCACCATCCTCCATGGCCTCTCTCATCACAGTGCTCCATAACACCTTTCATCATAATGCTCCATAACCACTGCCATCTCAATGCCCCATGACGCCTGTCATCACAATTCTCCAAGGCCCCTCTCAACACAATTCTCCATGACACTTGTCATCACATTGCTCCATAACACCTGTCATCACAGTGTTCCCTGCCCATGTCATCACAATGCTCCATGTCCCTTATAATTACAATGCTCCATGCCATTTTCCTCACAATGCTCCAGAATTCCTGTCATCAAAATGTTCCATGAACGGGGCATCACAATTCTCCATGGCCCTTGTCATCACAATGCTCCAGAATTTTTGTCATCACAATGTTTCATGACCATGTCTTCGCTATGCTACATGAACCTGGTCATCACAGTTCTCCATGACCTTTGTCATCACAATGCTCTATGTCGATTTTCATCACAATTCTCATTGACCACTTTAATCACTATGCTCGATGATCATTTTTATCACATTTCTCTATTGTCATTACAATTCCCCATGGTCCCTTTCTTCACAATGCTCAATGATGCCTGTCATCACAATGCTCCATGGATTTGTTATCACAATGCTCCAGGACCAGTTTCATCACAATTCTCCATCCCACTTGTCATCACAGTGCACAATGAAACCTTTCATTACAATGCTTCATGACACTGTCATCACAATGCTCCATGGCCTTTATCGTCACAATGCTCCCAGGCACTTTTCATCACGATATTCCATGAAAATTTTCATCACATTGCTCCATGACCATTGTCATCACAATATTCCATACCCTTGTCAACACAATCCTGCATAATCCCTGTCATCAAAATTCTCCATGACTGCTGTCATTCCAATAATCCAGGACAATTTTCACAACAATGCTTCATGCCCCCAGTCATCACAGTGCTCCATGTTACCTTTCATCTCAATTCCTAGATGATCAATGTCATCAAAATGCCCCATGACACCTGTCATCACAATTCGCTATGACCCTTGTCATCACAATACTCTATGAACCGTGTCATCACAGTGTTCCAGGACACATGTCATCACAATGATCCATGACTTCTTTCATCACAATGCTCCAATACACCTGTTCTCACAATGCCTCATGACGCCTGTTATCATATTGCTCCATGATCTCTTTCATCACAATGCTCCATGACCACTGTCATCACCATGCCTCATAATGCCTGTCATCTCAATGCTCCATGGCTCTTTTCATCTCAATGCTCCATGAACACAGTCATCACAATATTCCCTGCCCTTTTCATCACAATGCTCCATGGACGCTGTCATCACAATGCTCCATGCCCTTGTCATCAAAATGCTCCAGAACTTTTCTCATCATAATACTCCATGCCAATGTCATCAAAATGCCCCATGACACTTGTCATCACAATGCTCTATGGCCTTTGTCATCACAATGTTCCATGGCCCGTGTCATCACAGTGCTCCATGATACCTTTCATCACAATTCTAGATGACCACTGTCATCACAATGCCCCATGACAGATGTCATCACAATTCGCCATGGTCCTTGTCATCACAATGCTCCATGAACCGTGTCATCACAAGGGTCCAGGACACTTGTCATCACAATGATCCATGATTACTTTCATCACAATGATCCATGAAACCTGTCATCTCAATGCTCCATAGCCTTTGTATTCACAATGCTCCATGGACCCTGTACTCACAGTGCTCCATGACCCCTTTCATCACAATGCTCCAAGACCAGTTTCACCACAATGCCCCATGACACCTGCCTTCAGAAATCTCCAAGGCCTCTCTTAACAAAAACTCCATGATCCCTATCAGCACAATGTTCCATGACAATTTTCATCACAATCCTCCATGACCCCTGTCATCACAAAGTTCTCTGCCCATATCATCACAATGCTCCTTGTCACCTTTAATCACAATGCTCCATGCACTTTCATCACATTGCTCCAGAAATCTTGTCATCGCTATGTTCCTTGACTGTGTCATCACAATGCTCCATGACCCTTGTCATCACAAAGCTCCATGACCCCTTTCATCACAATGATCCATGACTCCTTTCCTCACAGTGCTCCAGTAACCTTTTCATCACAATGCTCCATGCCATTGTCAGCACAATGTTCCTTGGAACCTGTCATCAAAATGCTCCATCCCCTTTTCATCACAATGCTCCAGATATCCTATCATTACAATGATCCGTGCCCGTGTCATCACAGTGCTCCGTGCCATTGTCATCACAATGCTAAATGGACCCTGTAATCTCAATGCTCCATGCCCTTGTCATCACAATGAATCAGAACACTTGTCATCATTATACTCCATTCCCGTGTCATTCCATTGCTCAATGACACTTGTCATCAAAATGTTCCTTGGCCTTTGTCATCACAGTGCTCCATGATACCTTTAATCAAAATTCTACATAACCACTGTCATCACAATGCAAGATGACCAATGTCATCACAATGCCCCATGACACGTGTCATCACAATGCGCCTTGCCCTTTGTCATCTCAATGCTGTATGAACCATGTCATCACTAGGTTCCAGGACACTTGTCATCACAATGATCCATTACCACTTTCATCACAATGCTCCATGAAATCTGTTATCTCAATGCTCCATGGCCTTTGAATTCAGAATGCTCCATTGTCCCGATAATCGCGTTGCTCCATGAAAACTTTCATCACAATGCTCCTTTACCACTGTCACCATAATGCCCCATGACGTCTCTCATCACTGTGCTCCAAGACCCCTCTCATCAAAATGCTCCATGATCTGTGTCAGCCCAATATTGCATGACACTTGTCATCACAATGCTCCAAGACCAGTGTCATCACAAATTTCTCTGTCCATATCATCACAATGCTCCTTGTCAGCTTTAATCACAATGCTCCATGCCCTTATCATCACAATGCTCCAGGTCTGTTGTCAACACCATGCTTCATGCCCGTGTCATCTAAAAGCTCCATGAAACTTGTCTTCACAATGCTCCATGAATCTTGTCTTCACAATGCTCCATGGCCCATGTCATCACAGTGCTACATGACCCCTGTCAACACAATGCTCTATGGCCTTTGTCATCACAATGCTCCGTGACCCCTGTCTACAGAAGCCTGATTACAACTGTCATCAAAATGCTAAATGGCACTGGTCATCACAATGCTCTATGACGCCTGTCATCACTATTCTCCATGTCACGTGTTATCACAGTGCTCCATGGCCCCTGTAATCACAGTACTCCATGACTCATTTCATGACAATGCCCTCTGCCACCTCTCATCACAATTCTCCATGGCATTTGTCATCACGATGCTCCATGACACCTGTCATCACAATGCTCCATGACACTTGTCATCACAATGCTTGATGGCCCTTGTCATCACAATGTTCCTTAGTGCATTTCAGCGCAATGCTCCATGACAACTTTCATCAAAATACTCCAAGATTTGTTTCATCACAATGCTCCATGGCCCTTGTCATTACAAATCCACATGATCCATTTCATCACAATTCTCCATGGCAACTTACATAGAAATGCTCCATGACCCTGTCATCACAATGCCCAATGATACCTGTTTTACAATGATCCATGACCCTTGTCATCACAAGGCTCCATGACCCCTGTCATCACGATGCTCCATGGCCCTTGTCATCACAATGCTCCATGAAACATTTCCTCACAATGCTCCAGTACGCCTTTCATCCAAATTCCCCATGGCCACTGTCATCACAATTCTCCAAGGACCCTGTCATCGTAATGGTCCATGACCCGTTTCATCTCAATGGTCCATGACACCTGTCATCACAATGCTTCATGGCCTTTGTCATCACAATGCTCCATGGCACCGGAAATCACAGTGGTCCCTGACCCGTTTCATCTCAATGCTCCATGACCTCACTCATCACAATGCCCCATGACCAATGTAATCAAAATGCTCTATGGCCCATGTCATCACACTACTCCAAGCCTTTGTCATCAAACTGCTCAATGGCCCCTGTAATCACAATGTTCCATTCACTTGTCATCACAAGGCTCCAGTACCCTTGTAATTATCATGTTCCATGTCCGTTTCATCACCTTGCTCCATGACACATGTCATCACAATGCTCCATGGCCCCTCTCATTACTGTGCTCCATAATAACTTTAATCACATTTCTAGATGACCACTGCCATCACAATGCCCAATAACGTTGTCATCACAATTCGCCATGACCATTGTCATCAAAATGCTCCATGAACCATGTCATCACAGGGTCCCAGGACACTTGTCATCAAAATGATCCATTACTACTTTCATCTCAATGCTCCATGACTACTCCCATCTCAATGCCCCATGACGCCTGTCATCACAATTCTCCAAGGCCCCTCTCCTCACAATGCTCCCTGACACTTGTCATCACATTGCTCCATAACACCTGTCATCACCGTGTTCCCTGCCCATGTCATCACAATGCTCCATGTCCCCTATAATCACAATGCTCCATGCCTTTTTACTCACAATGCTCCAGAATTCTTGTCATAATAATGTTCCATGACCGTGGCATCACAATGCTCCATGGCCCTTGTCATCAGAATGCTCCAGAATTCTTGTCATCACAATGTTCCATGACCGTGTCATCACAATGCTACATGACCCTGGTCATCACAGTTCTACATGACCTTTGTCATCACAATGTTCTATGTCGCGTTTCATTACAATTCTCAATGTCCACTTTAATCACTAGGCTCGCTGACCATTTTCATCACATTTCTCTATTGTCATTACAGTTCACCACGGTCCCTTTCTTCACAATTCTCCATTATGCCTGTCATCACAATGCTCCATGGATTTATTATCACAATGCTCCAGGACCAGTTTCATCACAATACTCCATCCCCCTTGTCATCACAGTGCACAGTGAAACCTTTCATTACAATGCTCCATGACACTTGTCATCACAATGCTCCATGGCCTTTATCGTCACAATGCGCCCAAGCACTGTTACTCACGATGTTCCATGAAAACTTTCATCACATTGCTCCATGACCATTGTCATCACAATAGTCCATACCCTTGTCAATACAATGCTGCATAATCCCTGTCATAACAATTCTCCATGACTGCTGTCATCACAATAATCCAGAACAATTTTCATAAGAATGCTTCATGCCCCCAGTCATCACAGTGCTCCATGATACCTTTCATCACAATTCCTAGATGATCAATGTCATCACAATGCCCCATGACACCTGTCATCACAATTCGCTATGACACTTGTAATCACAATACTCGATGAACGGTGTCATCACAGTGTTACAGGACACATGTCATCACAATGATCCATGACTACACTCATCACAATGCTCCAATACACCTGTCATCACAATGCTCCATGGCCCCTGTTATCATATTGCTCCATGATCTCTTTGATCACAATGCTCCATGACCAGTGTCATCACCATGCCTCATGACGCCTGTCATCTCAATGTTCCATGGCCCCTTTCATCACAATGCTCCATGAACCCAGTCATCACAATGTTCCCTGACCTTTTCATCACAATGCTCCATGGGCCCTGTCATCACAATGCTCCATGCCCTTGTCATCAAAATGCTCCAGAACTCTTGTCATCATAATGCTCCATGCCAATGTCATCAAAATGCCCCATGACACTTGTCATCACAATGCTCCATGGCCTTTGTCATCACAATGTTCCATGGCCCCTCTCATAACAATGCTCCATGTCCTTGTCATCAAAATTCTCCAGAACTCTTGTCATCATAATGCTACATGCCAATGTCATCACAATGCCCCATGACACTTGTCATCACAATGCTCCATGGCCTTTGTCATCACAAAGTTCCATGGCCTCTGTCATCACAGTGCTCCATGATACCTTTCATCACAATTCTAGATGACCACTGTCATCACAATGCCCCATGACAGATGTCATCACAATTCGCCATGGTCCTTCTCATCACAATGCTCCATGAACCGTGTCATCACAAGGTTCCAGGACATTTTTCATCACAATGATCTATGATCACTTTCATCACAATGCTCCATGTACCCTGTCATCTCAATGCTCCATATCCTTTGTATTCACAATGCTCCATCGTTCGTGTAATCACAGTGCTCCATGACCCCTTTCATCACAATGCTCCAAGACCGCTGTCATCACAATGCCCCATGACACCTGCCATCACTAATCTCCAAGGCCTCTCTTACCAAAAAGCTCCATGTTCCCTGTCAGCACAATGTTCGATGACACTTTTCACCACAATGCTCCATGACCCCTGTCATCACAAAGTTCTCTGCCCATATCATCACAATGCTTCTTTTCACCTTTAATCACAATGCTCCATGCCCTTTCATCACAATGCTCCAGAATTGTTTTCATCGCAATGTTCCTTGACCGTTTCATCACAATGTTCCATGACGCTTGTCATCACAATGAGCCAAGACCCTTGTCATCACACAGCTCCATGACCCTTGTCATCACAATGATCCATGACGCCTGTCATCACAAAGCTCCATGGCCACTGTCATCACAATGCTCCATGACACTTGTCATCACAAAGCTCCATGACACCTCTCATCACATTGATCCATGAATCCTTTCCTCACAGTGCTACAGTACACTTTTCATCACAATGCTCCATGCAATTGTCAGCACAATTCTCCTTGGACCCTGTCATTAAAATGCTCCATCCCCTTTTCATCACAATGCTCCAGATATCCTATCATTACAAAGCTCCATGCCAGTGTCAACACAATGCTCCATGACCCATGTCATCAAAATGCTTTATGACCCTTGTTATCAGAATATTCCATGACCCCTGTCATCAAAATGATCCATGACAGTTGTCATCACAATGCTGCATGATACCTTTCATCCCAACTCTCTGTGACCGCTGTCATCACAATGCTCCAGGACAATATTCATCACAATGCTCCATGCCCCCTGTCATCAGAGTGCCCCTTAAAACCTGTAATCACAATGCTCCATGATCCTGTCATCACAATGCTACATGACACCTATCATCACATTGTTCCATGGCCTATGTATTCACAATGCTCCATGGACACTGTAATCACACTGCTCCATGTTCCCTTTCAACACAATGCTCCATGACCCCTGTCATCACAACGTTCCATGAAAGTTTTCATCAAAAGGCTCCATGACCCTGGTCACCAAAAGGTTCCCTGCTCTTGTCATCACAATGCTCCATGACCCTTGTAATCACAATGGTACATGGCCTTGTCACCAAAATGCTCCATAGCCTCTGTCATCACCATGCTCCATGGTCTATCTCATCACAAAGCTCAATGACCGCTGTCGTCACTATGCTTGATGACCATTGTCATCAAAATGCTCCAAGGCCCCTGTCATCACAATGCCTCATGGTCTTTGTAATCAAAATGCTCAATGACCCCTGTCATCACAATGCTCCAGGTCTGTTGTCATCACCATGCTTCATGCCCGTGTCATCACAATGCTCCATGAATCTTGTCTTCACAATGCTCCATGGCCCATGTCATCACAATGCTCCATGACCACTGTCATCACAATGCTCTATGGCCTTTTTCATCACAATGCTCCGTGACCACTGTCAACACAATGCCTGATGACCCCTGTCATCAAAATCCTAAAGGGCACTTGTAATCACAATGCTCTATGACGCCTGTCATCACTATTCTCCATGTCACTTGTCATCACAATGCTCCAGGGCCACTGTAATCACACTACTCCATAACCCCTTTCGTGACAATGCCCAATGCCACCTCTCATCACAATTCTCCATGGCAATTGTCATCACGATGCTCCATGACACTTGTCATCACAATGCTCGATGGCCCTTGTCATCACAATGTTCCTTGGTGCTTTTCATCGCAGTGCTCCGTGAGAACTTTCATCAAAATACTCCATGATTTGTTTCATCACAAAGCTCCATGGCCCTTGTCATTACAAATCCACATGATCCCTTTCATCACAATTCTCCATGGCAACTTACATAAAAATGCTCCATGCCCCTGTCATCACAATGCCCAATGATACCTGTTTTTACAATGATCCATGACCCTTGTCATCACAAGGCTCCATGTCCCTTGTATTCACAATACTCCATGGCCCTTGTCATCACAATGCTCCATAGTGCTTTTCATCGCAATGCTCCCTGACCGATTTCAGCACAATGTCCCATGACCCCTGTCATCATGATGGTCCATGGCCCTTGTCATCACAATGCTCCATGAAACATTTCCTCACAATGCTCCAGTACGCCTTTCATCCAAATTCCCCATGGCCACTGTCATCACAATTCTCCATGACCCCTGTCATCATAATGGTCCATGACCCGTTTCATCTCAATGCTCCATGACACCTGTCATCACAATGCTCCTTGGCCTTTGTCATCACAATGCTCCATGGCCCCTGTAATCACAGTGCTCCATGACCCGTTTCATCTCAATGCTCCATGACCTCACTCATCACAATGCCCCATGAACCCTGTAATCACAATGCTCCTTGGCCATTGTCATCACAGTGCTCGAAGCCTTTTTCATCACACTGCTCCATGGCACCTGTAATCACAATGCTCCATGTCCTTGTCATCACAAGGCTCCAGAATTCTTGTCATTAAAATGCTCCATGTCCGTTTCATCACCTTGCTCCATGACACTTGTCATCACAATGCTCCATGGACCCTCTCATTACTGTGCTCCATAATAACTTTAATCACATTTCTAGATGACCACTGCCTTCACAATGCCCCATGACATTGTCAACACAATTCGCCTTGACCATTGTCATCACAATGCTCCATGAACCATGTCATTTCAATGCTCCATGGCCCCTGTAATTACAGTGATCCATAACACCTTTTATCATAATGCTCCATGACCACTGCCATCTCAATGCCCCATGACGCCTGTCATCACAATTCTCCAAGGCCCCTCTCATCACAATTCTCCATGACACTTGTCATCACATTGCTCCATAACACCTGTCATCACAGTGTTCCCTGCTCATGTCATCACAATGCTCCATGTCCCCTATAATCACAGTGCTCCGTGTCTTTTTCCTCACAATGGTCCAGAATTCTTGTCATCACAATGTTCCATGACCGTGGCATCACAATGCTCCATAGCCCTTGTCATCACAATGCTCCAGAATTCTTGTCATCACAATGTTCCATGACCGTGTCATCACAATGCTACATGACCCTGGTCATCACACTTCTTCCTGACCTTTGTCATCACAATGCTCTATGTCGCTTTTCATCACAATTCTCAATGACCACTTTAATCACTATCCTCGCTGACCATTTTCATCACATTTCTCTATTGTCATTACAATTCCCCATGTCCCCTTTTGTCACAATGCTCCATGATGCCTGTCATCACAATGCTCCATGACACTTGTCTTCACAATGCTCCATGGCTTTTGTTATCACAATGCTCCAGGACCAGTTTCATCACAATACTCCATCCCCCTTGTCATCACAGTGCACAATGATACCTTTCTATACAATGCTCCATGACACTTGTCATCACAATGCTCAATGGCCTTTATCGTCACAATGCTCCCAGGCACTTTTCATCACGTTGTTCCATAAAATCTTTTATCACATTGCTCCATGACCATTGTCATCACAATAGTCCATACCCTTGTCAACACAATGCTGCAAAATCCCTGTCATCACAATTCTCCATGACTGCTGTCATCACAATAATCCAGGAGAATTTTCATAGAATGCTTCATGCCCCCAGTCATCACAGTGCTCCATGATACCTTTCATCACAATTCCTAGATGATCAGTGTCATCACAATGCCCCATGACACCTGTCAACACAATTCGCTATGACCTTTGTCATCACAATACTCGATGAACCGTGTCATCACAGTGTTCCAGGACACATGTCATCACAACGATCCATGACTACTTTCCTCACAATGCTCCAATACAGCTGTCATCACAATATTCCATGGCCCCTGTTATCATATTGCTCCATGATCTCTTTGATCACAATGCTCCATGACCAGTGTCATCACCATGCCTCATGAGGCCTGTCATCTCAATGCTCCATGACGCTTGTCATCACAAAGTTCCATGACCCCTGTCATCACAATGATCCATGACGCTTGTCATCACAAAGCTCCATGACCCCTGTCATCACAATGATCCATGACGCTTGTCATCACAAAGCTCCATGACCCCTGTCATCACAAAGCTCCAGAAACCCTGTCATCACAATGTTCCATGACGCTTGTCATCACAAGACTACATGTCCCTTGTATTCACAATACTCCTTGGCCCTTGTCATCACAAAGCTCCATAGTGCTTTTCATCGCAATGCTCCCTGACCGCTTTCAGCACAATGCCCCATGACACCTGTCATCATGATGGTCCATGACCCTTGTCATCACAATGCTCCATGAAACGTTTCCTCACAATGCTCCAGTACGCCTTTCATCCAAATTCCCCATGGCCACTGTCATCACAATTCTCCATGACCCCTGTCATCATAATGGTCCATGACCCGTTTCATCTCAATGCTCCATGACACCTGTCATCACAATGCTCCTTGGCCTTTGTCATCACAATGCTCCATGGCCCCTGTAATCACAGTGCTCCATGACCCGTTTCATCTCAATGCTCCATGACCTCACTCATCACAATGCCCCATGAACCCTGTAATCACAATGCTCCTTGGCCATTGTCATCACAGTGCTCGAAGCCTTTTTCATCACACTGCTCCATGGCACCTGTAATCACAATGCTCCATGTCCTTGTCATCACAAGGCTCCAGAATTCTTGTCATTAAAATGCTCCATGTCCGTTTCATCACCTTGCTCCATGACACTTGTCATCACAATGCTCCATGGACCCTCTCATTACTGTGCTCCATAATAACTTTAATCACATTTCTAGATGACCACTGCCTTCACAATGCCCCATGACATTGTCAACACAATTCGCCTTGACCATTGTCATCACAATGCTCCATGAACCATGTCATTTCAATGCTCCATGGCCCCTGTAATTACAGTGATCCATAACACCTTTTATCATAATGCTCCATGACCACTGCCATCTCAATGCCCCATGACGCCTGTCATCACAATTCTCCAAGGCCCCTCTCATCACAATGCCCCATGACACCTGTCAACACAATTCGCTATGACCTTTGTCATCACAATACTCGATGAACCGTGTCATCACAGTGTTCCAGGACACATGTCATCACAACGATCCATGACTACTTTCCTCACAATGCTCCAATACAGCTGTCATCACAATATTCCATGGCCCCTGTTATCATATTGCTCCATGATCTCTTTGATCACAATGCTCCATGACCAGTGTCATCACCATGCCTCATGAGGCCTGTCATCTCAATGCTCCATGACGCTTGTCATCACAAAGTTCCATGACCCCTGTCATCACAATGATCCATGACGCTTGTCATCACAAAGCTCCATGACCCCTGTCATCACAATGATCCATGACGCTTGTCATCACAAAGCTCCATGACCCCTGTCATCACAAAGCTCCAGAAACCCTGTCATCACAATGTTCCATGACGCTTGTCATCACAAGACTACATGTCCCTTGTATTCACAATACTCCTTGGCCCTTGTCATCACAAAGCTCCATAGTGCTTTTCATCGCAATGCTCCCTGACCGCTTTCAGCACAATGCCCCATGACACCTGTCATCATGATGGTCCATGACCCTTGTCATCACAATGCTCCATGAAACATTTCCTCACAATGCTCCAGTACGCCTTTCATCCAAATTCCCCATGGCCACTGTCATCACAATTCTCCATGACCCCTGTCATCATAATGGTCCATGACCCGTTTCATCTCAATGCTCCATGACACCTGTCATCACAATGCTCCTTGGCCTTTGTCATCACAATGCTCCATGGCCCCTGTAATCACAGTGCTCCATGACCCGTTTCATCTCAATGCTCCATGACCTCACTCATCACAATGCCCCATGAACCCTGTAATCACAATGCTCCTTGGCCATTGTCATCACAGTGCTCGAAGCCTTTTTCATCACACTGCTCCATGGCACCTGTAATCACAATGCTCCATGTCCTTGTCATCACAAGGCTCCAGAATTCTTGTCATTAAAATGCTCCATGTCCGTTTCATCACCTTGCTCCATGACACTTGTCATCACAATGCTCCATGGACCCTCTCATTACTGTGCTCCATAATAACTTTAATCACATTTCTAGATGACCACTGCCTTCACAATGCCCCATGACATTGTCAACACAATTCGCCTTGACCATTGTCATCACAATGCTCCATGAACCATGTCATTTCAATGCTCCATGGCCCCTGTAATTACAGTGATCCATAACACCTTTTATCATAATGCTCCATGACCACTGCCATCTCAATGCCCCATGACGCCTGTCATCACAATTCTCCAAGGCCCCTCTCATCACAATGCTCCATGACACTTGTCATCACATTGCTCCATAACACCTGTCATCACAGTGTTCCCTGCTCATGTCATCACAATGCTCCATGTCCCCTATAATCACAATGCTCCGTGCCTTTTTCCTCACAATGGTCCAGAATTCTTGTCATCACAATGTTCCATGACCGTGGCATCACAATGCTCCATAGCCCTTGTCATCACAATGCTCCAGAATTCTTGTCATCACAATGTTCCATGACCGTGTCATCACAATGCTACATGACCCTGGTCATCACACTTCTTCCTGACCTTTGTCATCACAATGCTCTATGTCGCTTTTCATCACAATTCTCAATGACCACTTTAATCACTATCCTCGCTGACCATTTTCATCACATTTCTCTATTGTCATTACAATTCCCCATGTCCCCTTTTGTCACAATGCTCCATGATGCCTGTCATCACAATGCTCCATGACACTTGTCTTCACAATGCTCCATGGCTTTTGTTATCACAATGCTCCAGGACCAGTTTCATCACAATACTCCATCCCCCTTGTCATCACAGTGCACAATGATACCTTTCTATACAATGCTCCATGACACTTGTCATCACAATGCTCAATGGCCTTTATCGTCACAATGCTCCCAGGCACTTTTCATCACGTTGTTCCATAAAATCTTTTATCACATTGCTCCATGACCATTGTCATCACAATAGTCCATACCCTTGTCAACACAATGCTGCAAAATCCCTGTCATCACAATTCTCCATGACTGCTGTCATCACAATAATCCAGGAGAATTTTCATAGAATGCTTCATGCCCCCAGTCATCACAGTGCTCCATGATACCTTTCATCACAATTCCTAGATGATCAGTGTCATCACAATGCCCCATGACACCTGTCAACACAATTCGCTATGACCTTTGTCATCACAATACTCGATGAACCGTGTCATCACAGTGTTCCAGGACACATGTCATCACAACGATCCATGACTACTTTCCTCACAATGCTCCAATACAGCTGTCATCACAATATTCCATGGCCCCTGTTATCATATTGCTCCATGATCTCTTTGATCACAATGCTCCATGACCAGTGTCATCACCATGCCTCATGAGGCCTGTCATCTCAATGCTCCATGACGCTTGTCATCACAAAGTTCCATGACCCCTGTCATCACAATGATCCATGACGCTTGTCATCACAAAGCTCCATGACCCCTGTCATCACAATGATCCATGACGCTTGTCATCACAAAGCTCCATGACCCCTGTCATCACAAAGCTCCAGAAAACCTGTCATCACAATGTTCCATGACGCTTGTCATCACAAGACTACATGTCCCTTGTATTCACAATACTCCTTGGCCCTTGTCATCACAAAGCTCCATAGTGCTTTTCATCGCAATGCTCCCTGACCGCTTTCAGCACAATGCCCCATGACACCTGTCATCATGATGGTCCATGACCCTTGTCATCACAATGCTCCATGAAACATTTCCTCACAATGCTCCAGTACGCCTTTCATCCAAATTCCCCATGGCCACTGTCATCACAATTCTCCATGACCCCTGTCATCATAACGGTCCATGACCCATTTCATCTCAATGCTCCATGACACCTGTCATCACAATGCTCCTTACCCTTTGTCATCACAATGCTCCATGGCCCCTGTAATCACAGTGCTCCATGACCCGTTTCATCTCAATGCTCCATGACCTCACTCATCACAATGCCCCATGACCCCTGTAATCACAAGGCTCCTTGGCCCTTGTCATCACAGTGCTCCAAGCCTTTTTCATCACACTGCTCCATGGCACCTGTAATCACAATGCTCCATGTCCTTGTCATCAAAAGGCTCCAGAATTCTTGTCATTAAAATGCTCCATATCCGTTTCATCACCTTGCTCCATGACACTTGTCATCACAATGCTCAAGGGACCCTCTCATTACTGTGCTCCATAATAACTTTTATCACATTTCTAGATGACCACTGCCTTCACAATGCCCCATGACATTGTCACCACAATTCGCCATGACCATTGTCATAACAATGCTCCATGAACCATGTCATCACAGGGTCCCAGGACACTTGTCATCACAATGATCCATTACCACATTCATCACAATGCTCCATGACCACTATCATCTCAATGCTCCATGGCCTTTGTATTCACAATGCTCCATGGCCCCTGTAATCACAGTGCTCCATAACACCTTTCATCATAATGCTCCATGACCAATGCCATCTCAATGCCCCATGACGCCTGTCATCACAATTCTCCAAGGCCCCTCTCATCACAATGCTCCATGACACTTGTCATCACATTGCTCCAAACCACCTGTCATCACAGTGTTCCCTGCCCATGTCATCACAATGCTCCATGTCCCCTACAATCACAATGCTCCATGCCTTTTTCCTCACAATGCTCCAGAATTCTTGTCATCACAATGTTCCATGACCATGGCATCACAATGCTCCATGGCACTTGTCATCACAATGCTCCAGAATTCTTGTCCTCACAATGTTCCATGACCGTGTCATCACAATGCTACATGACCCTGGTCATCACACTTCTTCCTGACCTTTGTCATCACAATGCTCTATGTCGCTTTTCATCACATTTCTCAATGACCACTTTAATCACTATGCTCGCTGACCATTTTCATCACATTTCTCTATTGTCATTACAATTCCCCATGGCCCCTTTCGTCACAATTCTCCATGATGCCTGTCATCACAATGCTCCATGACACTTGTCATCACAATGCTCCATGTCTTTTGTTATCACAATGCTCCAGGACCAGTTTCATCACAATACTCCATCCCCCTTGTCATCACAGTGCACAATGAAACCTTTCATTACAATGCTCCATGACACTTGTCATCACAATGCTCCATGGCCTTTATTGTCACAATGCTCTCAGGCACTTTTCATCACGATGTTCCATGAAAACTTTCATCACATTGCTCCATGACCATTGTCATCACAATAGTCCATACCCTTGTCAACACAATGCTGCAAAATCCCTGTCATCACAATTCTCCATGACTGCTGTCATCACAATAATCCAGGACAATTTTCATAAGAATGCTTCATGCCCCCAGTCATCACAGTGCTCCATGATACCTTTCATCACAATTCCTAGATGATCAATGTCATCACAATGCCCCATGACACCTGTCATCACAATTCGCTATGACCCTTGTCATCACAATACTCGACGAACCATGTCATCACAGTGTTCCAGGACACATGTCATCACAATGATCCATGACTACTTTCATCACAATGCTCCAATACACCTGTCATCACAATGCTCCATGGCCCCTGTTATCATATTGCTCCATGATCTCTTAGATCACAATACTCCATGACCAGTGTCATCACCATGCCTCATGACGCCTGTCATCTCAATGCTCCATGGTCCCTTTCATCACAATGCTCCATGAACACAGTCATCACAATGTTCCCTGCCCTTTTCATCACAATGCTCCATGGGCACTGTCATCACAATGCTCCATGCCCTTGTCATCAAAATGCTCAAGAACTCTTGTCATCATAATGCTCCATGCCAATGTCATCACAATGCCCCATGACACTTGTCATCACAATGCTCCATGGCCTTTGTCATCACAATGTTCCATGGCCCCTGTCATCACAGTGCTCCATGATACCTTTCATCACAATTCTAGATGACCACTGTCATCACAATGCCCCATGACAGATGTCATCACAATTCGCTATGGTCCTTGTCATCTCAATGCTCCATGAACCGTGTCTTCACAAGGTTCCAGGACACTTGTCATCACAATGATCTATGATCACTTTCATCACAATGCTCCATGAACCCTGTCATCTCAATGCTCCATATCCTTTGTATTCACAATGCTCCATGGTCCGTGTAATCACAGTGCTCCATGACCCTTTTTATCACAATGCTCCAAGACTGCTGTCATCACAATTCCCCATGACACCTACCATCACTAATCTCCAAGGCCTCTCTTACCAAAAAGCTCCATGATCCCTGTCAGCACAATGTTCGATGACACTTTTCATCACAATGCTCGATGACCCCTGTCATCACAAAGTTCTCTGCCCATATCATCACAATGCTCCTTTTCACCTTTAATCACAATGCTCCATGGCCTTTCATCACAATGCTCCAGAATTCTTGTCATAGCAATGTTCCTTGACCGTGTCATCACAATGCTCCATGACGCTTGTCATCACAGAGCTCCATGACCCCTGTCATCACAATGATCCATGACCCTTGTCATCACAAAGCTCCATGACCCCTGTCATCACAATGATCCATGAGGCTTGTCATCACAAAGCTCCATGACCCCTGTCATCACATTGATCCATGACTCCTTTCCTCCCAGGGCTCCAGTACCCTTTTCATTACAATTCTCCATGCCATTGTCAGCACAATGCTC
The DNA here is from genome assembly GCF_965194825.1 of Balaenoptera physalus. Classification (NCBI taxonomy): domain Eukaryota; kingdom Metazoa; phylum Chordata; class Mammalia; order Artiodactyla; family Balaenopteridae; genus Balaenoptera; species Balaenoptera physalus. The sequence continues at coordinate 394,678 of NW_028126019.1, forward strand.
CTTGGACCCTGTCATCAAAATGCTCCATCCCCTTTTCATCACAATGCTCCAGATATCCTATCATTATAATGCTCCATGCCCGTGTCAACACAATGCTCCATGACCCATGACATCAAAATGCTTTATGAACCTTGTTATCAGAATATTCCATGACCCCTGTCATCAAAATGATCCATGAAAGTTGTCATCACAATGCTGCATGATAACTTTCATCCCAACTCTCTGTGACCGCTGTCATCACAATGCTTCAGGACAATTTTCATCACAATGCTCCATGCCCCCTGTCATCACAGTGCCCCTTAACACCTGTAATCACAATGCTCCATGACCCTGTCATCACAATGCTACATGACCCCTGTCATCACATTGTTCCATGGCCTATGTATTCACAATGCTCCATGGACCCTGTAATCACACTGCTCCATGTTCCCTTTCAACACAATGCTCCATGACCCCTGTCATCACAACGTTCCATGAAAGTTGTGATCAAAAGTCTCCATGACCCTGGTCACCACAAGGTTCCCTGCTCTTGTCAGCACAATGCTCCCTGACCCTTGTAATCACAATGGTACATGGCCTTGTCACCACAATGCTCCATAGCCACTGTCATCACCAAGCTCCATGGTCTTTCTCATCACAATGCTCAATGACCGCTGTCATCACTATGCTTGATGACCATTGTCATCACAATGCTCCAAGGCCCCTGTCATCACAATGCCTCATGGTCTTTGTAATCACAATGCTCAATGACCCCTGTCATCACAATGCTCCATGCCATTGTCATCACAATGCTCCATGATCCCTGTAATCACAATGATCCCTGCCAATATCATCACAATGTTCCATGTCTCCTGTAATCACAATGCTCCATGCCCTTGTCATCACAATGTTCCAGGTCTGTTGTCATCACCATGCTTCATGCCCGTGTCATCACAATGCTCCATGAATATTGTCTTCACAATGCTCCATGGCCCATGTCATCACAATGCTCCATGACCACTGTCATCACAATGCTCTATGGCCTTTTTCATCACAATGCTCCGTGACCCCTGTCAACACAATGCCTGATGACCCCTGTCATCAAAATCCTAAATGGCACTTGTAATCACAATGCTCTATGACGCCTGTCATCACTATTCTCCATGTCACTTGTCATCACAATGCTCCATGGCCCCTGTAATCACAGTGCTCCATAACTCCTTTCATCACAATGCCCAATGCCACCTCTCATCACAATTCTCCATGGCATTTGTCATCACGATGCTCCATGACACTTGTCATCACAATGCTCGATGGCCCTTGTCATCACAATGTTCCTTGGTGCTTTTCATCGCAATGCTCCGTGACAACTTACATCAAAATACTCCATGATTTGTTTCATCACAATGCTCCATGGCCCTTGTCAGTACAAATCCACATGATCCCTTTCATCACAATTCTCCATGGCAACTTACATAAAAATGCTCCATGCCCCTGTCATCACAATGCCCAATGATACCTGTTATTACAATGATCCATGACCCTTGTCATCACAAGGCTCCATGTCCCTTGTATTCACAATACTCCATGGCCCTTGTCATCACAATGCTCCATAGTGCTGTTCATCGCAATGCTCCCTGACTGCTTTCAGCACAATGTCCCATGACCCCTGTCATCATGATGGTCCATGGCCCTTGTCATCACAATTCTCCATGAAACAATTCCTCACAATGCTCCAGTACGCCTTTCATCCAAATTCCCCATGGCCACTCTCATCACAATTCTCCATGACCCCTGTCATCATAATGTTCCATGACCCCTTTCATCTCAATGCTCCATGACACCTGTCATCACAATGCTCCTTGGCCTTTGTCATCACAATGCTCCATGGCCCCTGTAATCACAGTGCTCCATGACCCGTTTCATCTCAATGCTCCATGACCTCACTCATCACAATGCCCCATGACCCCTGTAATTACAATGCTCCTTGGCCTTTGTCATCACAGAGCTCCAAGCCTTTTTCATCACACTGCTCCATGGCACCTGTAATCACAATGCTCCATGTCCTTGTCATCCCAAGGGTCCAGAATTCTTTTCATTAAAATGCTCCATGTCCGTTTCATCACCTTGCTCCATGACACTAGTCATCACAATGCTCCATGGACCCTCTCATTACTGTGCTCCATAATAACTTTAATCACATTTCTAGATGACCACTGCCTTCACAATGCCCTATGACATTGTCACCACAATTCGCCTTGACCATTGTCATCACAATTCTCCATCAACCATGTCATCTCAATGCTCCATGGCCCCTGTAATCACAGTGCTCGATAACACCTTTCATCATAATGCTCCGTTACCACTGCCATCTCAATGCCCCATGACGCCTGTCATCTCAATGCTCCATGGTCCCTTTCATCACAATGCTCCATGAACCCAGTCATCACTAGGTTCCCTGCCCTGTTCATCACAATGCTCCATGGGCCCTGTCATCACAATGCTCCATGCCCTTGTCATCACAATGCTCCAGAACTCTTGTCATCATAATGCTCCATTCCAATGTCATCAAAATGCCCCATGACACTTGTTATCACAATGCTCCATGGCCTTTGTCATCACAATGTTCCATGGCCCCTGTCATCACAATGCTCCATGCCCTTGTCCTCAAAATGCTCCAGAACTCTTGTCATCATAATGCTCCATGCCAATGTCATCGAAATGCCCCATGACACTTGTCCTCACAATGCCCCATGGCCTTTGTCATCACAATGTTCCATGGATCCTGTCATCACAGTGCTCCATGATACCTTTCATCACAATTCTAGATGACCACTGTCATCACAATGCCCCATGACAGATATCATCACAATTCGCCATGGTCCTTGTCATCACAATGCTCCATGAACCATGTCATCACAAGGTTCCAGGACACTTGTCATCACAATGACCTATGATCACTTTCATCACAATGCTCCATGAACCCTGTCATCTCAATGCTCCATATCTTTTGTATTCACAATGCTCCATGGTCCGTGTAATCACAGTGCTCCATGACCCCTTTCATCACAATGCTCCAAGACCGCTGTCATCACAATGCCCAAGACACCTGCCAACACTAATCTCCAAGGCCTCTCTTACCAAAAAGCTCCATGATCCCTGTCAGCACAATGCTCGATGACACTTTTCATCACAATGCTCCATGACCCCTGTCATCACAAAGTTCTCTGCCCATATCATCACAATGCTCCTTGTCACCTTTAATCACAATGCTCCATGCCCTTTCATCACAATGCTCCAGAATTCTTGTCATCGCAATGTTCCTTGACCGTGTCATCACAATGCTCCATGACGCTTGTCATCACAAAGTTCCATGACCCCTGTCATCACAATGATCCATGACCCTTGTCATCACAAAGCTCCATGACCACTGTCATCACAATGATCCATGAGGCTTGTCATCACAAAGCTCCATGACCCCTGTCATCACATTGATCCATGACTCCTTTCCTCACAGTGCTCCAGTACCCTTTTCATCACAATGCTCCATGCCATTGTCAGCACAATGCTCCTTGGACCCTGTCATCAAAATGCTCCATCCCCTTTTCATCACAATGCTCCAGATATCCTATCATTACAATGCTCCATGCCCGTTTCAACACAATGCTCCATGACCCATGTCATCAAAATGCTTTATGAATCTTGTTATCAGAATATTCCATGATCCCTGTCATCAAATTGATCCATGACAGTTGTCATCACAATGCTGCATGATACCTTTCATCCCAACTCTCTGTGACCGCTGTCATCACAATGCTCAAGGACAATCTTCATCACAATGCTCCATGTCCCCTGTCATCACAGTGCCCCTTAACACCTGTAATCACAATGCTCCATGACCCTGTCATCACAATGCTACATGACCCCTGTCATCACATTGTTCCATGGCCTATGTATTCACAATGCTCCATGGACCCTGTAATCACACTGCTCCATGTTCCCTTTCAATACAATGCTCCATGACCCCTGTCATCACAACGTTCCATGAAAGTTGTCATCAAAAGTCTCCATGACCCTGGTCACCACTAGGTTCCCTGCTCTTGTCATCACAATGCTCCATGACCCTTGTAATCACAATGGTACATGGCCTTGTCACCACAATGCTCCATAGCCTCTGTCATCACCATGCTCCATGGTCTTTCTCATCACAATGCTCAATGACCGGTGTCATCACTATGCTTGATGACCATTGTCATCAAAATGCTCCATGGCCCCTGTCATCACAATGCCTCATGGTCTTTGTAATCACAATGCTCAATGACCCCTGTCATCACAATGCTCCATGCCTTTGTCATCACAATGCTCCATGATCCCTGTAATCACAATGATCCCTGCCAATATCATCACAATGTTCCATGTCTCCTGTAATCACAAGGCTCCATGCCCTTGTCATCACAATGCTCCAGGTCTGTTGTCATCACCATGCTTCATGCCCGTGTCATCACAATGCTCCATGAATCTTGTCTTCACAATGCTCCATGGCCCATGTCATCACAATGCTCCATGACCACTGTCATCACAATGCTCTATGGCCTTTTTCATCACAATGCTCCGTGACCCCTGTCAACACAATGCCTGATGACCCCTGTCATCAGAATCCTAAATGGCACTTGTAATCACAATGCTCTATGACGCCTGTCATCACTATACTCCATGTCACTTGTCATCACAATGCTCCATGGCCCCTGTAATCACAGTACTCCATAACCCCTTTCATGACTATGCCCAATGCCACCTCTCATCACTATTCTCCATGGCATTTGTCATCACGATGCTCCATGACACTTGTCATCACAATGCTCGATGGCCCTTGTCATCACAATGTTCCTTGGTGCTTTTCATCGCAATGCTCCATGACAACTTTCATCAAAATACTCCAAGATTTGTTTCATCACAATGCTCCATGGCCCTTGTCATTACAAATCCACATGATCCCTTTCATCACAATTCTCCATGGCAACTTACATAAAAATGCTCCTTGCCCCTGTCATCACAATGCCCAATGATACCTGTTTTTACAATGATCCAGGACCCTTGTCATCACAAGGCTCCATGTCCCTTGTATTCACAATACTCCATGGCCCTTGTCATCACAATGCTCCATAGTGCTTTTCATCGCAATGCTGCCTGACCGCTTTTAGCACAATGCCCCATGACCCCTGTCATCATGATGGTCCATGGCCCTTGTCATCACAATGCTCCATGAAACATTTCCTCACAATGCTCCAGTAGGCCTTTCATCCAAATTCCCCATGGCCACTGTCATCACAATTCTCCATGACCCCTGTCATCATAATGGTCCATGACCCGTTTCATCTCAATGCTCCATGACACCTGTCATCACAATGCTCCATGGCCCCTGTAATCACAGTGCTCCATGACCCGTTTCATCTCAATGCTCCATGACCTCACTCATCACAAGGCCCCATGTCCCCTGTAATCACAATGCTCCTTGGCCCTTGTCATGACAGTGCTCCAAGCCTTTTTCATCACACTGCTCCATGGCACCTGTAATCACAATGCTCCATATTCTTTTCATCACAAGGCTCCAGAATTCTTTTCATTAAAATGCTCCATCTCCGTTTCATCACTTTGCTCCATGACACTTGTCATCACAATGCTCCATGGCCTTTATCGTCACAATGCTCCCAGGCACTTTTCATCACGATGTTCCATGTAAACTTTCATCACATTGCTCCATGACCATTGTCATCACAATAGTCCATAGCCTTGTCAACACAATGCTGCATAATCCCTGTCATCACAATTCTCCATGACTGCTGTCATCACATAATCCAGGACAATTTTCATAACAATTCTTCATGCCCCCAGTCATCACAGTGCTCCATGATACATTTCATCACAATTCCTAGATGATCAATGTCATCACAATGCCCCATGACACCTGTCATCACAATTCGCTATGACCCTTGTCATCACAATACTCGATGAACTGTGTCATCACAGTGTTCCAGGACACATGTCATCACAATGATCCATGACTACTTTCATCACAATGCTCCAATACACCTGTCATCACAATGCTCCATGGCCCCTGTTATCATATTGCTCCATGATCTCTTTGATCACAATGCTCCATGACCAGTGTCATCACCATGCCTCATGACGCCTGTCATCTCAATGCTCCATGGCCCCTTTCATCACAATGCTCCATGAACCCAGTCATCACAGTGTTCCCTGCCCTTTTCACCGCAATGCTCCATGGGCCCTGTCATCACAATGCTCCATGCCCTTGTCATCAAAATGCTCCAGAACTCTTGTCATCATAATGCTCCATGCCAATGTCATCAAAATGCCCCATGACACTTGTCATCACAATGCTTCATGGCCTTTGTCATCACAATGTTCCATGGCCCCTGTCATCACAATTCTCCATGCCCTTGTCATCAAAATGCTCCAGAACTCTTGTCATCATAATGCTCCATGCCAATGTCATCAAAATGCCCCATGACACTTGTCATCACAATGCTCCATGACCGTTGTCATCACAAAGCTCCATGACCCGTGTCATCACATTGATCCATGACTCCTTTCCTCACAGTGCTCCAGTATCCTTTTCATCACAATGCTCCATGCCATTGTCAGCACAATGCTCCTTGGACCCTGTCATCAAAATGCTCCATCCCCTTTTCATCACAATGCTCCAGATATCCTATCATTACAATGCTCCATGGCCATGTCAAGACAATGCTCCATGACCCATGTCATCAAATTGCTTTATGAACCTTGTTATCAGAATAATCCATGACCCCTGTCATCAAAATGATCCATGACAGTTGTCATCACAATGCTGCATGATACCTTTAATCCCAACTCTCTGTGACCGCTGTCATCACAATGCTCCAGGACAATTTTCATCACAATGCTCCATGCCCCCTGTCATCACAGTGCCCCTTAACACCTGTAATCACAATGCTCCATGACCCTGTCATCACAATGCTACATGACCCCTGTCATCACATTGTTCCATGGCCTATGTATTCACAATGCTCCATGGACCCTGTAATCACACTGCTCCATGTTCCCTTTCAACACAATGGTCCATGAACCCTGTCATCACAACGTTCCATGAAAGTTGTCATCAAAAGTCTCCATGACCCTGGTCACCACAAGGTTCCCTGCTCTTGTCATCACAATGCTCCATGACCCTTGTAATCACAGTGGTACATGGCCTTGTCACCACAATGTTCCATGGCCTCTGTCATCACCATGCTCCATGGTCTTTCTCATCACAATGCTCTATGACCCCTGTCATCACTATGCTTGATGACCATTGTCATCACAATGCTCCAAGGCCCCTGTCATCACAATGCCTCATGGTCTTGTAATCACAATGCTCAATGACCCCTGTCATCACAATGCTCCATGCCTTTGTCATCACAATGCTCCATGGCCCCTGTAATCACAATGCTCCAGAACACTTGTCAGCATAATACTCCATTCCCGTGTCATCCCATTGCTCAATGACATTTGTCATCAAAATGTTCCTTGGCCTTTGGCATCACAGTGATCCATGATAACTTTAATCAAAATTCTACATGACAATTGTCATCACAATGCAAGGTGAACAATGTCATCACAATGCCCCAAGACACGTGTCATCACAATTCGCCTTGGCCCTTGTTATCTCAATGCTGTATGAACCGTGTCATCACTAGGTTTCAGGACACTTGTCATCAAAGAGATCCATGACAACATTCATCACAATGCCCCATGAACTCTGTTATCTCAATGCTCCATGGCCTTTGTATTCCCAATGTTCCATTGTCCCGATAATCACATTGCTCCATGAACACTTTCATCACAATGCTCCTTGACCACTGTCACCGTAATGACCCATGACGTTTCTCATCACTGTGCTCCAAGGCCACTCTCATCAAAATTCTCCATGATCTGTGTCAGCCCAATATTGCATGACAGTTGTCATCACAATGCTCTATGATCCCTGTAATCACAACGATCCCTGCCAATAACATCACAATGTTCCATGTCTCCTGTAATCACAATGCTCCATGCCCTTGTCATCACAATGCTCCAGGTCTGTTTTCATCACCATGCTTCATGCCCGTGTCATCACAATGCTCCACGAATCTTGTCTTCACAATGCTCCATGGCCCATGTCATCCCAATGCTCCGTGACTCCTGTCAACACAATGCCTGATGACTCCTGTCATCAAAATGCTAAATGGCACTTGTCATCACAATGCTCTATGACGCCTGTCATCACTATTCTCCATGTCACTTGTTATCACAATGCTCCATGGCCCCTGTAATCACAGTACTCCATGACCCCTTTCATCACAATGCCCAATGCCACCTCTTGTCACAATTCTCCATGGCATTTGTCATCACGATGCTCCATGACACCTGTCATCACAATGCTCCATGACACTTGTCATCACAATGCTCGATGGCCCTTGTCATCACAATGTTCCTTGGTGCTTTTCATCGCAATGTTCCATGACAACTCTCATCAAAATACTCCAAGATTTGTTTCATCCCAATGCTCCATGGCCCTTGTCATTACAAATCCACATGATCCCTTTCATCACAATTGTCCATGGCAACTTACATAAAAATGCTCCATGCCCCTGTCATCACAATGCCCAAAGATATCTGTTTTTACAATGATCCATGACCCTTGTCATCACAAGGCTCCATGTCCCTTGTATTCACATTGCTCCATGGCCCTTGTCATCACAATGCTCCATAGCGCTTTTCATCGCAATGCTCCATGACCGCTTTCAGCACAATGCCCCATGACCCCTGTCATCATGATGCTCAACTGCCCTTGTCATCACAAGTCTCCATGAAACATTTCCTCAAAATGCTCCAGTACGCCTTTCATCCAAATTCCCCGTGGCCACTGTCATCACAATTCTCCATGACCACTGTCATCATAATGGTCCATGACCCGTTTCATCTCAATGCTCCATGACACCTGTCACCACAGTGCTCCATGGCCTTTGTCATCACAATGTTCCATGTCCCCTATAATCAAAATGCTCCATGCCTTTTTCCTCACAATGCTCCAGAATTCTTGTCATCACAATGTTCCATGACCGTGGCATCACAATGCTCCATGGCCCTTGTCATCACAATGCTCCAGAATTCTCGTCATCACAATGTTCCATGACCGTGTCATCACAATGCTACATGACCCTGGTCATCACAGTTCTCCCTGACCTTTGTCATCACAATGCTCTATGTCGCTTTTCATCACAGTTCTCAATGACCACTTTAATCACTATGCTCGCTGACCATTTTCATCACATTACTCTATTGTCATTACAATTCCCCATCGTCCCTTTCTTCACAATGCTCCATGATGCCTGTCATCACAATGCTCCACGGCTTCTGTTATCACAATGCTCCAGGACCAGTTTCATCACAATACTCCATCCCCCTTGTCATCACAGTGCACAATGAAACCTTTCATTACAATGCTCCATGACACTTGTCATCACAATGCTCCATGGCCTTTATCGTCACAATGCTCCCAGGCACTTTTCATCACGATGTTCCATGTAAACTTTCATCACATTGCTCCATGACCATTGTCATCACAATAGTCCATAGCCTTGTCAACACAATGCTGCATAATCCCTGTCATCACAATTCTCCATGACTGCTGTCATCACATAATCCAGGACAATTTTCATAACAATTCTTCATGCCCCCAGTCATCACAGTGCTCCATGATACATTTCATCACAATTCCTAGATGATCAATGTCATCACAATGCCCCATGACACCTGTCATCACAATTCGCTATGACCCTTGTCATCACAATACTCGATGAACTGTGTCATCACAGTGTTCCAGGACACATGTCATCACAATGATCCATGACTACTTTCATCACAATGCTCCAATACACCTGTCATCACAATGCTCCATGGCCCCTGTTATCATATTGCTCCATGATCTCTTTGATCACAATGCTCCATGACCAGTGTCATCACCATGCCTCATGACGCCTGTCATCTCAATGCTCCATGGCCCCTTTCATCACAATGCTCCATGAACCCAGTCATCACAGTGTTCCCTGCCCTTTTCACCGCAATGCTCCATGGGCCCTGTCATCACAATGCTCCATGCCCTTGTCATCAAAATGCTCCAGAGCTCTTGTCATCATAATGCTCCATGCCAATGTCATCAAAATGCCCCATGACACTTGTCATCACAATGCTCCATGGCCTTTGTCATCACAATGTTCCATGGCCCCTGTCATCACAATTCTCCATGCCCTTGTCATCAAAATGCTCCAGAACTCTTGTCATCATAATGCTCCATGCCAATGTCATCAAAATGCCCCATGACACTTTTCATCACAATGCTCCATGGCCTTTGTCATCACAATGTTCCATGGCCCCTGTCATCACAGTGCTGCATGATAACTTTCATCACAATTCTAGATGACCACTGTCATCACAATGCCCCATGACAGATGTCATCACAATTCGCCATGGTCCTTGTCATCACAATGCTCCATGAACCGTGTCATCACAAGGTTCCAGGACACTTGTCATCACAATGATCCATGATCACTTTCAGCACAATGCTCCATGAACCCTGTCGTCTCAATGCTCCATAGTCTTTGTATTCACAATGCTCCATGGCTCCTGTAATCACAGTGCTCCATGACCCCTTTCATCACAATGCTCCAAGACTGCTCTCATCACAATGCCCCATTACGCCTGCCTTCACAAATCTCCAAGGCCTCTCTTACCAAAATGCTCCATGATCCCTGTCAGCACAATATTCGATGGCACTTTTCATCACAATGCTCCATGACCCCTGTCATCACAAAGTTCTCTGCCCATATCATCACAATGCTCCTTGTCAACTTTAATCACAATGCTCCATGCCCTTTCATCACAATGCTCCAGAATTCTTGTCATCGCAATGTTCCTTGACCGTGTCATCACAATGCTCCATGACCGTTGTCATCACAAAGCTCCATGACCCCTGTCATCACAATGATCCATGACGCTTGTCATCACAAAGCTCCATGACCACTGTCATCACAATACTCCATGACCGTTGTCATCACAAAGCTCCATGACCCCTGTCATCACATTGATCCATGACTCCTTTCCTCACAGTGCTCCAGTACCCTTTTCATCACAATGCTCCATGCCATTGTCAGCACAATGCTCCTTGGACCCTGTCATCAAAATGCTCCATCCCCTTTTCATCACAATGCTCCAGATATCCTATCATTACAATGCTCCATGCCCATGTCAAGACAATGCTCCATGACCCATGTCATCAAATTGCTTTATGAACCTTGTTATCAGAATAATCCATGACCCCTGTCATCAAAATGATCCATGACAGTTGTCATCACAATGCTGCATGATACCTTTCATCCCAACTCTCTGTGACCGCTGTCATCACAATGCTCCAGGACAATTTTCATCACAATGCTCCATGCCCCCTGTCATCACAGTGCCCCTTAACACCTGTAATCACAATGCTCCATGACCCTGTCATCACAATGCTACATGACCCCTGTCATCACATTGTTCCATGGCCTATGTATTCACAATGCTCCATGGACCCTGTAATCACACTGCTCCATGTTCCCTTTCAACACAATGGTCCATGAACCCTGTCATCACAACGTTCCATGAAAGTTGTCATCAAAAGTCTCCATGACCCTGGTCACAACAAGGTTCCCTGCTCTTGTCATCACAATGCTCCATGACCCTTGTAATCACAGTGGTACATGGCCTTGTCACCACAATGTTCCGTGGCCTCTGTCATCACCATGCTCCATGGTCTTTCTCATCACAATGCTCTATGACCCCTGTCATCACTATGCTTGATGACCATTGTCATCACAATGCTCCAAGGCCCCTGTCATCACAATGCCTCATGGTCTTGTAATCACAATGCTCAATGACCCCTGTCATCACAATGCTCCATGCCTTTGTCATCACAATGCTCCATGGCCCCTGTAATCACAATGCTCCAGAACACTTGTCAGCATAATACTCCATTCCCGTGTCATCCCATTGCTCAATGACATTTGTCATCAAAATGTTCCTTGGCCTTTGGCATCACAGTGATCCATGATAACTTTAATGAAAATTCTACATGACAATTGTCATCACAATGCAAGGTGAACAATGTCATCACAATGCCCCAAGACACGTGTCATCACAATTCGCCTTGGCCCTTGTTATCTCAATGCTGTATGAACCGTGTCATCACTAGGTTTCAGGACACTTGTCATCAAAGAGATCCATGACAACATTCATCACAATGCCCCATGAACTCTGTTATCTCAATGCTCCATGGCCTTTGTATTCCCAATGTTCCATTGTCCCGATAATCACATTGCTCCATGAACACTTTCATCACAATGCTCCTTGACCACTGTCACCGTAATGACCCATGACGTTTCTCATCACTGTGCTCCAAGGCCACTCTCATCAAAATGCTCCATGATCTGTGTCAGCCCAATATTGCATGACAGTTGTCATCACAATGCTCTATGATCCCTGTAATCACAACGATCCCTGCCAATAACATCACAATGTTCCATGTCTCCTGTAATCACAATGCTCCATGCCCTTGTCATCACAATGCTCCAGGTCTGTTTTCATCACCATGCTTCATGCCCGTGTCATCACAATGCTCCACGAATCTTGTCTTCACAATGCTCCATGGCCCATATCATCACAATGCTCCGTGACTCCTGTCAACACAATGCCTGATGACTCCTGTCATCAAAATGCTAAATGGCACTTGTCATCACAATGCTCTATGACGCCTGTCATCACTATTCTCCATGTCACTTGTTATCACAATGCTCCATGGCCCCTGTAATCACAGTACTCCATGACCCCTTTCATCACAATGCCCAATGCCACCTCTTATCACAATTCTCCATGGCATTTGTCATCACGATGCTCCATGACACCTGTCATCACAATGCTCCATGACACTTGTCATCACAATGCTCGATGGCCCTTGTCATCACAATGTTCCTTGGTGCTTTTAATCGCAATGTTCCATGACAACTCTCATCAAAATACTCCAAGATTTGTTTCATCCCAATGTTCCATGGCCCTTGTCATTACAAATCCACATGATCCCTTTCATCACAATTGTCCATGGCAACTTACATAAAAATGCTCCATGCCCCTGTCATCACAATGCCCAAAGATATCAGTTTTTACAATGATCCATGACACTTGTCATCACAAGGCTCCATGTCCCTTGTATTCACATTGCTCCATGGCCCTTGTCATCACAATGCTCCATAGCGCTTTTCATCGCAATGCTCCATGACCGCTTTCAGCACAATGCCCCATGACCCCTGTCATCATGATGCTCAACTGCCCTTGTCATCACATCTCCATGAAACATTTCCTCAAAATGCTCCAGTACGCCTTTCATCCAAATTCCCCGTGGCCACTATCATCACAATTCTCCATGACCACTGTCATCATAATGGTCCATGACCCGTTTCATCTCAATGCTCCATGACACCCGTCACCACAGTGCTCCATGGCCTTTGTCATCACAATGTTCCATGTCCCCTATAATCAAAATGCTCCATGCCTTTTTCCTCACAATGCTCCAGAATTCTTGTCATCACAATGTTCCATGACCGTGGCATCACAATGCTCCATGGCCCTTGTCATCACAATGCTCCAGAATTCTTGTCATCACAATGTTCCATGACCGTGTCATCACAATGCTACATGACCCTGGTCATCACAGTTCTCCCTGACCTTTGTCATCACAATGCTCTATGTCCCTTTTCATCACAGTTCTCAATGACCACTTTAATCACTATGCTCGCTGACCATTTTCATCACATTTCTCTATTGTCATTACAATTCCCCATCGTCCCTTTCTTCACAATGCTCCATGATGCCTGTCATCACAATGCTCCACGGCTTCTGTTATCACAATGCTCCAGGACCAGTTTCATCACAATACTCCATCCCCCTTGTCATCACAGTGCACAATGAAACCTTTCATTACAATGCTGCATGACACTTGTCATCACAATGCTCCATGGCCTTTATCGTCACAATGCTCCCAGGCACTTTTCATCACGATGTTCCATGAAAACTTTCATCACATTGCTCCATGACCATTGTCATCACAATAGTCCATAGCCTTGTCAACACAATGCTGCATAATCCCTGTCATCACAATTCTCCATGACTGCTGTCATCACATAATCCAGGACAATTTTCATCACAATGCTTCATGCCCCCAGTCATCACAGTGCTCCATGATACATTTCATCACAATTCCTAGATGATCAATGTCATCACAATGCCCCATGACACCTGTCATCACAATTCGCTATGACCCTTGTCATCACAATACTCGATGAACTGTGTCATCACAGTGTTCCAGGACACATGTCATCACAATGATCCATGACTACTTTCATCACAATGCTCCAATACACCTGTCATCACAATGCTCCATGGCCCCTGTTATCATATTGCTCCATGATCTCTTTGATCACAATGCTCCATGACCAGTGTCATCACCATGCCTCATGACGCCTGTCATCTCAATGCTCCATGGACCCTTTCATCACAATGCTCCATGAACCCAGTCATCACAGTGTTCCCTGCCCTTTTCATCGCAATGCTCCATGGGCCCTGTCATCAATTTGCTCCATGCCCTTCTCATCAAAATGCTCCAGAACTCTTGTCATCATAATGCTCCATGCCAATGTCATCAAAATGCCCCATGACACTTGTCATCACAATGCTCCATGGCCTTTGTCATCACAATGTTCCATGGCCCCTGTCATCACAATTCTCCATGCCCTTGTCATCAAAATGCTCCAGAACTCTTGTCATCATAATGTTCCATGCCAATGTCATCAAAATGCCCCATGACACTTGTCATCACAATGTTCCATGGCCCCTGTCATCACAGTGCTCCATGATAACTTTCATCACAATTCTAGATGACCACTGTCATCACAATGCCCCATGACAGATGTCATCACAATTCGCCATGGTCCTTGTCATCACAATGCTCCATGAACCGTGTCATCACAAGGTTCCAGGACACTTGTCATCACAATGATCCATGATCACTTTCAGCACAATGCTCCATGAACCCTGTCGTCTCAATGCTCCATAGTCTTTGTATTCACAATGCTCAATGGCTCCTGTAATCACAGTGCACCATGCCTTTGTCATCACAATGCTCCATGGCCCCTGTAATCACAATGCTCCAGAACACTTGTCAGCATAATACTCCATTCCCGTGTCATCCCATTGCTCAATGACATTTGTCATCAAAATGTTCCTTGGCCTTTGGCATCACAGTGATCCATGATAACTTTAATCAAAATTCTACATGACCATTGTCATCACAATGCAAGGTGACCAATGTCATCACAATGCCGCAAGACATGTGTCATCACAATTCGCCTTGGCCCTTGTTATCTCAATGCTGTATGAACCGTGTCATCACTAGGTTTCAGGACACTTGTCATCAAAGAGATCCATGACAACATTCATCACAATGCCCCATGAACTCTGTTATCTCAATGCTCCATGGTCTTTGTATTCCCAAAGTTCCATTGTCCCGATAATCGCATTGCTCCATGAACACTTTCATCACAATGCTCCTTGACCACTCTCACCGTAATGACCCATGACGTTTCTCATCACTGTGCTCCAAGGCCACTCTCATCAACATGCTCCATGATCTGTGTCAGCCCAATATTGCATGACAGTTGTCATCACAATGCTCTATGATCCCTGTAATCACAATGATCCCTGCCAATAACATCACAATGTTCCATGTCTCCTGTAATCACAATGCTCCATGCCCTTGTCATCACAATGCTCCAGGTCTGTTTTCATCACCATGCTTCATGCCCGTGTCATCACAATGCTCCACGAATCTTGTCTTCACAATGCTCCATGGCCCATGTCATCACAATGCTCCGTGACTCCTGTCAACACAATGCCTGATGACTCCTGTCATCAAAATGCTAAATGGCACTTGTCATCACAATGCTCTACGACGCCTGTCATCACTATTCTCCATGTCACTTGTTATCACAATGCTCCATGGCCCCTGTAATCACAGTACTCCATGACCCCTTTCATCACAATGCCCAATGCCACCTCTTGTCACAATTCTCCATGGCATTTGTCATCACGATGCTTCATGACACCTGTCATCACAATGCTCCATGACACTTGTCATCACAATGCTCGATGGCCCTTGTCATCACAATGTTCCTTGGTGCTTTTCATCGCAATGTTCCATGACAACTCTCATCAAAATACTCCAAGATTTGTTTCATCCCAATGCTCCATGGCCCTTGTCATTACAAATCCACATGATCCCTTTCATCACAATTGTCCATGGCAACTTACATAAAAATGCTCCATGCCCCTGTCATCACAATGCCCAAAGATACCTGTTTTTACAATGATCCATGACACTTGTCATCACAAGGCTCCATGTCCCTTGTATTCACATTGCTCCATGGCCCTTGTCATCACAATGCTCCATAGCGCTTTTCATCGCAATGCTCCATGACCGCTTTCAGCACAATGCCCCATGACCCCTGTCATCATGATGCTCAACTGCCCTTGTCATCACAAGTCTCCATGAAACATTTCCTCAAAATGCTCCAGTACGCCTTTCATCCAAATTCCCCGTGGCCACTGTCATCACAATTCTCCATGACCACTGTCATCATAATGGTCCATGACCCGTTTCATCTCAATGCTCCATGACACCTGTCACCACAGTGCTCCATGGCCTTTGTCATCACAATGTTCCATGTCCCCTATAATCAAAATGCTCCATGCCTTTTTCCTCACAATGCTCCAGAATTCTTGTCATCACAATGTTCCATGACCGTGGCATCACAATGCTCCATGGCCCTTGTCATCACAATGCTCCAGAATTCTTGTCATCACAATGTTCCATGACCGTGTCATCACAATGTTACATGACCCTGGTCATCACAGTTCTCCCTGACCTTTGTCATCACAATGCTCTATGTCGCTTTTCATCACAGTTCTCAATGACCACTTTAATCACTATGCTCGCTGACCATTTTCATCACATTTCTCTATTGTCATTAAAATTCCCCATCGTCCCCTTCTTCACAATGCTCCATGATGCCTGTCATCACAATGCTCCACGGCTTCTGTTATCACAATGCTCCAGGACCAGTTTCATCACAATACTCCATCCCCCTTGTCATCACAGTGCACAATGAAACCTTTCATTACAATGCTCCATGACACTTGTCATCACAATGTTCCATGGCCTTTATCGTCACAATGCTCCCAGGCACTTTTCATCTCGATGTTCCATGAAAACTTTCATCACATTGCTCCATGACCATTGTCATCACAATAGTCCATAGCCTTGTCAACACAATGCTGCATAATCCCTGTCATCACAATTCTCCATGACTGCTGTCATCACATAATCCAGGACAATTTTCATAACAATGCTTCATGCCCCCAGTCATCACAGTGCTCCATGATACATTTCATCACAATTCCTAGATGATCAATGTCATCACAATGCCCCATGACACCTGTCATCACAATTCGCTATGACCCTTGTCATCACAATACTCGATGAACTGTGTCATCACAGTGTTCCAGGACACATGTCATCACAATGATCCATGACTACTTTCATCACAATGATCCAATACACCTGTCATCACAATGCTCCATGGCCCCTGTTCTCATATTGCTCCATAATCTCTTTGATCACAATGCTCCATGACCAGTGTCATCACCATGCCTCATGACGCCTGTCATCTCAATGCTCCATGGCCCCTTTCATCACAATGCTCCATGAACCCAGTCATCACAGTGTTCCCTGCCCTTTTCATCGCAATGCTCCATGGGCCCTGTCATCACAATGCTCCATGCCCTTGTCATCAAAATGCTCCAGAACTCTTGTCATCATAATGCTCCATGCCAATGTCATCAAAATGCCCCATGACACTTGTCATCACAATGCTCCATGACCGTTGTCATCACAAAGCTCCATGACCCCTGTCATCACATTGATCCATGACTCCTTTCCTCACAGTGCTCCAGTATCCTTTTCATCACAATGCTCCATGCCATTGTCAGCACAATGCTCCTTGGACCCTGTCATCAAAATGCTCCATCCCCTCTTCATCACAATGCTCCAGATATACTATCATTACAATGCTCCATGCCCGTGTCAAGACAATGCTCCATGACCCATGTCATCAAATTGCTTTATGAACCTTGTTATCAGAATAATCCATGACCCCTGTCATCAAAATGATCCATGACAGTTGTCATCACAATGCTGCATGATACCTTTCATCCCAACTCTCTGTGACCGCTGTCATCACAATGCTCCAGGACAATTTTCATCACAATGCTCCATGCCCCCTGTCATCACAGTGCCCCTTAACACCTGTAATCACAATGCTCCATGACCCTGTCATCACAATGCTACATGACCCCTGTCATCACATTGTTCCATGGCCTATGTATTCACAATGCTCCATGGACCCTGTAATCACACTGCTCCATGTTCCCTTTCAACACAATGGTCCATGAACCCTGTCATCACAACGTTCCATGAAAGTTGTCATCAAAAGTCTCCATGACCCTGGTCACCACAAGGTTCCCTGCTCTTGTCATCACAATGCTCCATGACCCTTGTAATCACAGTGGTACATGGCCTTGTCACCACAATGTTCCATGGCCTCTGTCATCACCATGCTCCATGGTCTTTCTCATCACAATGCTCTATGACCCCTGTCATCACTATGCTTGATGACCATTGTCATCACAATGCTCCAAGGCCCCTGTCATTACAATGCCTCATGGTCTTGTAATCACAATGCTCAATGACCCCTGTCATCACAATGCTCCATGCCTTTGTCATCACAATGCTCCATGGCCCCTGTAATCACAATGCTCCAGAACACTTGTCAGCATAATACTCCATTCCCGTGTCATCCCATTGCTCAATGACATTTGTCATCAAAATGTTCCTTGGCCTTTGGCATCACAGTGATCCATGATAACTTTAATCAAAATTCTACATGACCATTGTCATCACAATGCAAGGTGACCAATGTCATCACAATGCCCCAAGACACGTGTCATCACAATTCGCCTTGGCCCTTGTTATCTCAATGCTGTATGAACCGTGTCATCACTAGGTTTCAGGACACTTGTCATCAAAGAAATCCATGACAACATTCATCACAATGCCCCATGAACTCTGTTATCTCAATGCTCCATGGCCTTTGTATTCCCAATGTTCCATTGTCCCGATAATCGCATTGCTCCATGAACACTTTCATCACAATGCTCCTTGACCACTGTCACCGTAATGACCCATGACGTTTCTCATCACTGTGCTCCAAGGCCACTCTCATCAAAATGCTCCATGATCTGTGTCAGCCCAATATTGCATGACAGTTGTCATCACAATGCTCTATGATCCCTGTAATCACAACGATCCCTGCCAATAACATCACAATGTTCTATGTCTCCTGTAATCACAATGCTCCATGCCCTTGTCATCACAATGCTCTAGGTCTGTTTTCATCACCATGCTTCATGCCCGTGTCATCACAATGCTCCACGAATCTTGTCTTCACAATGCTCCATGGCCCATGTCATCACAATGATCCGTGACTCCTGTCAACACAATGCCTGATGACTCCTGTCATCAAAATGCTAAATGGCACTTGTCATCACAATGCTCTATGATGCCTGTCATCACTATTCTCCATGTCACTTTTTATCACAATGCTTCATGGCCCCTGTAATCACAGTACTCCATGACCCCTTTCATCACAATGCCCAATGCCACCTCTTGTCACAATTCTCCATGGCATTTGTCATCACGATGCTCCATGACACCTGTTATCACAATGCTCCATGACACTTGTCATCACAATGTTCCTTGGTGCTTTTCATCGCAATGTTCCTTGACAACTCTCATCAAAATACTCCAAGATTTGTTTCATCCCAATGCTCCATGGCCCTTGTCATTACAAATCCACATTATCCCTTTCATCACAATTGTCCATGGCAACTTACATAAAAATGCTCCATGCCCCTGTCATCACAATGCCCAAAGATATCTGTTTTTACAATGATCCATGACCCTTGTCATCACAAGGCTCCATGTCCCTTGTATTCACATTGCTCCATGGCCCTTGTCATCACAATGCTCCATAGCGCTTTTCATCGCAATGCTCCATGACCGCTTTCAGCACAATGCCCCATGACCCCTGTCATCATGATGCTCAACTGCCCTTGTCATCACAAGTCTCCATGAAACATTTCCTCAAAATGCTCCAGTACGCCTTTCATCCAAATTCCCCGTGGCCACTGTCATCACAATTCTCCATGACCACTGTCATCATAATGGTCCATGACCCGTTTCATCTCAATTCTCCATGACACCTGTCACCACAGTGCCCCATGGCCTTTGTCATCACAATGTTCCATGTCCCCTATAATCAAAATGCTCCATGCCTTTTTCCTCACAATGCTCAAGAATTCTTGTCATCACAATGTTCCATGACCGTGGCATCACAATGCTCCATGGCCCTTGTCATCACAATGCTCCAGAATTCTTGTCATCACAATGTTCCATGACCGTGTCATCACAATGCTACATGACCCTGGTCATCACAGTTCTCCCTGACCTTTATCATCACAATGCTCTATGTCGCTTTTCATCACAATTCTCAATGACCACTTTAATCACTATGCTCGCTGACCATTTTCATCACATTTCTCTATTGTCATTACAATTCCCCATCGTCCCTTTCTTCACAATGCTCCATGATGCCTGTCATCACAATGCTCCACGGCTTCTGTTATCACAATGCTCCAGGACCAGTTTCATCACAATACTCCATCCCCCTTGTCATCACAGTGCACAATGAAACCTTTCATTACAATGCTCCATGACACTTGTCATCACAATGCTCCATGGCCTTTACCGTCACAATGTTCCCAGGCACTTTTCATCACGATGTTCCATGAAAACTTTCATCACATTGCTCCATGACCATTGTCAGCACAATAGTCCATACCCTTGTCAACACAATGCTGCATAATCCCTGTCATCACAATTCTCCATGACTGCTGTCATCACATAATCCAGGACAATTTTCATAACAATGCTTCATGCCCCCAGTCATCACAGTGCTCCATGATACATTTCATCACAATTCCTAGATGATCAATGTCATCACAATGCCCCATGACACCTGTCATCACAATTCGCTATGACCCTTGTCATCACAATACTCGATGAACTGTGTCATCACAGTGTTCCAGGACACATGTCATCACAATGATCCATGACTACTTTCATCACAATGCTCCAATACACCTGTCATCACAATGCTCCATGGCCCCTGTTATCATATTGCTCCATGATCTCTTTGATCACAATGCTCCATGACCAGTGTCATCACCATGCCTCATGACGCCTGTCATCTCAATGCTCCATGGCCCCTTTCATCACAATGCTCCATGAACCCAGTCATCACAGTGTTCCCTGCCCTTTTCATCGCAATGCTCCATGGGCCCTGTCATCACAATGCTCCATGCGCTTGTCATCAAATGCTCCAGAACTCTTGTCATCATAATGCTCCATGCCAATGTCATCAAAATGCCCCATGACACTTGTCATCACAATGCTCCATGGCCTTTGTCATCACAATGTTCCATGGCCCCTGTCATCACAGTGCTCCATGATAACTTTCATCACAATTCTAGATGACCACTGTCATCACAATGCCCCATGACAGATGTCATCACAATTCGCCATGGTCCTTGTCATCACAATGCTCCATGAACCGTGTCATCACAAGGTTCCAGGACACTTGTCATCACAATGATCCATGATCACTTTCAGCACAATGCTCCATGAACCCTGTCGTCTCAATGCTCCATAGTCTTTGTATTCACAATGCCCCATGACGCCTGCCTTCACAAATCTCCAAGGCCTCTCTTACCAAAATGCTCCATGATCCCTGTCAGCACAATATTCGATGGCACTTTTCATCACAATGCTCCATGACCCCTGTCATCACAAAGTTCTCTGCCCATATCATCACAATGCTCCTTGTCACCTTTAATCACAATGCTCCATGCCCTTTCATCACAATGCTCCAGAATTCTTGTCATCGCAATGTTCCTTGACCGTGTCATCACAATGCTCCATGAACCTTATCATCACAAAGCTCCATGACCCCTGTCATCACAATGATCCATGACGCTTGTCATCACAAAGCTCCATGACCACTGTCATCACAATGCTCCATGACCGTTGTCATCACAAAGCTCCATGACCCCTGTCATCACATTGATCCATGACTCCTTTCCTCACAGTGCTCCAGTACCCTTTTCATCACAATGCTCCATGCCATTGTCAGCACAATGCTTCTTGGACCCTGTCATCAAAATGCTCCATCCCCTCTTCATCACAATGCTCCAGATATCCTATCATTACAATGCTCCATGCCCGTGTCAAGACAATGCTCCATGACCCATGTCATCAAATTGCTTTATGAACCTTGTTATCAGAATAATCCATGACCCCTGTCATCAAAATGATCCATGACAGTTGTCATCACAATGCTGCATGATACCTTTCATCCCAACTCTCTGTGACCGCTGTCATCACAATGCTCCAGGACAATTTTCATCACAATGCTCCATGCCCCCTGTCGTCACAGTGCCCCTTAACACCTGTAATCACAATGCTCCATGACCCTGTCATCACAATGCTACATGACCCCTGTCATCACATTGTTCCATGGCCTATGTATTCACAATGCTCCATGGACCCTGTAATCACACTGCTCCATGTTCCCTTTCAACACAATGGTCCATGAACCCTGTCATCACAACGTTCCATGAAAGTTGTCATCAAAAGTCTCCATGACCCTGGTCACCACAAGGTTCCCTGCTCTTGTCATCACAATGCTCCATGACCCTTGTAATCACAGTGGTACATGGCCTTGTCACCACAATGTTCCATGGCCTCTGTCATCACCATGCTCCATGGTCTTTCTCATCACAATGCTCTATGACCCCTGTCATCACTATGCTTGATGACCATTGTCATCACAATGCTCCAAGGCCCCTGTCATTACAATGCCTCATGGTCTTGTAATCACAATGCTCAATGACCCCTGTCATCACAATGCTCCATGCCTTTGTCATCACAATGCTCCATGGCCCCTGTAATCACAATGCTCCAGAACACTTGTCAGCATAATACTCCATTCCCGTGTCATCCCATTGCTCAATGACATTTGTCATCAAAATGTTCCTTGGCCTTTGGCATCACAGTGATCCATGATAACTTTAATCAAAATTCTACATGACCATTGTCATCACAATGCAAGGTGACCAATGTCATCACAATGCCCCAAGACACGTGTCATCACAATTCGCCTTGGCCCTTGTTATCTCAATGCTGTATGAACCGTGTCATCACTAGGTTTCAGGACACTTGTCATCAAAGAGATCCATGACAACATTCATCACAATGCCCCATGAACTCTGTTATCTCAATGCTCCATGGCCTTTGTATTCCCAATGTTCCATTGTCCCGATAATCGCATTGCTCCATGAACACTTTCATCACAATGCTCCTTGACCACTGTCACCGTAATGACCCATGACGTTTCTCATCACTGTGCTCCAAGGCCACTCTCATCAAAATGCTCCATGATCTGTGTCAGCCCAATATTGCATGACAGTTGTCATCACAATGCTCTATGATCCCTGTAATCACAACGATCCCTGCCAATAACATCACAATGTTCTATGTCTCCTGTAATCACAATGCTCCATGCCCTTGTCATCACAATGCTCTAAGTCTGTTTTCATCACCATGCTTCATGCCCGTGTCATCACAATGCTCCACGAATCTTGTCTTCACAATGCTCCATGGCCCATGTCATCACAATGATCCGTGACTCCTGTCAACACAATGCCTGATGACTCCTGTCATCAAAATGCTAAATGGCACTTGTCATCACAATGCTCTATGATGCCTGTCATCACTATTCTCCATGTCACTTTTTATCACAATGCTTCATGGCCCCTGTAATCACAGTACTCCATGACCCCTTTCATCACAATGCCCAATGCCACCTCTTGTCACAATTCTCCATGGCATTTGTCATCACGATGCTCCATGACACCTGTTATCACAATGCTCCATGACACTTGTCATCACAATGTTCCTTGGTGCTTTTCATCGCAATGTTCCATGACAACTCTCATCAAAATACTCCAAGATTTGTTTCATCCCAATGCTCCATGGCCCTTGTCATTACAAATCCACATTATCCCTTTCATCACAATTGTCCATGGCAACTTACATAAAAATGCTCCATGCCCCTGTCATCACAATGCCCAAAGATATCTGTTTTTACAATGATCCATGACCCTTGTCATCACAAGGCTCCATGTCCCTTGTATTCACATTGCTCCATGGCCCTTGTCATCACAATGCTCCATAGCGCTTTTCATCGCAATGCTCCATGACCGCTTTCAGCACAATGCCCCATGACCCCTGTCATCATGATGCTCAACTGCCCTTGTCATCACAAGTCTCCATGAAACATTTCCTCAAAATGCTCCAGTACGCCTTTCATCCAAATTCCCCATGGCCACTGTCATCACAATTCTCCAAGGACCCTGTCATCGTAATGGTCCATGACCCGTTTCATCTCAATGGTCCATGACACCTGTCATCACAATGCTTCATGGCCCTTGTCATCACAATGCTCCATAGCGCTTTTCATCGCAATGCTCCATGACCGCTTTCAGCACAATGCCCCATGACCCCTGTCATCATGATGCTCAACTGCCCTTGTCATCACAAGTCTCCATGAAACATTTCCTCAAAATGCTCCAGTACGCCTTTCATCCAAATTCCCCGTGGCCACTGTCATCACAATTCTCCATGACCACTGTCATCATAATGGTCCATGACCCGTTTCATCTCAATTCTCCATGACACCTGTCACCACAGTGCCCCATGGCCTTTGTCATCACAATGTTCCATGTCCCCTATAATCAAAATGCTCCATGCCTTTTTCCTCACAATGCTCCAGAATTCTTGTCATCACAATGTTCCATGACCGTGGCATCACAATGCTCCATGGCCCTTGTCATCACAATGCTCCAGAATTCTTGTCATCACAATGTTCCATGACCGTGTCATCACAATGCTACATGACCCTGGTCATCACAGTTCTCCCTGACCTTTATCATCACAATGCTCTATGTCGCTTTTCATCACAATTCTCAATGACCACTTTAATCACTATGCTCGCTGACCATTTTCATCACATTTCTCTATTGTCATTACAATTCCCCATCGTCCCTTTCTTCACAATGCTCCATGATGCCTGTCATCACAATGCTCCACGGCTTCTGTTATCACAATGCTCCAGGACCAGTTTCATCACAATACTCCATCCCCCTTGTCATCACAGTGCACAATGAAACCTTTCATTACAATGCTCCATGACACTTGTCATCACAATGCTCCATGGCCTTTACCGTCAGAATGCTCCCAGGCACTTTTCATCACGATGTTCCATGAAAACTTTCATCACATTGCTCCATGACCATTGTCAGCACAATAGTCCATACCCTTGTCAACACAATGCTGCATAATCCCTGTCATCACAATTCTCCATGACTGCTGTCATCACATAATCCAGGACAATTTTCATAACAATGCTTCATGCCCCCAGTCATCACAGTGCTCCATGATACATTTCATCACAATTCCTAGATGATCAATGTCATCACAATGCCCCATGACACCTGTCATCACAATTCGCTATGACCCTTGTCATCACAATACTCGATGAACTGTGTCATCACAGTGTTCCAGGACACATGTCATCACAATGATCCATGACTCCTTTCATCACAATGCTCCAATACACCTGTCATCACAATGCTCCATGGCCCCTGTTATCATATTGCTCCATGATCTCTTTGATCACAATGCTCCATGACCAGTGTCATCACCATGCCTCATGACGCCTGTCATCTCAATGCTCCATGGCCCCTTTCATCACAATGCTCCATGAACCCAGTCATCACAGTGTTCCCTGCCCTTTTCATCACAATGCTCCATGGGCCCTGTCATCACAATGCTCCATGCGCTTGTCATCAAATGCTCCAGAACTCTTGTCATCATAATGCTCCATGCCAATGTCATCAAAATGCCCCATGACACTTGTCATCACAATGCTCCATGGCCTTTGTCATCACAATGTTCCATGGCCCCTGTCATCACAGTGCTCCATGATAACTTTCATCACAATTCTAGATGACCACTGTCATCACAATGTCCCATGACAGATGTCATCACAATTCGCCATGGTCCTTGTCATCACAATGCTCCATGAACCGTGTCATCACAAGGTTCCAGGACACTTGTCATCACAATGATCCATGATCACTTTCAGCACAATGCTCCATGAACCCTGTCGTCTCAATGCTCCATAGTCTTTGTATTCACAATGCTCCATGGCTCCTGTAATCACAGTGCTCCATGACCCCTTTCATCACAATGCTCCAAGACCGCTGTCATCACAATGCCCCATGACGCCTGCCTTCACAAATCTCCAAGGCCTCTCTTACCAAAATGCTCCATGATCCCTGTCAGCACAATATTCGATGGCACTTTTCATCACAATGCTCCATGACCCCTGTCATCACAAAGTTCTCTGCCCATATCATCACAATGCTCCTTGTCACCTTTAATCACAATGCTCCATGCCCTTTCATCACAATGCTCCAGAATTCTTGTCATCACAATGTTCCTTGACCGTGTCATCACAATGCTCCATGAACCTTGTCATCACAAAGCTCCATGACCCCTGTCATCACAATGATCCATGACCCTTGTCATCACAAAGCTCCATGACCCCTGTCATCACAATGATCCATGACGCTTGTCATCACAAAGCTCCATGACCACTGTCATCACAATGCTCCATGACCGTTGTCATCACAAAGCTCCATGACCCCTGTCATCACATTGATCCATGACTCCTTTCCTCACAGTGCTCCAGTACCCTTTTCATCACAATGCTCCATGCCATTGTCAGCACAATGCTCCTTGGACCCTGTCATCAAAATGCTCCATCCCCTTTTCATCACAATGCTCCAGATATCCTATCATTACAATGCTCCATGCCCGTGTCAAGACAATGCTCCATGACCCATGTCATCAAATTGCTTTATGAACCTTGTTATCAGAATAATCCATGACCCCTGTCATCAAAATGATCCATGACAGTTGTCATCACAATGCTGCATGATACCTTTCATCCCAACTCTCTGTGACCGCTGTCATCACAATGCTCCAGGACAATTTTCATCACAATTCTCCATGCCCCCTGTCATCACAGTGCACCTTAACACCTGTAATCACAATGCTCCATGACCCTGTCATCACAATGCTCCATGACCCCTGCCATCACATTGTTCCCTGGCCTATGTATTCACAATGCTCCATGGACCCTGTAATCACACTGCTCCATGTTCCCTTTCAACACAATGGTCCATGAACCCTGTCATCACAACGTTCCATGAAAGTTGTCATCAAAAGTCTCCATGACCCTGGTCACCACAAGGTTCCCTGCTCTTGTCATCACAATGCTCCATGACCCTTGTAATCACAGTGGTACATGGCCTTGTCACCACAATGTTCCATGGCCTCTGTCATCACCATGCTCCATGGTCTTTCTCATCACAATGCTCTATGACCCCTGTCATCACTATGCTGGATGACCATTGTCATCACAATGCTCCAAGGCCCCTGTCATCACAATGCCTCATGGTCTTGTAATCACAATGCTCAATGACCCCTGTCATCACAATGCTCCATGGCCCCTGTAATCACAATGCTCCAGAACACTTGTCAGCATAATACTCCATTCCCGTGTCATCCCATTGCTCAATGACATTTGTCATCAAAATGTTCCTTGGCCTTTGGCATCACAGTGATCCATGATAACTTTAATCAAAATTCTACATGACCATTGTCATCACAATGCAAGGTGACCAATGTCATCACAATGCCCCAAGACACGTGTCATCACAATTCGCCTTGGCCCTTGTTATCTCAATGCTGTATGAACCGTGTCATCACTAGGTTTCAGGACACTTGTCATCAAAGAGATCCATGACAACATTCATCACAATGCCCCATGAACTCTGTTATCTCAATGCTCCATGGCCTTTGTATTCCCAATGTTCCATTGTCCCGATAATCGCATTGCTCCATGAACACTTTCATCACAATGCTCCTTGACCACTGTCACCGTAATGACCCATGACGTTTCTCTTCACTGTGCTCCAAGGCCACTCTCATCAAAATGCTCCATGATCTGTGTCAGCAAAATATTGCATGACAGTTGTCATCACAATGCTCTATGATCCCTGTAATCACAACGATCCCTGCCAATAACATCACAATGTTCCATGTCTCCTGTAATCACAATGCTCCATGCCCTTGTCATCACAATGCTCCAGGTCTGTTTTCATCACCATGCTTCATGCCCGTGTCATCACAATGCTCCACGAATCTTGTCTTCACAATGCTCCATGGCCCATGTCATCACAATGCTCCGTGACTCCTGTCAACACAATGCCTGATGACTCCTGTCATCAAAATGCTAAATGGCACTTGTCATCACAATGCTCTATGACGCCTGTCATCACTATTCTCCATGTCACTTGTTATCACAATGCTCCATGGCCCCTGTAATCACAGTACTCCATGACCCCTTTCATCACAATGCCCAATGCCACCTCTTATCACAATTCTCCATGGCATTTGTCATCATGATGCTCCATGACACCTGTCATCACAATGCTCCATGACACTTGTCATCACAATGCTCGATGGCCCTTGTCATCACAATGTTCCTTGGTGCTTTTCATCGCAATGTTCCATGACAACTCTCATCAAAATACTCCAAGATTTGTTTCATCCCAATGCTCCATGGCCCTTGTCATTACAAATCCACATGATCCCTTTCATCACAATTGTCCATGGCAACTTACATAAAAATGCTCCATGCCCCTGTCATCACAATGCCCAAAGATATCTGTTTTTACAATGATCCATGACCCTTGTCATCACAAGGCTCCATGTCCCTTGTATTCACATTGCTCCATGGCCCTTGTCATCACAATGCTCCATAGCGCTTTTCATCGCAATGCTCCATGACCGCTTTCAGCACAATGCCCCATGACCCCTGTCATCATGATGCTCAACTGCCCTTGTCATCACAAGTCTCCATGAAACATTTCCTCAAAATGCTCCAGTACGCCTTTCATCCAAATTCCCCGTGGCCACTGTCATCACAATTCTCCATGACCACTGTCATCATAATGGTCCATGACCCGTTTCATCTCAATGCTCCATGACACCTGTCACCACAGTGCTCCATGGCCTTTGTCATCACAATGCTCCATGTTCCCTATAATCAAAATGCTCCATGACTTTTTCCTCACAATGCTCCAGAATTCTTGTCATCACAATGTTCCATGACCGTGGCATCACAATGCTCCATGGCCCTTGTCATCACAATGCTCCAGAATTCTTGTCATCACAATGTTCCATGACCGTGTCATCACAATGCTACATGACCCTGGTCATCACAGTTCTCCCTGACCTTTGTCATCACAATGCTCTATGTCGCTTTTCATCACAATTCTCAATGACCACTTTAATCACTATGCTTGCTGACCATTTTCATCACATTTCTCTATTGTCATTACAATTCCCCATCGTCCCTTTCTTCACAATGCTCCATGATGCCTGTCATCACAATGCTCCACGGCTTCTGTTATCACAATGCTCCAGGACCAGTTTCATCACAATACTCCATCCCCCTTGTCATCACAGTGCACAATGAAACCTTTCATTACAATGCTCCATGACACTTGTCATCACAATGCTCCATGGCCTTTATCGTCACAATGCTCCCAGGCACTTTTCATCACGATGTTCCATGAAAACTTTCATCACATTGCTCCATGACCATTGTCATCACAATAGTCCATAGCCTTGTCAACACAATTCTGCATAATCCCTGTCATCACAATTCTCCATGACTCCTGCCATCACATAATCCAGGACAATTTTCATAACAATGCTACATGCCCCCAGTCATCACAGTGCTCCATGATACATTTCATCACAATTCCTAGATGATCAATGTCATCACAATGCCCCATGACACCTGTCATCACAATTCGCTATGACCCTTGTCATCACAATACTCGATGAACTGTGTCATCACAGTGTTCCAGGACACATGTCATCACAATGATCCATGACTACTTTCATCACAATGCTCCAATACACCTGTCATCACAATGCTCCATGGCCCCTGTTATCATATTGCTCCATGATCTCTTTGATCACAATGCTCCATGACCAGTGTCATCACCATGCCTCATGACGCCTGTCATCTCAATGCTCCATGGCCCCTTTCATCACAATGCTCCATGAACCCAGTCATCACAGTTTTCCCTGCCCTTTTCATCGCAATGCTCCATGGGCCCTGTCATCACAATGCTCCATGCCCTTGTCATCAAAATTCTCCAGAACTCTTGTCATCATAATGCTCCATGCCAATGTCATCAAAATGCCCCATGACACTTGTCATCCCAATGCTCCATGGCCTTTGTAATCACAATGTTCCATGGCCCCTGTCATCACAATTCTCCATGCCCTTGTCATCGAAATGCTCCAGAACTCTTGTCATCATAATGCTCCATGCCAATGTCATCAAAATGCCCCATGACGCTTGTCATCACAATGCTCCATGGCCTTTGTCATCACAATGTTCCATGGCCCCTGTCATCACAGTGCTCCATGATAACTTTCATCACAATTCTAGATGACCACTGTCATCACAATGCCCCATGACAGATGTCATCACAATTCGCCATGGTCCTTGTCATCACAATGCTCCATGAACCGTGTCATCACAAGGTTCCAGGACACTTGTCATCACAATGATCCATGATCACTTTCAGCACAATGCTCCATGAACCCTGTCGTCTCAATGCTCCATAGTCTTTGTATTCACAATGCTCCATGGCTCCTGTAATCACAGTGCTCCATGACCCCTTTCATCACAATGCTCCAAGACAGCTGTCATCACAATGCCCCATGACGCCTGCCTTCACAAATCTCCAAGGCCTCTCTTACCAAAATGCTCCATGATCCCTGTCAGCACAATATTCGATGGCACTTTTCATCACAATGCTCCATGACCCCTGTCATCACAAAGTTCTCTGCCCATATCATCACAATGCTCCTTGTCACCTTTAATCACAATGCTCCATGCCCTTTCATCACAATGCTCCAGAATTCTTGTCATCGCAATGTTCCTTGACCGTGTCATCACAATGCTCCATGAACCTTGTCATCACAAAGCTCCATGACCCCTGTCATCACAATGATCCATGACCCTTGTCATCACAAAGCTCCATGACCCCTGTCATCACAATGATCCATGACGCTTGTCATCACAAAGCTCCATGACCCCTGTCATCACATTGATCCATGACTCCTTTCCTCACAGTGCTCCAGTACCCTTTTCATCACAATGCTCCATGCCATTGTCAGCACAATGCTCCTTGGACCCTGTCATCAAAATGCTCCATCCCCTTTTCATCACAATGCTCCAGATATCCTATCATTACAATGCTCCATGCCCGTGTCAAGACAATGCTCCATGACCCATGTCATCAAATTGCTTTATGAACCTTGTTATCAGAATAATCCATGACCCCTGTCATCAAAATGATCCATGACAGTTGTCATCACAATGCTGCATGATACCTTTCATCCCAACTCTCTGTGACCGCTGTCATCACAATGCTCCAGGACAATTTTCATCACAATGCTCCATGCCCCCTGTCATCACAGTGCCCCTTAACACCTGTAATCACAATGCTCCATGACCCTGTCATCACAATGCTCCATGACCCCTGTCATCACATTGTTCCCTGGCCTATGTATTCACAATGCTCCATGGACCCTGTAATCACACTGCTCCATGTTCCCTTTCAACACAATGGTCCATGAACCCTGTCATCACAACGTTCCATGAAAGTTGTCATCAAAAGTCTCCATGACCCTGGTCACCACAAGGTTCCCTGCTCTTGTCATCACAATGCTCCATGACCCTTGTAATCACAGTGGTACATGGCCTTGTCACCACAATGTTCCATGGCCTCTGTCATCACCATGCTCCATGGTCTTTCTCATCACAATGCTCTATGACCCCTGTCATCACTATGCTTGATAACCATTGTCATCACAATGCTCCAAGGCCCCTGTCATCACAATGCCTCATGGTCCTGTAATCACAATGCTCAATGACCCCTGTCATCACAATGCTCCATGGCCCCTGTCATTACAATGCCTCATGGTCTTGTAATCACAATGCTCAATGACCCCTGTCATCACAATGCTCCATGCCTTTGTCATCACAATGCTCCATGGCCCCTGTAATCACAATGCTCCAGAACACTTGTCAGCATAATACTCCATTCCCGTGTCATCCCATTGCTCAATGACATTTGTCATCAAAATGTTCCTTGGCCTTTGGCATCACAGTGATCCATGATAACTTTAATCAAAATTCTACATGACCATTGTCATCACAATGCAAGGTGACCAATGTCATCACAATGCCCCAAGACACGTGTCATCACAATTCGCCTTGGCCCTTGTTATCTCAATGCTGTATGAACCGTGTCATCACTAGGTTTCAGGACACTTGTCATCAAAGAGATCCATGACAACATTCATCACAATGCCCCATGAACTCTGTTATCTCAATGCTCCATGGCCTTTGTATTCCCAATGTTCCATTGTCCCGATAATCGCATTGCTCCATGAACACTTTCATCACAATGCTCCTTGACCACTGTCACCGTAATGACCCATGACGTTTCTCATCACTGTGCTCCAAGGCCACTCTCATCAAAATGCTCCATGATCTGTGTCAGCCCAATATTGCATGACAGTTGTCATCACAATGCTCTATGATCCCTGTAATCACAACGATCCCTGCCAATAACATCACAATGTTCTATGTCTCCTGTAATCACAATGCTCCATGCCCTTGTCATCACAATGCTCTAAGTCTGTTTTCATCACCATGCTTCATGCCCGTGTCATCACAATTCTCCACGAATCTTGTCTTCACAATGCTCCATGGCCCATGTCATCACAATGATCCGTGACTCCTGTCAACACAATGCCTGATGACTCCTGTCATCAAAATGCTAAATGGCACTTGTCATCACAATGCTCTATGATGCCTGTCATCACTATTCTCCATGTCACTTTTTATCACAATGCTTCATGGCCCCTGTAATCACAGTACTCCATGACCCCTTTCATCACAATGCCCAATGCCACCTCTTGTCACAATTCTCCATGGCATTTGTCATCACGATGCTCCATGACACCTGTTATCACAATGCTCCATGACACTTGTCATCACAATGTTCCTTGGTGCTTTTCATCGCAATGTTCCATGACAACTCTCATCAAAATACTCCAAGATTTGTTTCATCCCAATGCTCCATGGCCCTTGTCATTACAAATCCACATTATCCCTTTCATCACAATTGTCCATGGCAACTTACATAAAAATGCTCCATGCCCCTGTCATCACAATGCCCAAAGATATCTGTTTTTACAATGATCCATGACCCTTGTCATCACAAGGCTCCATGTCCCTTGTATTCACATTGCTCCATGGCCCTTGTCATCACAATGCTCCATAGCGCTTTTCATCGCAATGCTCCATGACCGCTTTCAGCACAATGCCCCATGACCCCTGTCATCATGATGCTCAACTGCCCTTGTCATCACAAGTCTCCATGAAACATTTCCTCAAAATGCTCCAGTACGCCTTTCATCCAAATTCCCCGTGGCCACTGTCATCACAATTCTCCATGACCACTGTCATCATAATGGTCCATGACCCGTTTCATCTCAATTCTCCATGACACCTGTCACCACAGTGCCCCATGGCCTTTGTCATCACAATGTTCCATGTCCCCTATAATCAAAATGCTCCATGCCTTTTTCCTCACAATGCTCCAGAATTCTTGTCATCACAATGTTCCATGACCGTGGCATCACAATGCTCCATGGCCCTTGTCATCACAATGCTCCAGAATTCTTGTCATCACAATGTTCCATGACCGTGTCATCACAATGCTACATGACCCTGGTCATCACAGTTCTCCCTGACCTTTATCATCACAATGCTCTATGTCGCTTTTCATCACAATTCTCAATGACCACTTTAATCACTATGCTCGCTGACCATTTTCATCACATTTCTCTATTGTCATTACAATTCCCCATCGTCCCTTTCTTCACAATGCTCCATGATGCCTGTCATCACAATGCTCCACGGCTTCTGTTATCACAATGCTCCAGGACCAGTTTCATCACAATACTCCATCCCCCTTGTCATCACAGTGCACAATGAAACCTTTCATTACAATGCTCCATGACACTTGTCATCACAATGCTCCATGGCCTTTACCGTCAGAATGCTCCCAGGCACTTTTCATCACGATGTTCCATGAAAACTTTCATCACATTGCTCCATGACCATTGTCAGCACAATAGTCCATACCCTTGTCAACACAATGCTGCATAATCCCTGTCATCACAATTCTCCATGACTGCTGTCATCACATAATCCAGGACAATTTTCATAACAATGCTTCATGCCCCCAGTCATCACAGTGCTCCATGATACATTTCATCACAATTCCTAGATGATCAATGTCATCACAATGCCCCATGACACCTGTCATCACAATTCGCTATGACCCTTGTCATCACAATACTCGATGAACTGTGTCATCACAGTGTTCCAGGACACATGTCATCACAATGATCCATGACTCCTTTCATCACAATGCTCCAATACACCTGTCATCACAATGCTCCATGGCCCCTGTTATCATATTGCTCCATGATCTCTTTGATCACAATGCTCCATGACCAGTGTCATCACCATGCCTCATGACGCCTGTCATCTCAATGCTCCATGGCCCCTTTCATCACAATGCTCCATGAACCCAGTCATCACAGTGTTCCCTGCCCTTTTCATCACAATGCTCCATGGGCCCTGTCATCACAATGCTCCATGCGCTTGTCATCAAATGCTCCAGAACTCTTGTCATCATAATGCTCCATGCCAATGTCATCAAAATGCCCCATGACACTTGTCATCACAATGCTCCATGGCCTTTGTCATCACAATGTTCCATGGCCCCTGTCATCACAGTGCTCCATGATAACTTTCATCACAATTCTAGATGACCACTGTCATCACAATGTCCCATGACAGATGTCATCACAATTCGCCATGGTCCTTGTCATCACAATGCTCCATGAACCGTGTCATCACAAGGTTCCAGGACACTTGTCATCACAATGATCCATGATCACTTTCAGCACAATGCTCCATGAACCCTGTCGTCTCAATGCTCCATAGTCTTTGTATTCACAATGCTCCATGGCTCCTGTAATCACAGTGCTCCATGACCCCTTTCATCACAATGCTCCAAGACCGCTGTCATCACAATGCCCCATGACGCCTGCCTTCACAAATCTCCAAGGCCTCTCTTACCAAAATGCTCCATGATCCCTGTCAGCACAATATTCGATGGCACTTTTCATCACAATGCTCCATGACCCCTGTCATCACAAAGTTCTCTGCCCATATCATCACAATGCTCCTTGTCACCTTTAATCACAATGCTCCATGCCCTTTCATCACAATGCTCCAGAATTCTTGTCATCACAATGTTCCTTGACCGTGTCATCACAATGCTCCATGAACCTTGTCATCACAAAGCTCCATGACCCCTGTCATCACAATGATCCATGACCCTTGTCATCACAAAGCTCCATGACCCCTGTCATCACAATGATCCATGACGCTTGTCATCACAAAGCTCCATGACCACTGTCATCACAATGCTCCATGACCGTTGTCATCACAAAGCTCCATGACCCCTGTCATCACATTGATCCATGACTCCTTTCCTCACAGTGCTCCAGTACCCTTTTCATCACAATGCTCCATGCCATTGTCAGCACAATGCTCCTTGGACCCTGTCATCAAAATGCTCCATCCCCTTTTCATCACAATGCTCCAGATATCCTATCATTACAATGCTCCATGCCCGTGTCAAGACAATGCTCCATGACCCATGTCATCAAATTGCTTTATGAACCTTGTTATCAGAATAATCCATGACCCCTGTCATCAAAATGATCCATGACAGTTGTCATCACAATGCTGCATGATACCTTTCATCCCAACTCTCTGTGACCGCTGTCATCACAATGCTCCAGGACAATTTTCATCACAATTCTCCATGCCCCCTGTCATCACAGTGCACCTTAACACCTGTAATCACAATGCTCCATGACCCTGTCATCACAATGCTCCATGACCCCTGCCATCACATTGTTCCCTGGCCTATGTATTCACAATGCTCCATGGACCCTGTAATCACACTGCTCCATGTTCCCTTTCAACACAATGGTCCATGAACCCTGTCATCACAACGTTCCATGAAAGTTGTCATCAAAAGTCTCCATGACCCTGGTCACCACAAGGTTCCCTGCTCTTGTCATCACAATGCTCCATGACCCTTGTAATCACAGTGGTACATGGCCTTGTCACCACAATGTTCCATGGCCTCTGTCATCACCATGCTCCATGGTCTTTCTCATCACAATGCTCTATGACCCCTGTCATCACTATGCTGGATGACCATTGTCATCACAATGCTCCAAGGCCCCTGTCATCACAATGCCTCATGGTCTTGTAATCACAATGCTCAATGACCCCTGTCATCACAATGCTCCATGGCCCCTGTAATCACAATGCTCCAGAACACTTGTCAGCATAATACTCCATTCCCGTGTCATCCCATTGCTCAATGACATTTGTCATCAAAATGTTCCTTGGCCTTTGGCATCACAGTGATCCATGATAACTTTAATCAAAATTCTACATGACCATTGTCATCACAATGCAAGGTGACCAATGTCATCACAATGCCCCAAGACACGTGTCATCACAATTCGCCTTGGCCCTTGTTATCTCAATGCTGTATGAACCGTGTCATCACTAGGTTTCAGGACACTTGTCATCAAAGAGATCCATGACAACATTCATCACAATGCCCCATGAACTCTGTTATCTCAATGCTCCATGGCCTTTGTATTCCCAATGTTCCATTGTCCCGATAATCGCATTGCTCCATGAACACTTTCATCACAATGCTCCTTGACCACTGTCACCGTAATGACCCATGACGTTTCTCTTCACTGTGCTCCAAGGCCACTCTCATCAAAATGCTCCATGATCTGTGTCAGCAAAATATTGCATGACAGTTGTCATCACAATGCTCTATGATCCCTGTAATCACAACGATCCCTGCCAATAACATCACAATGTTCCATGTCTCCTGTAATCACAATGCTCCATGCCCTTGTCATCACAATGCTCCAGGTCTGTTTTCATCACCATGCTTCATGCCCGTGTCATCACAATGCTCCACGAATCTTGTCTTCACAATGCTCCATGGCCCATGTCATCACAATGCTCCGTGACTCCTGTCAACACAATGCCTGATGACTCCTGTCATCAAAATGCTAAATGGCACTTGTCATCACAATGCTCTATGACGCCTGTCATCACTATTCTCCATGTCACTTGTTATCACAATGCTCCATGGCCCCTGTAATCACAGTACTCCATGACCCCTTTCATCACAATGCCCAATGCCACCTCTTATCACAATTCTCCATGGCATTTGTCATCATGATGCTCCATGACACCTGTCATCACAATGCTCCATGACACTTGTCATCACAATGCTCGATGGCCCTTGTCATCACAATGTTCCTTGGTGCTTTTCATCGCAATGTTCCATGACAACTCTCATCAAAATACTCCAAGATTTGTTTCATCCCAATGCTCCATGGCCCTTGTCATTACAAATCCACATGATCCCTTTCATCACAATTGTCCATGGCAACTTACATAAAAATGCTCCATGCCCCTGTCATCACAATGCCCAAAGATATCTGTTTTTACAATGATCCATGACCCTTGTCATCACAAGGCTCCATGTCCCTTGTATTCACATTGCTCCATGGCCCTTGTCATCACAATGCTCCATAGCGCTTTTCATCGCAATGCTCCATGACCGCTTTCAGCACAATGCCCCATGACCCCTGTCATCATGATGCTCAACTGCCCTTGTCATCACAAGTCTCCATGAAACATTTCCTCAAAATGCTCCAGTACGCCTTTCATCCAAATTCCCCGTGGCCACTGTCATCACAATTCTCCATGACCACTGTCATCATAATGGTCCATGACCCGTTTCATCTCAATGCTCCATGACACCTGTCACCACAGTGCTCCATGGCCTTTGTCATCACAATGCTCCATGTTCCCTATAATCAAAATGCTCCATGACTTTTTCCTCACAATGCTCCAGAATTCTTGTCATCACAATGTTCCATGACCGTGGCATCACAATGCTCCATGGCCCTTGTCATCACAATGCTCCAGAATTCTTGTCATCACAATGTTCCATGACCGTGTCATCACAATGCTACATGACCCTGGTCATCACAGTTCTCCCTGACCTTTGTCATCACAATGCTCTATGTCGCTTTTCATCACAATTCTCAATGACCACTTTAATCACTATGCTTGCTGACCATTTTCATCACATTTCTCTATTGTCATTACAATTCCCCATCGTCCCTTTCTTCACAATGCTCCATGATGCCTGTCATCACAATGCTCCACGGCTTCTGTTATCACAATGCTCCAGGACCAGTTTCATCACAATACTCCATCCCCCTTGTCATCACAGTGCACAATGAAACCTTTCATTACAATGCTCCATGACACTTGTCATCACAATGCTCCATGGCCTTTATCGTCACAATGCTCCCAGGCACTTTTCATCACGATGTTCCATGAAAACTTTCATCACATTGCTCCATGACCATTGTCATCACAATAGTCCATAGCCTTGTCAACACAATTCTGCATAATCCCTGTCATCACAATTCTCCATGACTCCTGCCATCACATAATCCAGGACAATTTTCATAACAATGCTACATGCCCCCAGTCATCACAGTGCTCCATGATACATTTCATCACAATTCCTAGATGATCAATGTCATCACAATGCCCCATGACACCTGTCATCACAATTCGCTATGACCCTTGTCATCACAATACTCGATGAACTGTGTCATCACAGTGTTCCAGGACACATGTCATCACAATGATCCATGACTACTTTCATCACAATGCTCCAATACACCTGTCATCACAATGCTCCATGGCCCCTGTTATCATATTGCTCCATGATCTCTTTGATCACAATGCTCCATGACCAGTGTCATCACCATGCCTCATGACGCCTGTCATCTCAATGCTCCATGGCCCCTTTCATCACAATGCTCCATGAACCCAGTCATCACAGTTTTCCCTGCCCTTTTCATCGCAATGCTCCATGGGCCCTGTCATCACAATGCTCCATGCCCTTGTCATCAAAATTCTCCAGAACTCTTGTCATCATAATGCTCCATGCCAATGTCATCAAAATGCCCCATGACACTTGTCATCCCAATGCTCCATGGCCTTTGTAATCACAATGTTCCATGGCCCCTGTCATCACAATTCTCCATGCCCTTGTCATCGAAATGCTCCAGAACTCTTGTCATCATAATGCTCCATGCCAATGTCATCAAAATGCCCCATGACGCTTGTCATCACAATGCTCCATGGCCTTTGTCATCACAATGTTCCATGGCCCCTGTCATCACAGTGCTCCATGATAACTTTCATCACAATTCTAGATGACCACTGTCATCACAATGCCCCATGACAGATGTCATCACAATTCGCCATGGTCCTTGTCATCACAATGCTCCATGAACCGTGTCATCACAAGGTTCCAGGACACTTGTCATCACAATGATCCATGATCACTTTCAGCACAATGCTCCATGAACCCTGTCGTCTCAATGCTCCATAGTCTTTGTATTCACAATGCTCCATGGCTCCTGTAATCACAGTGCTCCATGACCCCTTTCATCACAATGCTCCAAGACAGCTGTCATCACAATGCCCCATGACGCCTGCCTTCACAAATCTCCAAGGCCTCTCTTACCAAAATGCTCCATGATCCCTGTCAGCACAATATTCGATGGCACTTTTCATCACAATGCTCCATGACCCCTGTCATCACAAAGTTCTCTGCCCATATCATCACAATGCTCCTTGTCACCTTTAATCACAATGCTCCATGCCCTTTCATCACAATGCTCCAGAATTCTTGTCATCGCAATGTTCCTTGACCGTGTCATCACAATGCTCCATGAACCTTGTCATCACAAAGCTCCATGACCCCTGTCATCACAATGATCCATGACCCTTGTCATCACAAAGCTCCATGACCCCTGTCATCACAATGATCCATGACGCTTGTCATCACAAAGCTCCATGACCCCTGTCATCACATTGATCCATGACTCCTTTCCTCACAGTGCTCCAGTACCCTTTTCATCACAATGCTCCATGCCATTGTCAGCACAATGCTCCTTGGACCCTGTCATCAAAATGCTCCATCCCCTTTTCATCACAATGCTCCAGATATCCTATCATTACAATGCTCCATGCCCGTGTCAAGACAATGCTCCATGACCCATGTCATCAAATTGCTTTATGAACCTTGTTATCAGAATAATCCATGACCCCTGTCATCAAAATGATCCATGACAGTTGTCATCACAATGCTGCATGATACCTTTCATCCCAACTCTCTGTGACCGCTGTCATCACAATGCTCCAGGACAA
Source organism: Balaenoptera physalus (assembly GCF_965194825.1). Taxonomy (NCBI): domain Eukaryota; kingdom Metazoa; phylum Chordata; class Mammalia; order Artiodactyla; family Balaenopteridae; genus Balaenoptera; species Balaenoptera physalus. Next base: position 435,777 of record NW_028126019.1, read on the forward strand.
TTTTCATCACAATGCTCCATGCCCCCTGTCATCACAGTGCCCCTTAACACCTGTAATCACAATGCTCCATGACCCTGTCATCACAATGCTCCATGACCCCTGTCATCACATTGTTCCCTGGCCTATGTATTCACAATGCTCCATGGACCCTGTAATCACACTGCTCCATGTTCCCTTTCAACACAATGGTCCATGAACCCTGTCATCACAACGTTCCATGAAAGTTGTCATCAAAAGTCTCCATGACCCTGGTCACCACAAGGTTCCCTGCTCTTGTCATCACAATGCTCCATGACCCTTGTAATCACAGTGGTACATGGCCTTGTCACCACAATGTTCCATGGCCTCTGTCATCACCATGCTCCATGGTCTTTCTCATCACAATGCTCTATGACCCCTGTCATCACTATGCTTGATAACCATTGTCATCACAATGCTCCAAGGCCCCTGTCATCACAATGCCTCATGGTCCTGTAATCACAATGCTCAATGACCCCTGTCATCACAATGCTCCATGGCCCCTGTAATCACAATGCTCCAGAACACTTGTCAGCATAATACTCCATTCCCGTGTCATCCCATTGCTCAATGACATTTGTCATCAAAATGTTCCTTGGCCTTTGGCATAACAGTGTTACATGATAACTTTAATCAAAATTCTACATGACCATTGTCATCACAATTCAAGTTGACCAATGTCATCACAATGCCCCAAGACACGTGTCATCACAATTCGCCTTGGCCCTTGTTATCTCAATGCTGTATGAACTGTGTCATGACTAGGTTTCAGGACACTTGTCATCAAAGAGATCCATGACAACATTCATCACAATGCCCCATGAACTCTGTTATCTCAATGCTCCATGGCCTTTGTATTCCCAATGTTCCATTGTCCCGATAATCGCATTGCTCCATGAACACTTTCATCACAATGCTCCTTGACCACTGTCACCGTAATGACCCATGACGTTTCTCATCACTGTGCTCCAAGGCCACTCTCATCAAAATGCTCCATGATCTGTGTCAGCAAAATATTGCATGACAGTTGTCATCACAATGCTCTATGATCCCTGTAATCACAACGATCCCTGCCAATAACATCACAATGTTCCATGTCTCCTGTAATCACAATGCTCCATGCCCTTGTCATCACAATGCTCCAGGTCTGTTTTCATCACCATGCTTCATGCCCGTGTCATCACAATGCTCCACGAATCTTGTCTTCACAATGCTCCATGGCCCATGTCATCACAATGCTCCGTGACTCCTGTCAACACAATGCCTGATGACTCCTGTCATCAAAATGCTAAATGGCACTTGTCATCACAATGCTCTATGACGCCTGTCATCACTATTCTCCATGTCACTTGTTATCACAATGCTCCATGGCCCCTGTAATCACAGTACTCCATGACCCCTTTCATCACAATGCCCAATGCCACCTCTTATCACAATTCTCCATGGCATTTGTCATCACGATGCTCCATGACACCTGTCATCACAATGCTCCATGACACTTGTCATCACAATGCTCGATGGCCCTTGTCATCACAATGTTCCTTGGTGCTTTTCATCGCAATGTTCCATGACAACTCTCATCAAAATACTCCAAGATTTGTTTCATCCCAATGCTCCATGGCCCTTGTCATTACAAATCCACATGATCCCTTTCATCACAATTGTCCATGGCAACTTACATAAAAATGCTCCATGCCCCTGTCATCACAATGCCCAAAGATATCTGTTTTTACAATGATCCATGACCCTTGTCATCACAAGGCTCCATGTCCCTTGTATTCACATTGCTCCATGGCCCTTGTCATCACAATGCTCCATAGCGCTTTTCATCGCAATGCTCCATGACCGCTTTCAGCACAATGCCCCATGACCCCTGTCATCATGATGCTCAACTGCCCTTGTCATCACAAGTCTCCATGAAACATTTCCTCAAAATGCTCCAGTACGCCTTTCATCCAAATTCCCCGTGGCCACTGTCATCACAATTCTCCATGACCACTGTCATCATAATGGTCCATGACCCGTTTCATCTCAATGCTCCATGACACCTGTCACCACAGTGCTCCATGGCCTTTGTCATCACAATGTTCCATGTCCCCTATAATCAAAATGCTCCATGACTTTTTCCTCACAATGCTCCAGAATTCTTGTCATCACAATGTTCCATGACCGTGGCATCACAATGCTCCATGGCCCTTGTCATCACAATGCTCCAGAATTCTTGTCATCACAATGTTCCATGACCGTGTCATCACAATGCTACATGACCCTGGTCATCACAGTTCTCCCTGACCTTTGTCATCACAATGCTCTATGTCGCTTTTCATCACAATTCTCAATGACCACTTTAATCACTATGCTTGCTGACCATTTTCATCACATTTCTCTATTGTCATTACAATTCCCCATCGTCCCTTTCTTCACAATGCTCCATGATGCCTGTCATCACAATGTTCCACGGCTTCTGTTATCACAATGCTCCAGGACCAGTTTCATCACAATACTCCATCCCCCTTGTCATCACAGTGCTCAATGAATCCTTTCATTACAATGCTCCATGACACTTGTCATCACAATGCTCCATTGCCTTTATCGTCACAATGCTCCCAGGCACTTTTCATCACGATGTTCCATGAAAACTTTCATCACATTGCTCCATGACCATTGTCATCACAATAGTCCATAGCCTTGTCAACACAATGCTGCATAATCCCTGTCATCACAATTCTCCATGACTCCTGTCATCACATAATCCAGGACAATTTTCATAACAATGCTACATGCCCCCAGTCATCACAGTGCTCCATGATACATTTCATCACAATTCCTAGATGATCAATGTCATCACAATGCCCCATGACACCTGTCATCACAATTCGCTATGACCCTTGTCATCACAATACTCGATGAACTGTGTCATCACAGTGTTCCAGGACACATGTCATCACAATGATCCATGACTACTTTCATCACAATGCTCCAATACACCTGTCATCACAATGCTCCATGGCCCCTGTTATCATATGGCTCCATGATCTCTTTGATCACAATGCTCCATGACCAGTGTCATCACCATGCCTCATGACGCCTGTCATCTCAATGCTCCATGGCCCCTTTCATCACAATGCTCCATGAACCCAGTCATCACAGTTTTCCCTGCCCTTTTCATCGCAATGCTCCATGGGCCCTGTCATCACAATGCTCCATGCCCTTGTCATCAAAATTCTCCAGAACTCTTGTCATCATAATGCTCCATGCCAATGTCATCAAAATGCCCCATGACACTTGTCATCCCAATGCTCCATGGCCTTTGTCATCACAATGTTCCATGGCCCCTGTCATCACAATTCTCCATGCCCTTGTCATCAAAATGCTCCAGAACTCTTGTCATCATAATGCTCCATGCCAATGTCATCAAAATGCCCCATGACGCTTGTCATCACAATGCTCCATGGCCTTTGTCATCACAATGTTCCATGGCCCCTGTCATCACAGTGCTCCATGATAACTTTCATCACAATTCTAGATTACCACTGTCATCACAATGCCCCATGACAGATGTCATCACAATTCGCCATGGTCCTTGTCATCACAATGCTCCATGAACCGTGTCATCACAAGGTTCCAGGACACTTGTCATCACAATGATCCATGATCACTTTCATCACAATGCTCCATGAACCCTGTCGTCTCAATGCTCCATAGTCTTTGTATTCACAATGCTCCATGGCTCCTGTAATCACAGTGCTCCATGACCCCTTTCATCACAATGCTCCAAGACCGCTGTCATCACAATGCCCCATGACGCCTGCCTTCACAAATCTCCAAGGCCTATCTTACCAAAATGCTCCATGATCCCTGTCAGCACAATATTCGATGGCACTTTTCATCACAATGCTCCATGACCCCTGTCATCACAAAGTTCTCTGCCCATATCATCACAATGCTCCTTGTCACCTTTAATCACAATGCTCCTTGCCCTTTCATCACAATGCTCCAGAATTCTTGTCATCGCAATGTTCCTTGACCGTGTCATCACAATGCTCCATGAACCTTGTCATCACAAAGCTTCATGACCTCTGTCATCACAATGATCCATGACCCTTGTCATCACAAAGCTCCATGACCCCTGTCATCCCAATGATCCATGACGCTTGTCATCACAAAGCTCCATGACCACTGTCATCACAATGCTCCATGACCGTTGTCATCACAAAGCTCCATGACCCCTGTCATCACATTGATCCATGACTCCTTTCCTCACAGTGCTCCAGTACCCATTTCATCACAATGCTCCATGCCATTGTCAGCACAATGCTCCTTGGACCCTGTCATCAAAATGCTCCATCCCCTTTTCATCACAATGCTCCAGATATCCTATCATTACAGTGCTCCATGCCCGTGTCAAGACAATGCTCCATGACCCATGTCATCAAATTGCTTTATGAACCTTGTTATCAGAATAATCCATGACCCCTGTCATCAAAATGATCCATGACAGTTGTCATCACAATGCTGCATGATACCTTTCATCCCAACTCTCTGTGACCGCTGTCATCACAATGCTCCAGGACAATTTTCATCACAATGCTCCATGCCCCCTGTCATCACAGTGCCCCTTAACACCTGTAATCACAATGCTCCATGACCCTGTCATCACAATGCTCCATGACCCCTGTCATCACATTGTTCCATGGCCTATGTATTCACAATGCTCCATGGACCCTGTAATCACACTGCTCCATGTTCCCTTTCAACACAATGGTCCATGAACCCTGTCATCACAACGTTCCATGAAAGTTGTCATCAAAAGTCTCCATGACCCTGGTCACCACAAGGTTCCCTGCTCTTGTCATCACAATGCTCCATGACCCTTGTAATCACAGTGGTACATGGCCTTGTCACCACAATGTTCCATGGCCTCTGTCATCACCATGCTCCATGGTCTTTCTCATCACAATGCTCTATGACCCCTGTCATCACTATGCTTGATGACCATTGTCATCACAATGCTCCAAGGCCCCTGTCATCACAATGCCTCATGGTCTTGTAATCACAATGCTCAATGACCCCTGTCATCACAATGCTCCATGCCTTTGTCATCACAATGCTCCATGGCCCCTGTAATCACAATGCTCCAGAACACTTGTCAGCATAATACTCCATTCCCGTGTCATCCCATTGCTCAATGACATTTGTCATCAAAATGTTCCTTGGCCTTTGGCATCACAGTGATCCATGGTAACTTTAATCAAAATTCTACATGACCATTGTCATCACAATGCAAGGTGACCAATGTCATCACAATGCCCCAAGACACGTGTCATCACAATTCGCCTTGGCCCTTGTTATCTCAATGCTGTATGAACCGTGTCATCACTAGGTTTCAGGACACTTGTCATCAAAGAGATCCATGACAACATTCATCACAATGCCCCATGAACTCTGTTATCTCAATGCTCCATGGCCTTTGTATTCCCAATGTTCCATTGTCCCGATAATCGCATTGCTCCATGAACACTTTCATCACAATGCTCCTTGACCACTGTCACCGTAATGACCCATGACGTTTCTCATCACTGTGCTCCAAGGCCACTCTCATCAAAATGCTCCATGATCTGTGTCAGCCCAATGTTGCATGACAGTTGTCATCACAAGGCTCTATGATCCCTGTAATCACAATGATCCCTGCCAATAACATCACAATGTTCCATGTCTCCTGTAATCACAATGCTCCATGCCCTTGTCATCACAATGCTCCAAGACCGCTCTCATCACAATGCCCCATGACGCCTGCCTTCACAAATCTCCAAGGCCTCTCTTACCAAAATGCTCCATGATCCCTGTCAGCACAATATTCGATGGCACTTTTCATCACAATGCTCCATGACCCCTGTCATCACAAAGTTCTCTGCCCATATCATCACAATGCTCCTTGTCACCTTTAATCACAATGCTCCATGCCCTTTCATCACAATGCTCCAGAATTCTTGTCATCACAATGTTCCTTGACCGTGTCATCACAATGCTCCATGAACCTTGTCATCACAAAGCTCCATGACCCCTGTCATCACAATGATCCATGACGCTTGTCATCACAAAGCTCCATGACCACTGTCATCACAATGCTCCATGACCGTTGTCATCACAAAGCTCCATGACCCCTGTCATCACATTGATCCATGACTCCTTTCCTCACAGTGCTCCAGTACCCTTTTCATCACAATGCTCCATGCCATTGTCAGCACAATGCTCCTTGGACCCTGTCATCAAAATGCTCCATCCCCTTTTCATCACAATGCTCCAGATATCCTATCATTACAATGCTCCATGCCCGTGTCAAGACAATGCTCCATGACCCATGTCATCAAATTGCTTTATGAACCTTGTTATCAGAATAATCCATGACCCCTGTCATCAAAATGATCCATGACAGTTGTCATCACAATGCTGCATGATACCTTTCATCCCAACTCTCTGTGACCGCTGTCATCACAATGCTCCAGGACAATTTTCATCACAATGCTCCATGCCCCCTGTCATCACAGTGCCCCTTAACACCTGTAATCACAATGCTCCATGACCGTGTCATCACAATGCTCCATGGACCCTGTAATCCCACTGCTCCATGTTCCCTTTCAACACAATGGTCCATGAACCCTGTCATCACAACGTTCCATGAAAGTTGTCATCAAAAGTCTCCATGACCCTGGTCACCACAAGGTTCCCTGCTCTTGTCATCACAATGCTCCATGACCCTTGTAATCACAGTGGTACATGGCCTTGTCACCACAATGTTCCATGGCCTCTGTCATCACCATGCTCCATGGTCTTTCTCATCACAATGCTCTATGACCCCTGTCATCACTATGCTTGATGACCATTGTCATCACAATGCTCCAAGGCCCCTGTCATCACAATGCCTCATGGTCTTGTAATCACAATGCTCAATGACCCCTGTCATCACAATGCTCCATGCCTTTGTCATCACAATGCTCCATGGCCCCTGTAATCACAATGCTCCAGAACACTTGTCAGCATAATACTCCATTCCCGTGTCATCCCATTGCTCAATGACATTTGTCATCAAAATGTTCCTTGGCCTTTGGCATCACAGTGATCCATGATAACTTTAATCAAAATTCTACATGACCATTGTCATCACAATGCAAGGTGACCAATGTCATCACAATGCCCCAAGACACGTGTCATCACAATTCGCCTTGGCCCTTGTTATCTCAATGCTGTATGAACCGTGTCATCACTAGGTTTCAGGACACTTGTCATCAAAGAGATCCATGACAACATTCATCACAATGCCCCATGAACTCTGTTATCTCAATGCTCCATGGCCTTTGTATTCCCAATGTTCCATTGTCCCGATAATCGCATTGCTCCATGAACACTTTCATCACAATGCTCCTGGACCACTGTCACCGTAATGACCCATGACGTTTCTCATCACTGTGCTCCAAGGCCACTCTCATCAAAATGCTCCATGATCTGTGTCAGCAAAATATTGCATGACAGTTGTCATCACAATGCTCTATGATCCCTGTAATCACAACGATCCCTGCCAATAACATCACAATGTTCCATGTCTCCTGTAATCACAATGCTCCATGCCCTTGTCATCACAATGCTCCAGGTCTGTTTTCATCACCATGCTTCATGCCCGTGTCATCACAATGCTCCACGAATCTTGTCTTCACAATGCTCCATGGCCCATGTCATCACAATGCTCCGTGACTCCTGTCAACACAATGCCTGATGACTCCTGTCATCAAAATGCTAAATGGCACTTGTCATCACAATGCTCTATGACGCCTGTCATCACTATTCTCCATGTCACTTGTTATCACAATGCTCCATGGCCCCTGTAATCACAGTACTCCATGACCCCTTTCATCACAATGCCCAATGCCACCTCTTATCACAATTCTCCATGGCATTTGTCATCACGATGCTCCATGACACCTGTCATCACAATGCTCCATGACACTTGTCATCACAATGCTCGATGGCCCTTGTCATCACAATGTTCCTTGGTGCTTTGCATCGCAATGTTCCATGACAACTCTCATCAAAATACTCCAAGATTTGTTTCATCCCAATGCTCCATGGCCCTTGTCATTACAAATCCACATGATACCTTTCATCACAATTGTCCATGGCAACTTACATAAAAATGCTCCATGCCCCTGTCATCACAATGCCCAAAGATATCTGTTTTTACAATGATCCATGACCCTTGTCATCACAAGGCTCCATGTCCCTTGTATTCACATTGCTCCATGGCCCTTGTCATCACAATGCTCCATAGCGCTTTTCATCGCAATGCTCCCTGACCGCTTTCAGCACAATGCCCCATGACCCCTGTCATCATGATGCTCAACTGCCCTTGTCATCACAAGTCTCCATGAAACATTTCCTCAAAATGCTCCAGTACGCCTTTCATCCAAATTCCCCGTGGCCACTGTCATCACAATTCTCCATGACCACTGTCATCATAATGGTCCATGACCCGTTTCATCTCAATGCTCCATGACACCTGTCACCACAGTGCTCCATGGCCTTTGTCATCACAATGTTCCATGTCCCCTATAATCAAAATGCTTCATGCCTTTTTCCTCACAATGCTCCAGAATTCTTGTCATCACAATGTTCCATGACCGTGGCATCACAATGCTCCATGGCCCTTGTCATCACAATGCTCCAGAATTCTTGTCATCACACTGTTCCATGACCGTGGCATCACAATGCTACATGACCCTGGTCATCACAGTTCTCCCTGACCTTTGTCATCACAATGCTCTATGTCGCTTTTCATCACAATTCTCAATGACCACTTTAATCACTATGCTCGCTGACCATTTTCATCACATTTCTCTATTGTCATTACAATTCCCCATCGTCCCTTTCTTCACAATGCTCCATGATGCCTGTCATCACAGTGCTCCACGGCTTCTGTTATCACAATGCTCCAGGACCAGTTTCATCACAATACTCCATCCCCCTTGTCATCACAGTGCACAATGAAACCTTTCATTACAATGCTCCATGACACTTGTTATCACAATGCTCCATGGCCTTTATCGTCACAATGCTCCCAGGCACTTTTCATCACGATGTTCCATGAAAACTTTCATCACATTGCTCCATGACCATTGTCATCACAATAGTCCATAGCCTTGTCAACACAATGCTGCATAATCCCTGTCATCACAATTCTCCATGACTGCTGTCATCACATAATCCAGGACTATTTTCATAACAATGCTTCATGCCCCCAGTCATCACAGTGCTCCATGATACATTTCATCACAATTCCTAGATGATCAATGTCATCACAATGCCCCATGACACCTGTCATCACAATTCGCTATGACCCTTGTCATCACAATACTCGATGAACTGTGTCATCACAGTGTTCCAGGACACATGTCATCACAATGATCCATGACTACTTTCATCACAATGCTCCAATACACCTGTCATCACAATGCTCCATGGCCCCTGTTATCATATTGCTCCATGATCTCTTTGATCACAATGCTCCATGACCAGTGTCATCACCATGCCTCATGACGCCTGTCATCTCAATGCTCCATTGCCCCTTTCATCACAATGCTCCATGAACCCAGTCATCACAGTGTTCCCTGCCCTTTTCATCGCAATGCTCCATGGGCCCTGTCATCACAATGCTCCATGCCCTTGTCATCAAAATGCTCCAGAACTCTTGTCATCATAATGCTCCATGCCAATGTCATCAAAATGCCCCATGACACTTGTCATCACAATGCTCCATGGCCTTTGTCATCACAATGTTCCATGGCCCCTGTCATCACAGTGCTCCATGATAACTTTCATCACAATTCTAGATGACCACTGTCATCACAATGCCCCATGACAGATGTCATCACAATTCGACATGGTCCTTGTCATCACAATGCTCCATGAACCGTGTCATCACAAGGTTCCAGGACACTTGTCATCACAATGATCCATGATCACTTTCATCACAATGCTCCATGAACCCTGTCGTCTCAATGCTCCATAGTCTTTGTATTCACAATGCTCCATGGCTCCGGTAATCACAGTGCTCCATGAACCCTTTCATCTCAATGCTCCAAGACCGCTCTCATCACAATGCCCCATGACGCCTGCCTTCACAAATCTCCAAGGCCTCTCTTACCAAAATGCTCCATGATCCCTGTCAGCACAATATTCGATGGCACTTTTCATCACAATGCTCCATGACCCCTGTCATCACAAAGTTCTCTGCCCATATCATCACAATGCTCCTTGTCACCTTTAATCACAATGCTCCTTGCCCTTTCATCACAATGCTCCAGAATTCTTGTCATCGCAATGTTCCTTGACCGTGTCATCACAATGCTCCATGAACCTTGTCATCACAAAGCTCCATGACCCCTGTCATCACAATGATCCATGACCCTTGTCATCACAAAGCTCCATGACCCCTGTCATCCCAATGATCCATGACGCTTGCCATCACAAACCTCCATGACCACTGTCATCACAATGCTCCATGACCGTTGTCATCACAAAGCTCCATGAGCCCTGTCATCACATTGATCCATGACTCCTTTCCTCACAGTGCTCCAGTACCCTTTTCATCACATTGCTCCATGCCATTGTCAGCACAATGCTCCTTGGACCCTGTCATCAAAATGCTCCATCCCCTTTTCATCACAATGCTCCTGATATCCTATCATTACAATGCTCCATGCCCGTGTCAACACAATGCTCCATGACCCATGCCATCAAATTGCTTTATGAACCTTGGTATCAGAATAATCCATGACCCCTGTCATCAAAATGATCCATGACAGTTGTCATCACAATGCTGCATGATACCTTTCATCCCAACTCTCTGTGACCGCTGTCATCACAATGCTCCAGGACAATTTTCATCACAATGCTCCATGCCCCCTGTCATCACTGTGCCCCTTAACACCTGTAATCACAATGCTCCATGACCCTGTCATCACAATGCTCCATGACCCCTGTCATCACATTGTTCCCTGGCCTATGTATTCACAATGCTCCATGGACCCTGTAATCACACTGCTCCATGTTCCCTTTCAACACAATGGTCCATGAACCCTGTCATCACAACGTTCCATGAAAGTTGTCATCAAAAGTCTCCATGACCCTGGTCACCACAAGGTTCCCTGCTCTTGTCATCACAATGCTCCATGACCCTTGTAATCACAGTGGTACATGGCCTTGTCACCACAATGTTCCATGGCCTCTGTCATCACCATGCTCCATGGTCTTTCTCATCACAATGCTCTATGACACCTGTCATCACTATGCTTGATGACCATTGTCATCACAATGCTCCAAGGCCCCAGTCATCACAATGCCTCATGGTCTTGTAATCACAATGCTCAATGACCCCTGTCATCACAATGCTCCATGCCTTTGTCATCACAATGCTCCATGGCCCCTGTAATCACAATGCTCCAGAACACTTGTCAGCATAATACTCCATTCCCGTGTCATCCCATTGCTCAATGACATTTGTCATCAAAATGTTCCTTGGCCTTTGGCATCACAGTGATCCATGATAACTTTAATCAAAATTCTACATGACCATTGTCATCACAATGCAAGGTGACCAATGTCATCACAATGCCCCAAGACACGTGTCATCACAATTCGCCTTGGCCCTTGTTATCTCAATGCTGTATGAACCGTGTCATCACTAGGTTTCAGGACACTTGTCATCAAAGAGATCCATGACAACATTCATCACAATGCCCCATGAACTCTGTTATCTCAATGCTCCATGGCCTTTTTATTCCCAATGTTCCATTGTCCCGATAATCGCATTGCTCCATGAACACTTTCATCACAATGCTCCTTGACCACTGTCACCGTAATGACCCATGACGTTTCTCATCACTGTGCTCCAAGGCCACTCTCATCAAAATGCTCCATGATCTGTGTCAGCAAAATATTGCATGACAGTTGTCATCACAATGCTCTATGATCCCTGTAATCACAACGATCCCTGCCAATAACATCACAATGTTCCATGTCTCCTGTAATCACAATGCTCCATGCCCTTGTCATCACAATGCTCCAGGTCTGTTTTCATCACCATGCTTCATGCCCGTGTCATCACAATGCTCCACGAATCTTGTCTTCACAATGCTCCATGGCCCATGTCATCACAATGCTCCGTGACTCCTGTCAACACAATGCCTGATGACTCCTGTCATCAAAATGCTAAATGGCACTTGTCATCACAATGCTCTATGACGCCTGTCATCACTATTCTCCATGTCACTTGTTATCACAATGCTCCATGGCCCCTGTAATCACAGTACTCCATGACCCCTTTCATCACAATGCCCAATGCCACCTCTTATCACAATTCTCCATGGCATTTGTCATCACGATGCTCCATGACACCTGTCATCACAATGCTCCATGACACTTGTCATCACAATGCTCGATGGCCCTTGTCATCACAATGTTCCTTGGTGCTTTTCATCGCAATGTTCCATGACAACTCTCATCAAAATACTCCAAGATTTGTTTCATCCCAATGCTCCATGGCCCTTGTCATTACAAATCCACATGATCCCTTTCATCACAATTGTCCATGGCAACTTACATAAAAATGCTCCATGCCCCTGTCATCACAATGCCCAAAGATATCTGTTTTTACAATGATCCATGACCCTTGTCATCACAAGGCTCCATGTCCCTTGTATTCACATTGCTCCATGGCCCTTGTCATCACAATGCTCCATAGCGCTTTTCATCGCAATGCTCCATGACCGCTTTCAGCACAATGCCCCATGACCCCTGTCATCATGATGCTCAACTGCCCTTGTCATCACAAGTCTCCATGAAACATTTCCTCAAAATGCTCCAGTACGCCTTTCATCCAAATTCCCCGTGGCCACTGTCATCACAATTCTCCATGACCACTGTCATCATAATGGTCCATGACCCGTTTCATCTCAATGCTCCATGACACCTGTCACCACAGTGCTCCATGGCCTTTGTCATCACAATGTTCCATGTCCCCTATAATCAAAATGCTCCATGCCTTTTTCCTCACAATGCTCCAGAATTCTTGTCATCACAATGTTCCATGACCGTGGCATCACAATGCTCCATGGCCCTTGTCATCACAATGCTCCAGAATTCTCGTCATCACAATGTTCCATGACCGTGTCATCACAATGCTACATGACCCTGGTCATCACAGTTCTCCCTGACCTTTGTCATCACAATGCTCTATGTCGCTTTTCATCACAATTCTCAATGACCACTTTAATCACTATGCTTGCTGAACATTTTCATCACATTTCTCTATTGTCATTACAATTCCCCATCGTCCCTTTCTTCACAATGCTCCATGATGCCTATCATCACAATGCTCCACGGCTTCTGTTATCACAATGCTCCAGGACCAGTTTCATCACAATACTCCACCCCCCTTGTCATCACAGTGCACAATGAAACCTTTCATTACAATGCTCCATGACACTTGTCATCACAATGCTCCATGGCCTTTATCGTCACAATGCTCCCAGGCACTTTTCATCACGATGTTCCATGAAAACTTTCATCACATTGCTCCATGACCATTGTCATCACAATAGTCCATAGCCTTGTCAACACAATGCTGCATAATCCCTGTCATCACAATTCTCCATGACTGCTGTCATCACATAATCCAGGACAATTTTCATAACAATGCTTCATGCCCCCAGTCATCACAGTGCTCCATGATACATTTCATCACAATTCCTAGATGATCAATGTCATCACAATGCCCCATGACACCTGTCATCACAATTCGCTATGACCCTTGTCATCACAATACTCGATGAACTGTGTCATCACAGTGTTCCAGGACACATGTCATCACAATGATCCATGACTACTTTCATCACAATGCTCCAATACACCTGTCATCACAATGCTCCATGGCCCCTGTTATCATATTGCTCCATGATCTCTTTGATCACAATGCTCCATGACCAGTGTCATCACCAGGCCTCATGACGCCTGTCATCTCAATGCTCCATGGCCCCTTTCATCACAATGCTCCATGAACCCAGTCATCACAGTTTTCCCTGCCCTTTTCATCGCAATGCTCCATGGGCCCTGTCATCACAATGCTCCATGCCCTTGTCATCAAAATTCTCCAGAACTCTTGTCATCATAATGCTCCATGCCAATGTCATCAAAATGCCCCATGACACTTGTCATCCCAATGCTCCATGGCCTTTGTCATCACAATGTTCCATGGCCCCTGTCATCACAATTCTCCATGCCCTTGTCATCAAAATGCTCCAGAACTCTTGTCATCATAATGCTCCATGCCAATGTCATCAAAATGCCCCATGACGCTTGTCATCACAATGCTCCATGGCCTTTGTCATCACAATGTTCCATGGGCCCTGTCATCACAGTGCTCCATGATAACTTTCATCACAATTCTAGATGACCACTGTCATCACAATGCCCCATGACAGATGTCATCACAATTCGCCATGGTCCTTGTCATCACAATGCTCCATGAACCGTGTCATCACAAGGTTCCAGGACACTTGTCATCACAATGATCCATGATCACTTTCATCACAATGCTCCATGAACCCTGTCGTCTCAATGCTCCATAGTCTTTGTATTCACAATGCTCCATGGCTCCTGTAATCACAGTGCTCCATGACCCCTTTCATCACAATGCTCCAAGACCGCTGTCATCAAAATGCCCCATGACGCCTGCCTTCACAAATCTCCAAGGCCTCTCTTACCAAAATGCTCCATGATCCCTGTCAGCACAATATTCGATGGCACTTTTCATCACAATGCTCCATGACCCCTGTCATCACAAAGTTCTCTGCCCATATCATCACAATGCTCCTTGTCACCTTTAATCACAATGCTCCTTGCCCTTTCATCACAATGCTCCAGAATTCTTGTCATCGCAATGTTCCTTGACCGTGTCATCACAATGCTCCATGAATCTTGTCATCACAAAGCTTCATGACCTCTGTCATCACAATGATCCATGACCCTTGTCATCACAAAGCTCCATGACCCCTGTCATCCCAATGATCCATGACGCTTGTCATCAAAAAGCTCCATGACCACTGTCATCACAATGCTCCATGACCGTTGTCATCACAAAGCTCCATGACCCCTGTCATCACATTGATCCATGACTCCTTTCCTCACAGTGCTCCAGTACCCATTTCATCACAATGCTCCATGCCATTGTCAGCACAATGCTCCTTGGACCCTGTCATCAAAATGCTCCATCCCCTTTTCATCACAATGCTACAGATATCCTATCATTACAATGCTCCATGCCCGTGTCAAGACAATGCTCCATGACCCATGTCATCAAATTGCTTTATGAACCTTGTTATCAGAATAATCCATGACCCTTGTCATCAAAATGATCCATGACAGTTGTCATCACAATGCTGCATGATACCTTTCATCCCAACTCTCTGTGACTGCTGTCATCACAATGCTCCAGGACAATTTTCATCACAATGCTCCATGCCCCCTGTCATCACAGTGCCCCTTAACACCTGTAATCACAATGCTCCATGACCCTGTCATCACAATGCTCCATGACCCCTGTCATCACATTGTTCCATGGCCTATGTATTCACAATGCTCCATGGACCCTGTAATCACACTGCTCCATGTTCCCTTTCAACACAATGGTCCATGAACCCTGTCATCACAACGTTCCATGAAAGTTGTCATCAAAAGTCTCCATGACCCTGGTCACCACAAGGTTCCCTGCTCTTGTCATCACAATGCTCCATGACCCTTGTAATCACAATGGTACATGGCCTTGTCACCACAATGTTCCATGGCCTCTGTCATCACCATGCTCCATGGTCTTTCTCATCACAATGCTCTATGACCCCTGTCATCACTATGCTTGATGACCATTGTCATCACAATGCTCCAAGGCCCCTGTCATCACAATGCCTCATGGTCTTGTAATCACAATGCTCAATGACCCCTGTCATCACAATGCTCCATGCCTTTGTCATCACAATGCTCTATGGCCCCTGTAATCACAATGCTCCAGAACACTTGTCAGCATAATACTCCATTCCCGTGTCATCCCATTGCTCAATGACATTTGTCATCAAAATGTTCCTTGGCCTTTGGCATCACAGTGATCTATGATAACTTTAATCAAAATTCTACATGACCGTTGTCATCACAATGCAAGGTGACCAATGTCATCACAATGCCCCAAGACACGTGTCATCACAATTCGCCTTGGCCCTTGTTATCTCAATGCTGTATGAACCGTGTCATCACTAGGTTTCAGGACACTTGTCATCAAAGAGATCCATGACAACATTCATCACAATGCCCCATGAACTCTGTTATCTCAATGCTCCATGGCCTTTGTATTCCCAATGTTCCATTGTCCCGATAATCGCATTGCTCCATGAACACTTTCATCACAATGCTCCTGGACCACTGTCACCGTAATGACCCATGACGTTTCTCATCACTGTGCTCCAAGGCCACTCTCATCAAAATGCTCCATGATCTGTGTCAGCAAAATATTGCATGACAGTTGTCATCACAATGCTCTATGATCCCTGTAATCACAACGATCCCTGCCAATAACATCACAATGTTCCATGTCTCCTGTAATCACAATGCTCCATGCCCTTGTCATCACAATGCTCCAGGTCTGTTTTCATCACCATGCTTCATGCCCGTGTCATCACAATGCTCCACGAATCTTGTCTTCACAATGCTCCATGGCCCATGTCATCACAATGCTCCGTGACTCCTGTCAACACAATGCCTGATGACTCCTGTCATCAAAATGCTAAATGGCACTTGTCATCACAATGCTCTATGACGCCTGTCATCACTATTCTCCATGTCACTTGTTATCACAATGCTCCATGGCCCCTGTAATCACAGTACTCCATGACCCCTTTCATCACAATGCCCAATGCCACCTCTTATCACAATTCTCCATGGCATTTGTCATCACGATGCTCCATGACACCTGTCATCACAATGCTCCATGACACTTGTCATCACAATGCTCGATGGCCCTTGTCATCACAATGTTCCTTGGTGCTTTGCATCGCAATGTTCCATGACAACTCTCATCAAAATACTCCAAGATTTGTTTCATCCCAATGCTCCATGGCCCTTGTCATTACAAATCCACATGATCCCTTTCATCACAATTGTCCATGGCAACTTACATAAAAATGCTCCATGCCCCTGTCATCACAATGCCCAAAGATATCTGTTTTTACAATGATCCATGACCCTTGTCATCACAAGGCTCCATGTCCCTTGTATTCACATTGCTCCATGGCCCTTGTCATCACAATGCTCCATAGCGCTTTTCATCGCAATGCTCCATGACCGCTTTCAGCACAATGCCCCATGACCCCTGTCATCATGATGCTCAACTGCCCTTGTCATCACAAGTCTCCATGAAACATTTCCTCAAAATGCTCCAGTACGCCTTTCATCCAAATTCCCCGTGGCCACTGTCATCACAATTCTCCATGACCACTGTCATCATAATGGTCCATGACCCGTTTCATCTCAATGCTCCATGACACCTGTCACCACAGTGCTCCATGGCCTTTGTCATCACAATGTTCCATGTCCCCTATAATCAAAATGCTTCATGCCTTTTTCCTCACAATGCTCCAGAATTCTTGTCATCACAATGTTCCATGACCGTGGCATCACAATGCTCCATGGCCCTTGTCATCACAATGCTCCAGAATTCTTGTCATCACACTGTTCCATGACCGTGTCATCACAATGCTACATGACCCTGGTCATCACAGTTCTCCCTGACCTTTGTCATCACAATGCTCTATGTCGCTTTTCATCACAATTCTCAATGACCACTTTAATCACTATGCTCGCTGACCATTTTCATCACATTTCTCTATTGTCATTACAATTCCCCATCGTCCCTTTCTTCACAATGCTCCATGATGCCTGTCATCACAATGCTCCACGGCTTCTGTTATCACAATGCTCCAGGACCAGTTTCATCACAATACTCCATCCCCCTTGTCATCACAGTGCACAATGAAACCTTTCATTACAATGCTCCATGACACTTGTCATCACAATGCTCCATGGCCTTTATCGTCACAATGCTCCCAGGCACTTTTCATCACGATGTTCCATGAAAACTTTCATCACATTGCTCCATGACCATTGTCATCACAATAGTCCATACCCTTGTCAACACAATGCTGCATAATCCCTGTCATCACAATTCTCCATGACTGCTGTCATCACATAATCCAGGACAATTTTCATAACAATGCTTCATGCCCCCAGTCATCACAGTGCTCCATGATACATTTCATCACAATTCCTAGATGATCAATGTCATCACAATGCCCCATGACACCTGTCATCACAATTCGCTATGACCCTTGTCATCACAATACTCGATGAACTGTGTCATCACAGTGTTCCAGGACACATGTCATCACAATGGTCCATGACTACTTTCATCACAATGCTCCAATACACCTGTCATCACAATGCTCCATGGCCCCTGTTATCATATTGCTCCATGATCTCTTTGATCACAATGCTCCATGACCAGTGTCATCACCATGCCTCATGACGCCTGTCATCTCAATGCTCCATTGCCCCTTTCATCACAATGCTCCATGAACCCAGTCATCACAGTGTTCCCTGCCCTTTTCATCGCAATGCTCCATGGGCCCTGTCATCACAATGCTCCATGCCCTTGTCATCAAAATGCTCCAGAACTCTTGTCATCATAATGCTCCATGCCAATGTCATCAAAATGCCCCATGACACTTGTCATCACAATGCTCCATGGCCTTTGTCATCACAATGTTCCATGGCCCCTGTCATCACAATTCTCCATGCCAATGTCATCAAAATGCCCCATGACACTTGTCATCACAATGCTCCATGGCCTTTGTCATCACAATGTTCCATGGCCCCTGTCATCACAGTGCTCCATGATAACTTTCATTACAATTCTAGATGACCACTGTCATCACAATGCCCCATGACAGATGTCATCACAATTCGCCATGGTCCTTGTCATCACAATGCTCCATGAACCGTGTCATCACAAGGTTCCAGGACACTTCTCATCACAATGATCCATGATCACTTTCATCACAATGCTCCATGAACCCTGTCGTCTCAATGCTCCATAGTCTTTGTATTCACAATGCTCCATGGCTCCGGTAATCACAGTGCTCCATGACCCCTTTCATCACAATGCTCCAAGACCGCTGTCATCACAATGCCCCATGACGCCTGCCTTCACAAATCTCCAAGGCCTCTCTTACCAAAATGCTCCATGATCCCTGTCAGCACAATATTCGATGGCACTTTTCATCACAATGCTCCATGACCCCTGTCATCACAAAGTTCTCTGCCCATATCATCACAATGCTCCTTGTCACCTTTAATCACAATGCTCCTTGTCCTTTCATCACAATGCTCCAGAATTCTTGTCATCGCAATGTTCCTTGACCGTGTCATCACAATGCTCCATGAACCTTGTCATCACAAAGCTCCATGACCCCTGTCATCACAATGATCCATGACCCTTGTCATCACAAAGCTCCATGACCCCTGTCATCCCAATGATCCATGACGCTTGTCATCACAAAGCTCCATGACCACTGTCATCACAATGCTCCATGACCGTTGTCATCACAAAGCTCCATGACCCCTGTCATCACATTGATCCATGACTCCTTTCCTCACAGTGCTCCAGTACCCTTTTCATCACAATGCTCCATGCCATTGTCAGCACAATGCTCCTTGGACCCTGTCATCAAAATGCTCCATCCCCTTTTCATCACAATGCTCCAGATATCCTATCATTACAATGCTCCATGCCCGTGTCAAGACAATGCTCCATGACCCATGTCATCAAATTGCTTTATGAACCTTGTTATCAGAATAATCCATGACCCCTGTCATCAAAATGATCCATGACAGTTGTCATCACAATGCTGCATGATACCTTTCATCCCAACTCTCTGTGACCGCTGTCATCACAATGCTCCAGGACAATTTTCATCACAATGCTCCATGCCCCCTGTCATCACTGTGCCCCTTAACACCTCTAATCACAATGCTCCATGACCCTGTCATCACAATGCTCCATGACCCCTGTCATCACATTGTTCCCTGGCCTATGTATTCACAATGCTCCATGGACCCTGTAATCACACTGCTCCATGTTCCCTTTCAACACAATGGTCCATGAACCCTGTCATCACAACGTTCCATGAAAGTTGTCATCAAAAGTCTCCATGACCCTGGTCACCACAAGGTTCCCTGCTCTTGTCATCACAATGCTCCATGACCCTTGTAATCACAGTGGTACATGGCCTTGTCACCACAATGTTCCATGGCCTCTGTCATCACCATGCTCCATGGTCTTTCTCATCACAATGCTCTATGACCCCTGTCATCACTATGCTTGATGACCATTGTCATCACAATGCTCCAAGGCCCCTGTCATCACAATGCCTCATGGTCTTGTAATCACAATGCTCAATGACCCCTGTCATCACAATGCTCCATGCCTTTGTCATCACAATGCTCCATGGCCCCTGTAATCACAATGCTCCAGAACACTTGTCAGCATAATACTCCATTCCCGTGTCATCCCATTGCTCAATGACATTTGTCATCAAAATGTTCCTTGGCCTTTGGCATCACAGTGATCCATGGTAACTTTAATCAAAATTCTACATGACCATTGTCATCACAATGCAAGGTGACCAATGTCATCACAATGCCCCAAGACACGTGTCATCACAATTCGCCTTGGCCCTTGTTATCTCAATGCTGTATGAACCGTGTCATCACTAGGTTTCAGGACACTTGTCATCAAAGAGATCCATGACAACATTCATCACAATGCCCCATGAACTCTGTTATCTCAATGCTCCATGGCCTTTGTATTCCCAATGTTCCATTGTCCCGATAATCGCATTGCTCCATGAACACTTTCATCACAATGCTCCTGGACCACTGTCACCGTAATGACCCATGACGTTTCTCATCACTGTGCTCCAAGGCCACTCTCATCAAAATGCTCCATGATCTGTGTCAGCAAAATATTGCATGACAGTTGTCATCACAATGCTCTATGATCCCTGTAATCACAACGATCCCTGCCAATAACATCACAATGTTCCATGTCTCCTGTAATCACAATGCTCCATGCCCTTGTCATCACAATGCTCCAGGTCTGTTTTCATCACCATGCTTCATGCCCGTGTCATCACAATGCTCCACGAATCTTGTCTTCACAATGCTCCATGGCCCATGTCATCACAATGCTCCGTGACTCCTGTCAACACAATGCCTGATGACTCCTGTCATCAAAATGCTAAATGGCACTTGTCATCACAATGCTCTATGACGCCTGTCATCACTATTCTCCATGTCACTTGTTATCACAATGCTCCATGGCCCCTGTAATCACAGTACTCCATGACCCCTTTCATCACAATGCCCAATGCCACCTCTTATCACAATTCTCCATGGCATTTGTCATCACGATGCTCCATGACACCTGTCATCACAATGCTCCATGACACTTGTCATCACAATGCTCGATGGCCCTTGTCATCACAATATTCCTTGGTGCTTTTCATCGCAATGTTCCATGACAACTCTCATCAAAATACTCCAAGATTTGTTTCATCCCAATGCTCCATGGCCCTTGTCATTACAAATCCACATGATCCCTTTCATCACAATTGTCCATGGCAACTTACATAAAAATGCTCCATGCCCCTGTCATCACAATGCCCAAAGATATCTGTTTTTACAATGATCCATGACCCTTGTCATCACAAGGCTCCATGTCCCTTGTATTCACATTGCTCCATGGCCCTTGTCATCACAATGCTCCATAGCGCTTTTCATCGCAATGCTCCATGACCGCTTTCAGCACAATGCCCCATGACCCCTGTCATCATGATGCTCAACTGCCCTTGTCATCACAAGTCTCCATGAAACATTTCCTCAAAATGCTCCAGTACGCCTTTCATCCAAATTCCCCGTGGCCACTGTCATCACAATTCTCCATGACCACTGTCATCATAATGGTCCATGACCCGTTTCATCTCAATGCTCCATGACACCTGTCACCACAGTGCTCCATGGCCTTTGTTATCACAATGTTCCATGTCCCCTATAATCAAAATGCTTCATGCCTTTTTCCTCACAATGCTCCAGAATTCTTGTCATCACAATGTTCCATGACCGTGGCATCACAATGCTCCATGGCCCTTGTCATCACAATGCTCCAGAATTCTTGTCATCACAATGTTCCATGACCATGTCATCACAATGCTACATGACCCTGGTCATCACAGTTCTCCCTGACCTTTGTCATCACAATGCTCTATGTCGCTTTTCATCACAATTCTCAATGACCACTTTAATCACTATGCTTGCTGACCATTTTCATCACATTTCTCTATTGTCATTACAATTCCCCATCGTCCCTTTCTTCACAATGCTCCATGATGCCTGTCATCACAATGCTCCACGGCTTCTGTTATCACAATGCTCCAGGACCAATTTCATCACAATACTCCATCCCCCTTGTCATCACAGTGCACAATGAAACCTTTCATTACAATGCTCCATGACACTTGTCATCACAATGCTCCTTGGCCTTTATCGTCACAATGCTCCCAGGCACTTTTCATCACGATGTTCCATGAAAACTTTCATCACATTGCTCCATGACCATTGTCATCACAATAGTCCATAGCCTTGTCAACACAATGCTGCATAATCCCTGTCATCACAATTCTCCATGACTGCTGTCATCACATAATCCAGGACAATTTTCATAACAATGCTTCATGCCCCCAGTCATCACAGTGCTCCATGTTACGTTTCATCACAATTCCTAGATGATCAATGTCATCACAATGCCCCATGACACCTGTCATCACAATTCGCTATGACCCTTGTCATCACAATACTCGATGAACTGTGTCATCACAGTGTTCCAGGACACATGTCATCACAATGATCCATGACTACTTTCATCACAATGCTCCAATACACCTGTCATCACAATGCTCCATGGCCCCTGTTATCATATTGCTCCATGATCTCTTTGATCACAATGCTCCATGACCAGTGTCATCACCATGCTTCATGACGCCTGTCATCTCAATGCTCCATGGCCCCTTTCATCACAATGCTCCATGAACCCAGTCATCACAGTTTTCCCTGCCCTTTTCATCGCAATGCTCCATGGGCCCTGTCATCACAATGCTCCATGCCCTTGTCATCAAAATTCTCCAGAACTCTTGTCATCATAATGCTCCATGCCAATGTCATCAAAATGCCCCATGACACTTGTCATCCCAATGCTCCATGGCCTTTGTCATCACAATGTTCCATGGCCCCTGTCATCACAATTCTCCATGCCCTTGTCATCAAAATGCTCCAGAACTCTTGTCATCATAATGCTCCATGCCAATGTCATCAAAATGCCCCATGACGCTTGTCATCACAATGCTCCATGGCCTTTGTCATCACAATGTTCCATGGCCCCTGTCATCACAGTGCTCCATGATAACTTTCATCACAATTCTAGATTACCACTGTCATCACAATGCCCCATGACAGATGTCATCACAATTCGCCATGGTCCTTGTCATCACAATGCTCCATGAACCGTGTCATCACAAGGTTCCAGGACACTTGTCATCACAATGATCCATGATCACTTTCATCACAATGCTCCATGAACCCTGTCGTCTCAATGCTCCATAGTCTTTGTATTCACAATGCTCCATGGCTCCTGTAATCACAGTGCTCCATGACCCCTTTCATCACAATGCTCCAAGACCGCTGTCATCACAATGCCCCATGACGCCTGCCTTCACAAATCTCCAAGGCCTCTCTTACCAAAATGCTCCATGATCCCTGTCAGCACAATATTCGATGGCACTTTTCATCACAATGCTCCATGACCCCTGTCATCACAAAGTTCTCTGCCCATATCATCACAATGCTCCTTGTCACCTTTAATCACAATGCTCCTTGCCCTTTCATCACAATGCTCCAGAATTCTTGTCATCGCAATGTTCCTTGACCGTGTCATCACAATGCTCCATGAACCTTGTCATCACAAAGCTCCATGACCCCTGTCATCACAATGATCCATGACCCTTGTCATCACAAAGCTCCATGACCCCTGTCATCCCAATGATCCATGACGCTTGTCATCACAAAGCTCCATGACCACTGTCATCACAGTGCTCCATGACCGTTGTCATCACAAAGCTCCATGACCCCTGTCATCACATTGATCCATGACTCCTTTCCTCACAGTGCTCCAGTACCCTTTTCATCACAATGCTCCATGCCATTGTCAGCACAATGCTCCTTGGACCCTGTCATCAAAATGCTCCATCCCCTTTTCATCACAATGCTCCAGATATCCTATCATTACAATGCTCCATGCCCGTGTCAAGACAATGCTCCATGACCCATGTCATCAAATTGCTTTATGAACCTTGTTATCAGAATAATCCATGACCCCTGTCATCAAAATGATCCATGACAGTTGTCATCACAATGCTGCATGATACCTTTCATCCCAACTCTCTGTGACCGCTGTCATCACAATGCTCCAGGACAATTTTCATCACAATGCTCCATGCCCCCTGTCATCACAGTGCCCCTTAACACCTGTAATCACAATGCTCCATGACCCTGTCATCACAATGCTCCATGACCCCTGTCATCACATTGTTCCATGGCCTATGTATTCACAATGCTCCATGGACCCTGTAATCACACTGCTCCATGTTCCCTTTCAACACAATGGTCCATGAACCCTGTCATCACAACGTTCCATGAAAGTTGTCATCAAAAGTCTCCATGACCCTGGTCACCACAAGGTTCCCTGCTCTTGTCATCACAATGCTCCATGACCCTTGTAATCACAGTGGTACATGGCCTTGTCACCACAATGTTCCATGGCCTCTGTCATCACCATGCTCCATGGTCTTTCTCATCACAATGCTCTATGACCCCTGTCATCACTATGCTTGATGACCATTGTCATCACAATGCTCCAAGGCCCCTGTCATCACAATGCCTCATGGTCTTGTAATCACAATGCTCAATGACCCCTGTCATCACAATGCTCCATGCCTTTGTCATCACAATGCTCCATGGCCCCTGTAATCACAATGCTCCAGAACACTTGTCAGCATAATACTCCATTCCCGTGTCATCCCATTGCTCAATGACATTTGTCATCAAAATGTTCCTTGGCCTTTGGCATCACAGTGATCCATGGTAACTTTAATCAAAATTCTACATGACCATTGTCATCACAATGCAAGGTGACCAATGTCATCACAATGCCCCAAGACACGTGTCATCACAATTCGCCTTGGCCCTTGTTATCTCAATGCTGTATGAACCATGTCATCACTAGGTTTCAGGACACTTGTCATCAAAGAGATCCATGACAACATTCATCACAATGCCCCATGAACTCTGTTATCTCAATGCTCCATGGCCTTTTTATTCCCAATGTTCCATTGTCCCGATAATCGCATTGCTCCATGAACACTTTCATCACAATGCTCCTTGACCACTGTCACCGTAATGACCCATGACGTTTCTCATCACTGTGCTCCAAGGCCACTCTCATCAAAATGCTCCATGATCTGTGTCAGCAAAATATTGCATGACAGTTGTCATCACAATGCTCTATGATCCCTGTAATCACAACGATCCCTGCCAATAACATCACAATGTTCCATGTCTCCTGTAATCACAATGCTCCATGCCCTTGTCATCACAATGCTCCAGGTCTGTTTTCATCACCATGCTTCATGCCCGTGTCATCACAATGCTCCACGAATCTTGTCTTCACAATGCTCCATGGCCCATGTCATCACAATGCTCCGTGACTCCTGTCAACACAATGCCTGATGACTCCTGTCATCAAAATGCTAAATGGCACTTGTCATCACAATGCTCTATGACGCCTGTCATCACTATTCTCCATGTCACTTGTTATCACAATGCTCCATGGCCCCTGTAATCACAGTACTCCATGACCCCTTTCATCACAATGCCCAATGCCACCTCTTATCACAATTCTCCATGGCATTTGTCATCACGATGCTCCATGACACCTGTCATCACAATGCTCCATGACACTTGTCATCACAATGCTCGATGGCCCTTGTCATCACAATGTTCCTTGGTGCTTTTCATCGCAATGTTCCATGACAACTCTCATCAAAATACTCCAAGATTTGTTTCATCCCAATGCTCCATGGCCCTTGTCATTACAAATCCACATGATCCCTTTCATCACAATTGTCCATGGCAACTTACATAAAAATGCTCCATGCCCCTGTCATCACAATGCCCAAAGATATCTGTTTTTACAATGATCCATGACCCTTGTCATCACAAGGCTCCATGTCCCTTGTATTCACATTGCTCCATGGCCCTTGTCATCACAATGCTCCATAGCGCTTTTCATCGCAATGCTCCATGACCGCTTTCAGCACAATGCCCCATGACCCCTGTCATCATGATGCTCAACTGCCCTTGTCATCACAAGTCTCCATGAAACATTTCCTCAAAATGCTCCAGTACGCCTTTCATCCAAATTCCCCGTGGCCACTGTCATCACAATTCTCCATGACCACTGTCATCATAATGGTCCATGACCCGTTTCATCTCAATGCTCCATGACACCTGTCACCACAGTGCTCCATAGCCTTTGTCATCACAATGTTCCATGTCCCCTATAATCAAAATGCTCCATGACTTTTTCCTCACAATGCTCCAGAATTCTTGTCATCACAATGTTCCATGACCGTGGCATCACAATGCTACATGACCCTGGTCATCACAGTTCTCCCTGACCTTTGTCATCACAATGCTCTATGTCGCTTTTCATCACAATTCTCAATGACCACTTTAATCACTATGCTTGCTGACCATTTTCATCACATTTCTCTATTGTCATTACAATTCCCCATCGTCCCTTTCTTCACAATGCTCCATGATGCCTGTCATCACAATGCTCCACGGCTTCTGTTATCACAATGCTCCAGGACCAGTTTCATCACAATACTCCATCCCCCTTGTCATCACAGTGCACAATGAAACCTTTCATTACAATGCTCCATGACACTTGTCATCACAATGCTCCTTGGCCTTTATCGTCACAATGCTCCCAGGCACTTTTCATCACGATGTTCCATGAAAACTTTCATCACATTGCTCCATGACCATTGTCATCACAATAGTCCATAGCCTTGTCAACACAATGCTGCATAATCCCTGTCATCACAATTCTCCATGACTGCTGTCATCACATAATCCAGGACAATTTTCATAACAATGCTTCATGCCCCCAGTCATCACAGTGCTCCATGTTACGTTTCATCACAATTCCTAGATGATCGATGTCATCACAATGCCCCATGACACCTGTCATCACAATTCGCTATGACCCTTGTCATCACAATACTCGATGAACTGTGTCATCACAGTGTTCCAGGACACATGTCATCACAATGATCCATGACTACTTTCATCACAATGCTCCAATACACCTGTCATCACAATGCTCCATGGCCCCTGTTATCATATTGCTCCATGATCTCTTTGATCACAATGCTCCATGACCAGTGTCATCACCATGCCTCATGACGCCTGTCATCTCAATGCTCCATGGCCCCTTTCATCACAATGCTCCATGAACCCAGTCATCACAGTTTTCCCTGCCCTTTTCATCGCAATGCTCCATGGGCCCTGTCATCACAATGCTCCATGCCCTTGTCATCAAAATTCTCCAGAACTCTTGTCATCATAATGCTCCATGCCAATGTCATCAAAATGCCCCATGACACTTGTCATCCCAATGCTCCATGGCCTTTGTCATCACAATGTTCCATGGCCCCTGTCATCACAATTCTCCATGCCCTTGTCATCAAAATGCTCCAGAACTCTTGTCATCATAATGCTCCATGCCAATGTCATCAAAATGCCCCATGACGCTTGTCATCACAATGCTCCATGGCCTTTGTCATCACAATGTTCCATGGCCCCTGTCATCACAGTGCTCCATGATAACTTTCATCACAATTCTAGATTACCACTGTCATCACAATGCCCCATGACAGATGTCATCACAATTCGCCATGGTCCTTGTCATCACAATGCTCCATGAACCGTGTCATCACAAGGTTCCAGGACACTTGTCATCACAATGATCCATGATCACTTTCATCACAATGCTCCATGAACCCTGTCGTCTCAATGCTCCATAGTCTTTGTATTCACAATGCTCCATGGCTCCTGTAATCACAGTGCTCCATGACCCCTTTCATCACAATGCTCCAAGACCGCTGTCATCACAATGCCCCATGACGCCTGCCTTCACAAATCTCCAAGGCCTCTCTTACCAAAATGCTCCATGATCCCTGTCAGCACAATATTCGATGGCACTTTTCATCACAATGCTCCATGACCCCTGTCATCACAAAGTTCTCTGCCCATATCATCACAATGCTCCTTGTCACCTTTAATCACAATGCTCCTTGCCCTTTCATCACAATGCTCCAGAATTCTTGTCATCGCAATGTTCCTTGACCGTGTCATCACAATGCTCCATGAACCTTGTCATCACAAAGCTCCATGACCCCTGTCATCACAATGATCCATGACGCTTGTCATCACAAAGCTCCATGACCCCTGTCATCACATTGATCCATGACTCCTTTCCTCACAGTGCTCCAGTACCCTTTTCATCACAATGCTCCATGCCATTGTCAGCACAATGCTCCTTGGACCCTGTCATCAAAATGCTCCATCCCCTTTTCATCACAATGCTCCAGATATCCTATCATTACAATGCTCCATGCCCGTGTCAAGACAATGCTCCATGACCCATGTCATCAAATTGCTTTATGAACCTTGTTATCAGAATAATCCATGACCCCTGTCATCAAAATGATCCATGACAGTTGTCATCACAATGCTGCATGATACCTTTCATCCCAACTCTCTGTGACCGCTGTCATCACAATGCTCCAGGACAATTTTCATCACAATGCTCCATGCCCCCTGTCATCACAGTGCCCCTTAACACCTGTAATCACAATGCTCCATGACCCTGTCATCACAATGCTCCATGACCCCTGTCATCACATTGTTCCATGGCCTATGTATTCACAATGCTCCATGGACCCTGTAATCACACTGCTCCATGTTCCCTTTCAACACAATGGTCCATGAACCCTGTCATCACAACGTTCCATGAAAGTTGTCATCAAAAGTCTCCATGACCCTGGTCACCACAAGGTTCCCTGCTCTTGTCATCACAATGCTCCATGACCCTTGTAATCACAGTGGTACATGGCCTTGTCACCACAATGTTCCATGGCCTCTGTCATCACCATGCTCCATGGTCTTTCTCATCACAATGCTCTATGACCCCTGTCATCACTATGCTTGATGACCATTGTCATCACAATGCTCCAAGGCCCCTGTCATCACAATGCCTCATGGTCTTGTAATCACAATGCTCAATGACCCCTGTCATCACAATGCTCCATGCCTTTGTCATCACAATGCTCCATGGCCCCTGTAATCACAATGCTCCAGAACACTTGTCAGCATAATACTCCATTCCCGTGTCATCCCATTGCTCAATGACATTTGTCATCAAAATGTTCCTTGGCCTTTGGCATCACAGTGATCCATGGTAACTTTAATCAAAATTCTACATGACCATTGTCATCACAATGCAAGGTGACCAATGTCATCACAATGCCCCAAGACACGTGTCATCACAATTCGCCTTGGCCCTTGTTATCTCAATGCTGTATGAACCGTGTCATCACTAGGTTTCAGGACACTTGTCATCAAAGAGATCCATGACAACATTCATCACAATGCCCCATGAACTCTGTTATCTCAATGCTCCATGGCCTTTTTATTCCCAATGTTCCATTGTCCCGATAATCGCATTGCTCCATGAACACTTTCATCACAATGCTCCTTGACCACTGTCACCGTAATGACCCATGACGTTTCTCATCACTGTGCTCCAAGGCCACTCTCATCAAAATGCTCCATGATCTGTGTCAGCAAAATATTGCATGACAGTTGTCATCACAATGCTCTATGATCCCTGTAATCACAACGATCCCTGCCAATAACATCACAATGTTCCATGTCTCCTGTAATCACAATGCTCCATGCCCTTGTCATCACAATGCTCCAGGTCTGTTTTCATCACCATGCTTCATGCCCGTGTCATCACAATGCTCCACGAATCTTGTCTTCACAATGCTCCATGGCCCATGTCATCACAATGCTCCGTGACTCCTGTCAACACAATGCCTGATGACTCCTGTCATCAAAATGCTAAATGGCACTTGTCATCACAATGCTCTATGACGCCTGTCATCACTATTCTCCATGTCACTTGTTATCACAATGCTCCATGGCCCCTGTAATCACAGTACTCCATGACCCCTTTCATCACAATGCCCAATGCCACCTCTTATCACAATTCTCCATGGCATTTGTCATCACGATGCTCCATGACACCTGTCATCACAATGCTCCATGACACTTGTCATCACAATGCTCGATGGCCCTTGTCATCACAATGTTCCTTGGTGCTTTTCATCGCAATGTTCCATGACAACTCTCATCAAAATACTCCAAGATTTGTTTCATCCCAATGCTCCATGGCCCTTGTCATTACAAATCCACATGATCCCTTTCATCACAATTGTCCATGGCAACTTACATAAAAATGCTCCATGCCCCTGTCATCACAATGCCCAAAGATATCTGTTTTTACAATGATCCATGACCCTTGTCATCACAAGGCTCCATGTCCCTTGTATTCACATTGCTCCATGGCCCTTGTCATCACAATGCTCCATAGCGCTTTTCATCGCAATGCTCCATGACCGCTTTCAGCACAATGCCCCATGACCCCTGTCATCATGATGCTCAACTGCCCTTGTCATCACAAGTCTCCATGAAACATTTCCTCAAAATGCTCCAGTACGCCTTTCATCCAAATTCCCCGTGGCCACTGTCATCACAATTCTCCATGACCACTGTCATCATAATGGTCCATGACCCGTTTCATCTCAATGCTCCATGACACCTGTCACCACAGTGCTCCATAGCCTTTGTCATCACAATGTTCCATGTCCCCTATAATCAAAATGCTCCATGACTTTTTCCTCACAATGCTCCAGAATTCTTGTCATCACAATGTTCCATGACCGTGGCATCACAATGCTACATGACCCTGGTCATCACAGTTCTCCCTGACCTTTGTCATCACAATGCTCTATGTCGCTTTTCATCACAATTCTCAATGACCACTTTAATCACTATGCTTGCTGACCATTTTCATCACATTTCTCTATTGTCATTACAATTCCCCATCGTCCCTTTCTTCACAATGCTCCATGATGCCTGTCATCACAATGCTCCACGGCTTCTGTTATCACAATGCTCCAGGACCAGTTTCATCACAATACTCCATCCCCCTTGTCATCACAGTGCACAATGAAACCTTTCATTACAATGCTCCATGACACTTGTCATCACAATGCTCCTTGGCCTTTATCGTCACAATGCTCCCAGGCACTTTTCATCACGATGTTCCATGAAAACTTTCATCACATTGCTCCATGACCATTGTCATCACAATAGTCCATAGCCTTGTCAACACAATGCTGCATAATCCCTGTCATCACAATTCTCCATGACTGCTGTCATCACATAATCCAGGACAATTTTCATAACAATGCTTCATGCCCCCAGTCATCACAGTGCTCCATGTTACGTTTCATCACAATTCCTAGATGATCGATGTCATCACAATGCCCCATGACACCTGTCATCACAATTCGCTATGACCCTTGTCATCACAATACTCGATGAACTGTGTCATCACAGTGTTCCAGGACACATGTCATCACAATGATCCATGACTACTTTCATCACAATGCTCCAATACACCTGTCATCACAATGCTCCATGGCCCCTGTTATCATATTGCTCCATGATCTCTTTGATCACAATGCTCCATGACCAGTGTCATCACCATGCCTCATGACGCCTGTCATCTCAATGCTCCATGGCCCCTTTCATCACAATGCTCCATGAACCCAGTCATCACAGTTTTCCCTGCCCTTTTCATCGCAATGCTCCATGGGCCCTGTCATCACAATTCTCCATGCCCTTGTCATCAAAATTCTCCAGAACTCTTGTCATCATAATGCTCCATGCCAATGTCATCAAAATGCCCCATGACACTTGTCATCCCAATGCTCCATGGCCTTTGTCATCACAATGTTCCATGGCCCCTGTCATCACAATTCTCCATGCCCTTGTCATCAAAATGCTCCAGAACTCTTGTCATCATAATGCTCCATGCCAATGTCATCAAAATGCCCCATGAC
Organism: Balaenoptera physalus; assembly: GCF_965194825.1. Lineage (NCBI taxonomy): Eukaryota > Metazoa > Chordata > Mammalia > Artiodactyla > Balaenopteridae > Balaenoptera > Balaenoptera physalus. The sequence continues at coordinate 468,374 of NW_028126019.1, forward strand.
GCTTGTCATCACAATGCTCCATGGCCTTTGTCATCACAATGTTCCATGGCCCCTGTCATCACAGTGCTCCATGATAACTTTCATCACAATTCTAGATGACCACTGTCATCACAATGCCCCATGACAGATGTCATCACAATTCGCCATGGTCCTTGTCATCACAATGCTCCATGAACCGTGTCATCACAAGGTTCCAGGACACTTGTCATCACAATGATCCATGATCACTTTCATCACAATGCTCCATGAACCCTGTCGTCTCAATGCTCCATAGTCTTTGTATTCACAATGCTCCATGGCTCCTGTAATCACAGTGCTCCATGACCCCTTTCATCACAATGCTCCAAGACCGCTGTCATCACAATGCCCCATGACGCCTGCCTTCACAAATCTCCAAGGCCTCTCTTACCAAAATGCTCCATGATCCCTGTCAGCACAATATTCGATGGCACTTTTCATCACAATGCTCCATGACCCCTGTCATCACAAAGTTCTCTGCCCATATCATCACAATGCTCCTTGTCACCTTTAATCACAATGCTCCTTGCCCTTTCATCACAATGCTCCAGAATTCTTGTCATCGCAATGTTCCTTGACCGTGTCATCACAATGCTCCATGAATCTTGTCATCACAAAGCTTCATGACCTCTGTCATCACAATGATCCATGACCCTTGTCATCACAAAGCTCCATGACCCCTGTCATCCCAATGATCCATGACGCTTGTCATCAAAAAGCTCCATGACCACTGTCATCACAATGCTCCATGACCGTTGTCATCACAAAGCTCCATGACCCCTGTCATCACATTGATCCATGACTCCTTTCCTCACAGTGCTCCAGTACCCATTTCATCACAATGCTCCATGCCATTGTCAGCACAATGCTCCTTGGACCCTGTCATCAAAATGCTCCATCCCCTTTTCATCACAATGCTACAGATATCCTATCATTACAATGCTCCATGCCCGTGTCAAGACAATGCTCCATGACCCATGTCATCAAATTGCTTTATGAACCTTGTTATCAGAATAATCCATGACCCTTGTCATCAAAATGATCCATGACAGTTGTCATCACAATGCTGCATGATACCTTTCATCCCAACTCTCTGTGACTGCTGTCATCACAATGCTCCAGGACAATTTTCATCACAATGCTCCATGCCCCCTGTCATCACAGTGCCCCTTAACACCTGTAATCACAATGCTCCATGACCCTGTCATCACAATGCTCCATGACCACTGTCATCACATTGTTCCATGGCCTATGTATTCACAATGCTCCATGGACCCTGTAATCACACTGCTCCATGTTCCCTTTCAACACAATGGTCCATGAACCCTGTCATCACAACGTTCCATGAAAGTTGTCATCAAAAGTCTCCATGACCCTGGTCACCACAAGGTTCCCTGCTCTTGTCATCACAATGCTCCATGACCCTTGTAATCACAATGGTACATGGCCTTGTCACCACAATGTTCCATGGCCTCTGTCATCACCATGCTCCATGGTCTTTCTCATCACAATGCTCTATGACCCCTGTCATCACTATGCTTGATGACCATTGTCATCACAATGCTCCAAGGCCCCTGTCATCACAATGCCTCATGGTCTTGTAATCACAATGCTCAATGACCCCTGTCATCACAATGCTCCATGCCTTTGTCATCACAATGCTCTATGGCCCCTGTAATCACAATGCTCCAGAACACTTGTCAGCATAATACTCCATTCCCGTGTCATCCCATTGCTCAATGACATTTGTCATCAAAATGTTCCTTGGCCTTTGGCATCACAGTGATCTATGATAACTTTAATCAAAATTCTACATGACCGTTGTCATCACAATGCAAGGTGACCAATGTCATCACAATGCCCCAAGACACGTGTCATCACAATTCGCCTTGGCCCTTGTTATCTCAATGCTGTATGAACCGTGTCATCACTAGGTTTCAGGACACTTGTCATCAAAGAGATCCATGACAACATTCATCACAATGCCCCATGAACTCTGTTATCTCAATGCTCCATGGCCTTTGTATTCCCAATGTTCCATTGTCCCGATAATCGCATTGCTCCATGAACACTTTCATCACAATGCTCCTGGACCACTGTCACCGTAATGACCCATGACGTTTCTCATCACTGTGCTCCAAGGCCACTCTCATCAAAATGCTCCATGATCTGTGTCAGCAAAATATTGCATGACAGTTGTCATCACAATGCTCTATGATCCCTGTAATCACAACGATCCCTGCCAATAACATCACAATGTTCCATGTCTCCTGTAATCACAATGCTCCATGCCCTTGTCATCACAATGCTCCAGGTCTGTTTTCATCACCATGCTTCATGCCCGTGTCATCACAATGCTCCACGAATCTTGTCTTCACAATGCTCCATGGCCCATGTCATCACAATGCTCCGTGACTCCTGTCAACACAATGCCTGATGACTCCTGTCATCAAAATGCTAAATGGCACTTGTCATCACAATGCTCTATGACGCCTGTCATCACTATTCTCCATGTCACTTGTTATCACAATGCTCCATGGCCCCTGTAATCACAGTACTCCATGACCCCTTTCATCACAATGCCCAATGCCACCTCTTATCACAATTCTCCATGGCATTTGTCATCACGATGCTCCATGACACCTGTCATCACAATGCTCCATGACACTTGTCATCACAATGCTCGATGGCCCTTGTCATCACAATGTTCCTTGGTGCTTTGCATCGCAATGTTCCATGACAACTCTCATCAAAATACTCCAAGATTTGTTTCATCCCAATGCTCCATGGCCCTTGTCATTACAAATCCACATGATCCCTTTCATCACAATTGTCCATGGCAACTTACATAAAAATGCTCCATGCCCCTGTCATCACAATGCCCAAAGATATCTGTTTTTACAATGATCCATGACCCTTGTCATCACAAGGCTCCATGTCCCTTGTATTCACATTGCTCCATGGCCCTTGTCATCACAATGCTCCATAGCGCTTTTCATCGCAATGCTCCATGACCGCTTTCAGCACAATGCCCCATGACCCCTGTCATCATGATGCTCAACTGCCCTTGTCATCAAAAGTCTCCATGAAACATTTCCTCAAAATGCTCCAGTACGCCTTTCATCCAAATTCCCCGTGGCCACTGTCATCACAATTCTCCATGACCACTGTCATCATAATGGTCCATGACCCGTTTCATCTCAATGCTCCATGACACCTGTCACCACAGTGCTCCATGGCCTTTGTCATCACAATGTTCCATGTCCCCTATAATCAAAATGCTTCATGCCTTTTTCCTCACAATGCTCCAGAATTCTTGTCATCACAATGTTCCATGACCGTGGCATCACAATGCTCCATGGCCCTTGTCATCACAATGCTCCAGAATTCTTGTCATCACACTGTTCCATGACCATGTCATCACAATGCTACATGACCCTGGTCATCACAGTTCTCCCTGACCTTTGTCATCACAATGCTCTATGTCGCTTTTCATCACAATTCTCAATGACCACTTTAATCACTATGCTCGCTGACCATTTTCATCACATTTCTCTATTGTCATTACAATTCCCCATCGTCCCTTTCTTCACAATGCTCCATGATGCCTGTCATCACAATGCTCCACGGCTTCTGTTATCACAATGCTCCAGGACCAGTTTCATCACAATACTCCATCCCCCTTGTCATCACAGTGCACAATGAAACCTTTCATTACAATGCTCCATGACACTTGTCATCACATTGCTCCATGGCCTTTATCGTCACAATGCTCCCAGGCACTTTTCATCACGATGTTCCATGAAAACTTTCATCACATTGCTCCATGACCATTGTCATCACAATAGTCCATAGCCTTGTCAACACAATGCTGCATAATCCCTGTCATCACAATTCTCCATGACTGCTGTCATCACATAATCCAGGACAATTTTCATAACAATGCTTCATGCCCCCAGTCATCACAGTGCTCCATGATACATTTCATCACAATTCCTAGATGATCAATGTCATCACAATGCCCCATGACACCTGTCATCACAATTCGCTATGACCCTTGTCATCACAATACTCGATGAACTGTGTCATCACAGTGTTCCAGGACACATGTCATCACAATGATCCATGACTACTTTCATCACAATGCTCCAATACACCTGTCATCACAATGCTCCATGGCCCCTGTTATCATATGCTCCATGATCTCTTTGATCACAATGCTCCATGACCAGTGTCATCAACATGCCTCATGAGGCCTGTCATCTCAATGCTCCATGGCCCCTTTCATCACAATGCTCCATGAACCCAGTCATCACAGTGTTCCCTGCCCTTTTCATCGCAATGCTCCATGGGCCCTGTCATCACAATGCTCCATGCCCTTGTCATCAAAATGCTCCAGAACTCTTGTCATCATAATGCTCCATGCCAATGTCATCAAAATGCCCCATGACACTTGTCATCACAATGCTCCATGGCCTTTGTCATCACAATGTTCCATGGCCCCTGTCATCACAATTCTCCATGCCAATGTCATCAAAATGCCCCATGACACTTGTCATCACAATGCTCCATGGCCTTTGTCATCACAATGTTCCATGGCCCCTGTCATCACAGTGCTCCATGATAACTTTCATTACAATTCTAGATGACCACTGTCATCACAATGCCCCATGACAGATGTCATCACAATTCGCCATGGTCCTTGTCATCACAATGCTCCATGAACCGTGTCATCACAAGGTTCCAGGACACTTCTCATCACAATGATCCATGATCACTTTCATCACAATGCTCCATGAACCCTGTCGTCTCAATGCTCCATAGTCTTTGTATTCACAATGCTCCATGGCTCCGGTAATCACAGTGCTCCATGACCCCTTTCATCACAATGCTCCAAGACCGCTGTCATCACAATGCCCCATGACGCCTGCCTTCACAAATCTCCAAGGCCTCTCTTACCAAAATGCTCCATGATCCCTGTCAGCACAATATTCGATGGCACTTTTCATCACAATGCTCCATGACCCCTGTCATCACAAAGTTCTCTGCCCATATCATCACAATGCTCCTTGTCACCTTTAATCACAATGCTCCTTGTCCTTTCATCACAATGCTCCAGAATTCTTGTCATCGCAATGTTCCTTGACCGTGTCATCACAATGCTCCATGAACCTTGTCATCACAAAGCTCCATGACCCCTGTCATCACAATGATCCATGACCCTTGTCATCACAAAGCTCCATGACCCCTGTCATCCCAATGATCCATGACGCTTGTCATCACAAAGCTCCATGACCACTGTCATCACAATGCTCCATGACCGTTGTCATCACAAAGCTCCATGACCCCTGTCATCACATTGATCCATGACTCCTTTCCTCACAGTGCTCCAGTACCCTTTTCATCACAATGCTCCATGCCATTGTCAGCACAATGCTCCTTGGACCCTGTCATCAAAATGCTCCATCCCCTTTTCATCACAATGCTCCAGATATCCTATCATTACAATGCTCCATGCCCGTGTCAAGACAATGCTCCATGACCCATGTCATCAAATTGCTTTATGAACCTTGTTATCAGAATAATCCATGACCCCTGTCATCAAAATGATCCATGACAGTTGTCATCACAATGCTGCATGATACCTTTCATCCCAACTCTCTGTGACCGCTGTCATCACAATGCTCCAGGACAATTTTCATCACAATGCTCCATGCCCCCTGTCATCACTGTGCCCCTTAACACCTGTAATCACAATGCTCCATGACCCTGTCATCACAATGCTCCATGACCCCTGTCATCACATTGTTCCCTGGCCTATGTATTCACAATGCTCCATGGACCCTGTAATCACACTGCTCCATGTTCCCTTTCAACACAATGGTCCATGAACCCTGTCATCACAACGTTCCATGAAAGTTGTCATCAAAAGTCTCCATGACCCTGGTCACCACAAGGTTCCCTGCTCTTGTCATCACAATGCTCCATGACCCTTGTAATCACAGTGGTACATGGCCTTGTCACCACAATGTTCCATGGCCTCTGTCATCACCATGCTCCATGGTCTTTCTCATCACAATGCTCTATGACCCCTGTCATCACTATGCTTGATGACCATTGTCATCACAATGCTCCAAGGCCCCTGTCATCACAATGCCTCATGGTCTTGTAATCACAATGCTCAATGACCCCTGTCATCACAATGCTCCATGCCTTTGTCATCACAATGCTCCATGGCCCCTGTAATCACAATGCTCCAGAACACTTGTCAGCATAATACTCCATTCCCGTGTCATCCCATTGCTCAATGACATTTGTCATCAAAATGTTCCTTGGCCTTTGGCATCACAGTGATCCATGGTAACTTTAATCAAAATTCTACATGACCATTGTCATCACAATGCAAGGTGACCAATGTCATCACAATGCCCCAAGACACGTGTCATCACAATTCGCCTTGGCCCTTGTTATCTCAATGCTGTATGAACCGTGTCATCACTAGGTTTCAGGACACTTGTCATCAAAGAGATCCATGACAACATTCATCACAATGCCCCATGAACTCTGTTATCTCAATGCTCCATGGCCTTTGTATTCCCAATGTTCCATTGTCCCGATAATCGCATTGCTCCATGAACACTTTCATCACAATGCTCCTTGACCACTGTCACCGTAATGACCCATGACGTTTCTCATCACTGTGCTCCAAGGCCACTCTCATCAAAATGCTCCATGATCTGTGTCAGCAAAATATTGCATGACAGTTGTCATCACAATGCTCTATGATCCCTGTAATCACAACGATCCCTGCCAATAACATCACAATGTTCCATGTCTCCTGTAATCACAATGCTCCATGCCCTTGTCATCACAATGCTCCAGGTCTGTTTTCATCACCATGCTTCATGCCCGTGTCATCACAATGCTCCACGAATCTTGTCTTCACAATGCTCCATGGCCCATGTCATCACAATGCTCCGTGACTCCTGTCAACACAATGCCTGATGACTCCTGTCATCAAAATGCTAAATGGCACTTGTCATCACAATGCTCTATGACGCCTGTCATCACTATTCTCCATGTCACTTGTTATCACAATGCTCCATGGCCCCTGTAATCACAGTACTCCATGACCCCTTTCATCACAATGCCCAATGCCACCTCTTATCACAATTCTCCATGGCATTTGTCATCACGATGCTCCATGACACCTGTCATCACAATGCTCCATGACACTTGTCATCACAATGCTCGATGGCCCTTGTCATCACAATATTCCTTGGTGCTTTTCATCGCAATGTTCCATGACAACTCTCATCAAAATACTCCAAGATTTGTTTCATCCCAATGCTCCATGGCCCTTGTCATTACAAATCCACATGATCCCTTTCATCACAATTGTCCATGGCAACTTACATAAAAATGCTCCATGCCCCTGTCATCACAATGCCCAAAGATATCTGTTTTTACAATGATCCATGACCCTTGTCATCACAAGGCTCCATGTCCCTTGTATTCACATTGCTCCATGGCCCTTGTCATCACAATGCTCCATAGCGCTTTTCATCGCAATGCTCCATGACCGCTTTCAGCACAATGCCCCATGACCCCTGTCATCATGATGCTCAACTGCCCTTGTCATCACAAGTCTCCATGAAACATTTCCTCAAAATGCTCCAGTACGCCTTTCATCCAAATTCCCCGTGGCCACTGTCATCACAATTCTCCATGACCACTGTCATCATAATGGTCCATGACCCGTTTCATCTCAATGCTCCATGACACCTGTCACCACAGTGCTCCATGGCCTTTGTTATCACAATGTTCCATGTCCCCTATAATCAAAATGCTTCATGCCTTTTTCCTCACAATGCTCCAGAATTCTTGTCATCACAATGTTCCATGACCGTGGCATCACAATGCTCCATGGCCCTTGTCATCACAATGCTCCAGAATTCTTGTCATCACAATGTTCCATGACCGTGTCATCACAATGCTACATGACCCTGGTCATCACAGTTCTCCCTGACCTTTGTCATCACAATGCTCTATGTCGCTTTTCATCACAATTCTCAATGACCACTTTAATCACTATGCTTGCTGACCATTTTCATCACATTTCTCTATTGTCATTACAATTCCCCATCGTCCCTTTCTTCACAATGCTCCATGATGCCTGTCATCACAATGCTCCACGGCTTCTGTTATCACAATGCTCCAGGACCAATTTCATCACAATACTCCATCCCCCTTGTCATCACAGTGCACAATGAAACCTTTCATTACAATGCTCCATGACACTTGTCATCACAATGCTCCTTGGCCTTTATCGTCACAATGCTCCCAGGCACTTTTCATCACGATGTTCCATGAAAACTTTCATCACATTGCTCCATGACCATTGTCATCACAATAGTCCATAGCCTTGTCAACACAATGCTGCATAATCCCTGTCATCACAATTCTCCATGACTGCTGTCATCACATAATCCAGGACAATTTTCATAACAATGCTTCATGCCCCCAGTCATCACAGTGCTCCATGTTACGTTTCATCACAATTCCTAGATGATCAATGTCATCACAATGCCCCATGACACCTGTCATCACAATTCGCTATGACCCTTGTCATCACAATACTCGATGAACTGTGTCATCACAGTGTTCCAGGACACATGTCATCACAATGATCCATGACTACTTTCATCACAATGCTCCAATACACCTGTCATCACAATGCTCCATGGCCCCTGTTATCATATTGCTCCATGATCTCTTTGATCACAATGCTCCATGACCAGTGTCATCACCATGCTTCATGACGCCTGTCATCTCAATGCTCCATGGCCCCTTTCATCACAATGCTCCATGAACCCAGTCATCCCAGTTTTCCCTGCCCTTTTCATCGCAATGCTCCATGGGCCCTGTCATCACAATGCTCCATGCCCTTGTCATCAAAATTCTCCAGAACTCTTGTCATCATAATGCTCCATGCCAATGTCATCAAAATGCCCCATGACACTTGTCATCCCAATGCTCCATGGCCTTTGTCATCACAATGTTCCATGGCCCCTGTCATCACAATTCTCCATGCCCTTGTCATCAAAATGCTCCAGAACTCTTGTCATCATAATGCTCCATGCCAATGTCATCAAAATGCCCCATGACGCTTGTCATCACAATGCTCCATGGCCTTTGTCATCACAATGTTCCATGGCCCCTGTCATCACAGTGCTCCATGATAACTTTCATCACAATTCTAGATTACCACTGTCATCACAATGCCCCATGACAGATGTCATCACAATTCGCCATGGTCCTTGTCATCACAATGCTCCATGAACCGTGTCATCACAAGGTTCCAGGACACTTGTCATCACAATGATCCATGATCACTTTCATCACAATGCTCCATGAACCCTGTCGTCTCAATGCTCCATAGTCTTTGTATTCACAATGCTCCATGGCTCCTGTAATCACAGTGCTCCATGACCCCTTTCATCACAATGCTCCAAGACCGCTGTCATCACAATGCCCCATGACGCCTGCCTTCACAAATCTCCAAGGCCTCTCTTACCAAAATGCTCCATGATCCCTGTCAGCACAATATTCGATGGCACTTTTCATCACAATGCTCCATGACCCCTGTCATCACAAAGTTCTCTGCCCATATCATCACAATGCTCCTTGTCACCTTTAATCACAATGCTCCTTGCCCTTTCATCACAATGCTCCAGAATTCTTGTCATCGCAATGTTCCTTGACCGTGTCATCACAATGCTCCATGAACCTTGTCATCACAAAGCTCCATGACCCCTGTCATCACAATGATCCATGACCCTTGTCATCACAAAGCTCCATGACCCCTGTCATCCCAATGATCCATGACGCTTGTCATCACAAAGCTCCATGACCACTGTCATCACAGTGCTCCATGACCGTTGTCATCACAAAGCTCCATGACCCCTGTCATCACATTGATCCATGACTCCTTTCCTCACAGTGCTCCAGTACCCTTTTCATCACAATGCTCCATGCCATTGTCAGCACAATGCTCCTTGGACCCTGTCATCAAAATGCTCCATCCCCTTTTCATCACAATGCTCCAGATATCCTATCATTACAATGCTCCATGCCCGTGTCAAGACAATGCTCCATGACCCATGTCATCAAATTGCTTTATGAACCTTGTTATCAGAATAATCCATGACCCCTGTCATCAAAATGATCCATGACAGTTGTCATCACAATGCTGCATGATACCTTTCATCCCAACTCTCTGTGACCGCTGTCATCACAATGCTCCAGGACAATTTTCATCACAATGCTCCATGCCCCCTGTCATCACAGTGCCCCTTAACACCTGTAATCA